>NC_045429.1:206230496-206554662 GCF_902635505.1 Sarcophilus harrisii
ATTTGAAATGGGAAGATCAAGGAAATTTCACAATATAAGAGTATAATATTAAGTTGTATCTCAGTGAAAGAATTCCTTCAAAGATCAGAGAAAATAGAGCCTAGTAACTTCACTATTTTATGACCTTCAAAAAAGATCAGGACCTGGAAAATCTAGATGAATGAATTGGCAACATAATATAGCTACTCTTTCAGGCTATATTCCATAGATTCCCAATGATATTGATAAGCCAGATCCCTAAATTGCACCTCAGTATTTCTCTTCTCAGGGTTCTCATATTGTAAATAGTGTTCTAACATTATCATGCATGAGCCCCCACCAGTGGACTCACCATTGATTAAACAGTTAATATAAATTAACCAGCCACAGTTAATTAGCTTTTACTTGGAGTATATACTGAGGTGCTTTAATAAGAGCAATTGGTACAAACATTTTCTCCCCTCAATGACTGAAACACACACACACACACACACACACACACACACACTGTACATGCTAATTATATAGTTATATACAAACTTCAGGGTGTGGAGGGGTGGGAAGAAGGGAATTTGATTCCTTCCAGTTTAAAATGTTTGGGTCTGGCTTTTCAGTCTTTACAGAGTTGACCTCCAGCATCAAGTGCCGAAGGGATATTCCTACTGACATTTTGTTCTCTGATGTAAGTAAGCCCAGAGAGATATCTATTTATTTTAATTGATCTTATATGTCATCATCTAATTGCATGCAGCAGCTCAAACGAATCCCCTCCTTTCTAACTGTAAAAGATAGTTCATGTCCAATTTGTGTCCTTGATTGGCTCTACAGAGATACTTAATAATTGTTCATATCTGTATATACTATTGTGATTCTGTTTTGTTTTCTTTTGCTGAGGAAATTAGGGTTAAGTGACTTACCCAGGGTCACACAGCTAAGAAGTGTTAAGTGTCTGAGATCAAATTTGAACTCGGGTCCTCCTGACTTCAGTTCTGGTGCTCTATCCACTGTGCCACTTAGTTGCCTCCTGATTCTGTATAAATAATTATACTAATCAGGGTTAGGGTTTGGGAAATACTCTTTACTATAGCATTGATTGAGTCTTTGCTTCCTACCTTTCAATAAACATAAAGAGATATCTGTGTCTGTATGTGTGTATACACACACATACACATACATACATATATATTATATATATTACAAATTACTATATAGAAGCTAGACTGTCAAAGATACTAAATTTAGATAATATACTAACCTAGAATTTTAATGCTTATAGACTCATAGATGAACAAGATACAAGCAAAAACAATAATACTTGATGAATAAGTCTTTTTTAAAGTGTTATCCAAAATGCAAAAAAAAAAAAAAATTGATCACTACTGAGCAGAGATGTATTTGTTGGAAAGGGGGAAAAGGTAAGATATAGATTAGTATATATATCATGGAAGTTGAGTCACTAGATTTGACCTTTAAAAATAGCAAATGGAGACAAGAAAAGGAATTCTGGATATAAGAAATATCCGCATATATGAGAAGAAATAAATAGAAGAGTATAGAGTTTATTTGGTTGGCTTGGAAGAAACAAGATTGAATATACCATAGAATATATATTTGAGAGTAATATGAAATAAAACATCACATTTGAGAAGATCTTGAAAACTACTAAAGAAATATGAATTTTAAGTAATAGATAATAAAGAAACACCACAATTTGTTAATTTTAGCAGAGTAATTACATGACAATGTTTATAAACATGAAAAGTCGCCCCATAATTGCTACGAAGGCTATATGGAAGGGCAAAGGCAGTGGAGGTAAGAAACATTGTGGGCCTCCACTTGCATTATGTAAGAGTACAAAAGCCAAACTCATATTCTAACCCAGACAAAAGTCAATTAAGGTAGGAAAGGGGAAGTAAAGAATGCTCTCTGGGAGAAGCATCTGCCTTAAAAAAGAACTTTGAATCTCCTCAAGCACTTATGCAAATTCATACTTGAAGCCTCAGCATTCCATCAAGATGGTAGAAGAGCAAAGAGTCAGAAAAACAAATTACCTATTTACTTTTATAAACCTTACTATATATATTAAAAAATAACAGAGATCCTCTCCTTTCCATTCTGACAAAAACATATCCTGTTTTTGGTACCTGAAAAGTTTCCTGTACTGACAAGAATTGTTTTTTTTTTCCCCTTATAAAAGCTTACTGGCTATAATTTTTGTCTTCCTGTGTCAAATCTGAATGCAGCTGAACATACAGATAAGTGACTTTTTAACCTAACATTTCTATATTTCTATTCCTTCAAACATTATTCCTGTAGGTATTTCTGTAGGTATTCCTGAAGGTATTAATACCTGTAGGTATTAATCCTTAATACCTGTAGGTATTAAGTCAACTCTGACTTAAATTTTCAATGGGGATATTTGTTTATTAAGAATCAGGAAATGTCACAAATCAGAATGTATTTTTGTTGATTGTTTTAACCTAAGAAAGTGAGGGAGAAAGTGTTAATAATGCACCTGAAATGTAAAAGTGTTCCACTGGTATATCCCCCCCCAAAGAATAAAATAGTTAATAATATAGTCCTATCTATATGGGATTACTACAATAAATTAACTCTCAAAAATTCTATGAAATAAGAGTAAATGTTAATACAAACACACTCCAAAAAACAAACAAACAAACAAACCTTTTAAAACTTCCAAACAGTACTAAGAAGTTCCATTGCTTACTTGAAATTGAGTAAGTACAAGTACTCTTTCATGTTTTTATAGTGCCATAGGTTTTTATTAGATTTAATGAGGTCATCTTGTCCATCCTCCTGTCCTTAGGATAAATCAATTGTAAGAAAAGATTTCTATTAAAGAACATGTTTTAATGCATAGGTATAATTCTCTCTCTTCAAAAAAAAATATACAGAATCTCCATACTTTGACTTAAAAAGATAACTGGTCATTTTCACAGTTTATTAATATTTGTACTATATTGTTTAAACCAGTCATTTACAGTGATATCCAAATGAGTTAAATGTCCCATGAGTAGAAATAGAAGTTCTGAGGGCTTTTGATATGGTTGCTGTTGCTAAGGAAACCACATCCTTGATATCCATGTGTTCAACATGTCATTCTCATTTTCTGTCTGGTTCTGAGAGAGCCAACATTGACACTTGGCACCAACGAAATAAAAAAATACCTAATAACTGTTTCTTTACAAAAAAAATATTTTATATAATGGCTTAATTTACTTTTGGAATTCACAAATCTTGTTTAAGATAGAAATAAATGACTATCGTTATCAACATGGTTGTCAATGACTATGACAGATTAAGAAATGCTTTTTTAAAAATAGAAAAACCATAGTTGGTGAAAGATCAGAACCTATTATAACCAAGTATATTAATAGCAATTTTAGTACAGTGACAGAATTGTAGCATATAAGAGCTACTGATGTTAATATATTAATAAAACAAAAGAATAGTGAGTCAAAGTTTAAAAATGATAAATTCCATTAATTTTAAAAATGTCTTTAAAAAATATCTAAATTTATATAAATAAATGTCAAATAAAAGCTAGAAAGATTGTGTGTGTATATGTATATATATATATATATATATATATATATATATATATTAAAAACAGCATTTTTTGTGAAACCAAGAATAGGAAACAATGCATTGTCCATCATTTGAGAAATGGCCAAACAAATTTTGATACATGAACACAAGGGAATATCAGCATACCATAGGAAATGAAAAAAACTAAACATGAGAGCCATTTTAACCATGAAAAATTTGATTACCAGAAGACATATCTAAGAGGAAAGCAAATAATTTATTCTTGTGTATTAAATACATTTTCTCTTCTCAGGGATTTTCCTTTCAGAAATACATTGCGTGTTAAAGAGGCTCTTTAGTTTAATGATACACATTTTTGGTTAGTTCAATGAAAATGAACATGTTTGTCAAAGTAATTTTTCAATCAGTTCATTTATTCAATACCCTTGAAAGTTTTAAAGTGGTACTCTGATGTGTCCATTTAATAAAAAAGCTTTTGTGCATTTCTTAACTATGGGTTTGGGTTTATATTATGAACAATGCTTGAAATGAGAGCTGATTGATTTAAAGACACAGGACTTGTTTCAATTGGTTTCACTCTATGACTGCTTTATTCTTGCAGATTTTCATCTCTACATTTCAATAAATAATGAAATTCTTAGGCATATAACCACTTTCTATTTTCAGCATAAATTTATTAAAAATCTTTCAGATTTCCTACTTCTGTGTAGGGATCAGGAATAGTGTCAGCATCAGCTTTGGATTTAACCTAACCTTCAACTTGCAGCAAGAGTAGCTGCCTGGCCTTCCTCTTTTCCCCCTTCTCTTAAAGCTCCTTCACCCATCAACCATGATCACCCGCTG
This sequence comes from Sarcophilus harrisii, assembly GCF_902635505.1. Lineage (NCBI taxonomy): Eukaryota > Metazoa > Chordata > Mammalia > Dasyuromorphia > Dasyuridae > Sarcophilus > Sarcophilus harrisii. Next base: position 206,234,889 of record NC_045429.1, read on the forward strand.
GCTCTTTCCAAAAATTGACTATAAAGATTGTGGCACAACTCAGGTTATTGAATATGGAATGGGAAAAGGGCTCTGGTGTCACACAACAATGCTAATATATGGACAATGGTCCCGAAGTGAATTGCATTACAGAGGACACTTCTCAATACAATATAAATATTGTAACATCATTTTAGCATCTTGGCAAACTACTATTTAATGTAACCTTTTCTTTACAGAGAAAGGTTATTCAAAATTTTATTCTTGTACAACTCTAATCAAAATGTTTCATTCTAGAGTCAAATTATGGTAGAATTTAAGAACACCTCCTTGTCAATGGGAGGATTCTTTTCTCCTTGATGGAAAGGTAAAATTGACCTACCAACTTACCTAGAGGAAATTCTGTTTTACATTTTATCAATAGAAAAAACTAATTCATTGATCATCACAATGCTTATGTAAAAACCTCTGTGGTCGCCACATAGCATAAATAACTTTTAATTTCATTATGCTCTGTAGAACAAATTCAGTAAATAAAAAAATGAAGTTATAACAGAGAGAGGAACTTAAAAGAAATGGGAGCCGAGGGTCTGTATTTAGTCCTATTTCCTCCTTTGGTATAGGAAAGAAAGAGATTTTAAAAGATTCTTTAAAGGATGGCATTTTGTTCACATTTGCTTCAATAGCATTTACCTACAATAAAAGAGACTTTTAAGGAACATTATTGAAAGAAAAAACAAGCAATTAAGCCAAAGACATTGTCAGGTAGAACTTAAGATTTAAAATAAAGCTTCCTCCAATATGTAGTCATGACTTTTTTAATCTCATCATGTTTTCAATGTTTTCATAACATACTATGAAAAATTAAATAGCCAGATGATTTATGATTTGCTTCTTATTCTTACATAGGGACACACAATTTTAGTTGATTACAAATCATTCCACTTTAATGTTGGATTCATTATAGAAGCCTTTATTTCTGAAAAATTAGTGATAAGCCTTATGGCAAGAGGGACAGTTAAAAGAAAAATACAAACTCCTTAAGCATAAAGACTTGTTTACTTTTTTCAAACTCTGGGGTCAACTACTATATAGCTAAGTACATAATAAGTGTTTGTTGTTTGGTTGATGGACTGATTCAATCATACATTCATTTAATATAACTGCCCAAGGTAATTTGCTGAGATAAACAACTCGGCTAAATAATACTCTACTATTGTAGCACCAATCAATCCTCAAATTGGCATCTCCAGTCTTTGTTGAACTGCATAAAATACTGTTAACAGATTAACAATCCTTTCTCTACACCATCTTAAGAGTACTGGTTCAATATAAACTTGGAATAAGGAAGATTAGAGTTTAAATCTGGTCTCACACATATATTGTTGGTGGAGTTGTGAACTCATGCAACCATTTTGCAAGCAATTTGGAACTATGAGCAAAAAGCTATCAAACTGTGCATACCCTTTGGCTTAGTGATGTTTCCACTGGGTCTATATTCCAAAGAGATCATAAAAAGGGAAAAGGACCCATGTGCAAAAATGTTTGTAGCAGCTCTTTTTGTAGTAGCAAGGAACTGAAAATTGAGCAGATGCCCATTAGGGAATAGCTGAATAAATTATGGTATATGGATGTAATGGAATATTATTATTCTATAAGAAATAATCAGCAAGATGATCTCAGAAAAATCTGGAGTGATTTATATGAACTGATACAAAGTGAAGTGAGTAGAACAAAGAGTAACCACAAGATTATGTGATGATCAACTGGGGATCTTTTCAACATTGAGGTGATTTAGGACAATTCCAATATATTTGTGATGGAGAAAGCTATCTGCATCCAGAAGAAGGACTATGGGGACTGAATATGGATGACATAGTGTTTTTATCTTTTATGTTGTTGTTAGCTTATTTTTCTTTCTCATTTTTTTCCTTTTTTATCTGATTTTTCTTGTGCAGCATCATAAATGTGGAAATGTTAGGAAGAAATACATAGGTTTGACCTATATTGGATTACTTGCTGTCTAAGGGAGGGGGTAAGAGAAGGAAGGGAGAAAAAAATTAGAACACAAGATTTTGCAAGGGCAAATGCTGAAAACTCTCTTTGCATGTATTTTGAAAATAAAAAGCTATTATTTTTTAAGTTAAATTTAGGGGCAGCTAGATGGCACAGTAGAAAGACCACCATCCCTGAAGTCCAGAGAACCTGAGTTCAAATCTGGCCTCAAATAACTATTTCCTAGCTGTGTGACCCTGGGCAAGTCACTTAACCTCCATTGGCTCAGGGGGAAAAAAAGTTCAATTTAAAGGCTACTTTTTCCATAGAGTATTCTATGAGGTCTTTGACATTTTTCTCTCTCATATTTCATACAAATACTTGTCCCTGAGCATATCACTTAGTTCCTCTCTGACATTGTTTGATCATCTGTAAAATGGAGCTCACAATAGCATCTAGTTCCCAAAGTTACTATGAGGATAAAAACATGACAATATTTATATCATTATGTAATTCTTAAAGTATTAAGTGTTTGTTATCATTACTATTGTTACTTGCCTAGAGAGAATAAAGCAAAGTGCTAAGTACTTAGAGAGCACTTTGCTCCTAGAGTTTTAATATAATGGACTTCAAGTGAACACAGATTTTTATTCAAAGGATAATCATGTGGTAACAAATGTAAAGCTACTTCCTAGAAGCCCTACTCCCTGAAGCACTACTAATCAACATGACATCACAAATAGATTCCGTGAATCTAAAGGTGCAACTATTGTTTTGATACATGTTCATAATTAGTAATCATCTAAAACAAGGGTTGACAAATTATGGGCTTCAGGCCAAATCCAACTCTGCCTGCTTTTTATATAGACTGGAAGAATGTAAAAATAAATACACACACATATCACACATACATACACACACTTTTAAGTAGAATTTTATGTATTTTAAAATGTAAAAATATTTTTTTAATTTATAGACCTAATAAAAATAGGTAGGCTGATGCATTTGACCCATGATCATGATATGACAACAGCTGATCTAGAATATGGCACAATAATTTATCTCACCTAGACCCTTCTCAGAAATACTTTTTAATAATTTATTGATGATTCCAAATTCCCAACAATAACTGATCCAAGTCTTTGTCATTCTCCACAATTTCCAAACTTCTTTTTTTTTTTCCCTGAGGCAATTGGGGTTAAGTGACTTGCCCAGGTTCACACAGAATTTCCAAACTTCTTCTCTACCCCCTCATAATCAGTAGACTCAATTCTATTATTAATGAGATTAAGTCTATCAAAACTTTTTTTTTCAAATTTGTCATTTACAGTCTCTCCTCTTAATATACTATCTCAATGAAAGAGATGATCCTCCTCTTTGTGAAGATTACCTATTTCTTTTTACTCTTTCTTATTGATATCTCTTTCTCCCATTATGAGTGCAGCATCCATAAAACATCCCTTGATGTTTTACGCCATGTGTACATATCTAATTTGTTTTATTAGAATGTCAATTTCTTGAGAGCATGGACTATTTATTAATTTATATTGGTTTTCTTAGTACTTGATTTAGTGTACACATAGTAGGTACATAAAAATGTGAACTGGGATGCACTGAATTTAATTTTAACAAATTTTGGAGCTAGAAGGGAACTCAAATATCATCTAGCCAAAGATGGAGCCAATGTATAAAATGATACATACAATAATCTTTTTTTAACTATAATCAAAACCCATTATCAAAAGAAAAGGTACCATTTCTTTAAGTCAATCCAGTGACAAATAATATTCAAGGTTCGCTTCATTTGTTTTTTTATATTCCAATTACAGTGTCTTTTTCTTGTACATGGCTAGGACTGAAATTAGAAGAGATATTAGAGGTCTTCAAATGGAATTTTCTTACTTTATAGAGAAGGACACTTGGATTCAGAAAAGTCAAATGATTTGCCCAAGGTTAGACAGGTATTATCTTAGTAAAGATTTAAATCCAAGTATTCTGAGACTTTGAAATTGGATATTCTTTTCAATAGCTTCCTCTGGCATCAGGTATAAGGAAACACTGCTGGGTAAAGAGAGTCATATAGTAAATGTATATAAATTGAAAAAATTCCAAAGAACAGAAATAAAAAGAATATGATATATAAGAAATGGAATAAGTAAGTACAAATTAGAATAGTCATTAAAATAAAACTTTGAATGAACACCAAAAAAAATCAAGTAGTTTATCTATAGGCCACTCTATTGGAAGGAAAATATTATTTATTTTAGTAATCTAGTAAAAGTAAGACATCATTAGTAAACTCTCTGAAGTCTAGCATTCTATTAACCAGTTTACACTGTTAACCAGCTTTTCACTACATGTAAGATTCAATGGTTGCTAGAAATTATAATTATGTCCTGAGGCATTTCAAGACCCCAAAATACCTCATGAGTGATCAAAAAGAGACTATATTTATTTTCACTGTAATTTTAATATGAAATAAATTCTAGTAGATCACATTGCATAAGCCATGTTTGGTATAAAAGTTAACTCTGAATTAAATGAAAACTGATTAAACAAAGTATTATATTCTCCATGACAAAGATATGTAGGAATGTTATAGTAATATGAAGGAATGATCCAAATAGGAAATTTTAGAAAATTGTTTTCAAAACATTCTTAATGACTCCACGATGAGATAGGATCAATGAAATAAAGGTATGATTCAAAGAATAATCCTGAATATCAGAGAAAAAAGAGAATGTGAAGCAGAAGTGACAATGCTAGTCATAAAATAGATACCATTTAAATACTAATGACATGAAAAAGCAAGAATATGGTTCCATAAACAAAGAAAAAGAAGAAAAGTCCTAAGATGGAGAATAACTAGATTGATTTTAGTATAACAAAGTCTATAGTTCAAAAGTAACCACATACTAACTATTGTGGAAGGAACACTGGATTAGAAGTCAATGGACTTGGGTTCTATTCTCAGTTTTGTCATTAATTTGATGTTTAAAAGAACAGATCACTTAAATCATCCTAATCCTAAGATCCCTTGTCTGTAGAGCAAGGAAGTTGTCAGAGTTCCTTTGTGCTCTATAGTTTTAAAAATAAAATTATATTGAGAAATGAAGTACCTTTGAGAAAAATAAAAATTGACATCGAGCATCATATCCTTTACCTTCGGAGAAATACAGTGCAAAATTTCAGGTTTCAAGAAGTCTATTGGGGAAAAAAGTGATAAGTTTAAAAAAAAATAACAAAATTATTAAAGAAGGTTAAAAAGGAGATTCATATAAGTTTTGCTGATTTGGTAGACCATAAAGTGATTAGAATATTTTCTATTAGACATGATAAACCTTATCTAGAAGTTCTTCTAGTAAAACTTTTTTCCTCCAAAATCTAATTAGCTTAAATATATAAAAGATCGTCTGGATTTAATGACATATTTACACTATCAATATCTTCTAAATTTTGGTGTAGATTCATTTTTCACAGTGATAACCAGATATGGGGGGAAGACTTTTTTTTTTTTTTTTACATTTTAGGAACTGTAGAGAGAAACTACTATGAAATTCACCTCACCAAGTAGAATCTCTCTTGTTCACCTTCCCATCTAAATAATAGTGAAAAATAATTAACAGTTCTATCACTTTGCTGTCAGAAATAGAACACTTTCCCACAGAACAAAAGAGTTTCTCAGGTAAGAGTAACTTTCTCTTTTACCAATTCATCCTGAAGTCAAGGCCTTGAGGTCAAAGTGCTGTCATTTAATTTGTATTTTCAGCACCAGCCAAAAAGAACCTTTTTTGTTCAACTTCCACCTACACACTGATGCATCTTCTCTCCCTTTATTTTTGTGCTCCCAGATTTTTAAAGTGCTGCTTTGACATCTAAAGATATGCTTAGCAACCCAGGGGATGTCTAAGTATACTACTTCCAGAAACAGTGGTTTTAATATAAACGTGCCAAAATTTAATGGAACATCACTAATTATATGTTGTATCTGAGGAAAATGTTCCTAAATGATGCATTTATAAAAAATTTCTAAGTACAAGGGTAATATACTCATGAGCAATGAATGAATATAACTCAATGTAAAGTTAATTAGTTTCACTAATTCAAAGGGAAAACTTTTAATATATGATCTATACTTCTTTCTTATGGCTTTGTTAGAGTCTGATCAGAACTTGTATTCTCTATGCCTTCTCTTCTCTTCTCCATATATTCTAATATATTAGTGAGCTTTTTTCTAGCATACATCATTCTCTTGAAGCCTGAAGTACTCATATTAAAAAAAAAAAAAAAAAAAAAAAGGATTGCTTGCAGGCACGCAGATGACTTCAAATATTTCTGCACTTCACAGTGAATTGCTCATTCACCTGAGTGTTTAACTGTGTCAATGTGCTCAACATTATCATATTTAATTGAATAGTTCAACAAGATAATATGCCAGTGCACACATCATCCTGAGAAACTGTTCAATGCATTATTGGCTCACAATAAATAAGGCAACTCTCACATGCAACAATGAGAAAGGAAGGGGAAAATATATGAAAAAAGAAAGTGATAGAGAGGGAGAAAGAAAAAGAGACCCTCCCAGAGAAAGGGAAATAAGGAAAGGACCAAGGAGAGATTTCTAAAGGCAGATAATATCAATGCTTATACTTATCTTCCTTAATGAAACCAAGAGGAGTTTGGCAATGAAAAAGGGGAAATGAAAAAGAAAGTGTTTGAATATCATGAACAGTATTGTAGCCATTCCTATGGCCTAGAGGTAAAGACAGCTTAGATTTTTATTACATAAAATGATATGGAAAGCAGGAAGAGAGAATAAAGCATTGGTCATTGAATGGATGTCCACTGAATTATCTGGAGAGGTTACTAACTTCCTTTAAAAGAGTTGCCTAGAGCATCCAAGGAAGCTAGAGTAAAATTGCTTTTTATTCTACTCTGGCAATTCTGAAAGTTTTGGTGACTTTCTTCACACAAATTGCATGGCAGATATCAGTCTTAATTTCTATATATTTTTAATGTCACCTGCAAAGAATATTCAGGATTATGTTGTGTTTCTGTTTTCTCATAATGTTTTTGAATTTTGGGGTCCCAAGTACATATAAGCTTTGCTTACACATTAAACTAGTCTCATTTTTCTAATGCAGACTTCAGGGTTTACAAAGACATTAAGAAATGGCTTTCTTTTGGCAAATATCCAAGTTTTTTTTTCCAGCCAAGTGAAAAAAATCACATTATGTTTTAGTTATTTTATAGAAATATATCAGGAAAGATCTGATCTATTCTGCTAATTCTCTGAATGGTGATGTAAGACACAAATCTCATCCATCAATGCTTTGAAACAGATAACTGACAGAGACTCAAACATATATTCTTTAGGTTAAAAGTGAACTGCTTCTCACCATTTAGGCAATTGTTAAATAATTTAGATCAGGAAATAATACTATTTCTGATCCTGTGATTTTTAAAATAGGGAGGTAATTTTTGCAAGGCCTTCATGTTTTCCTAATTCAAAGATTTATAATAAAGGACACCAAAAGAAAAAGAAATACCAAAAATCTAATATTGTTATTAACAACATTGTTAACATTAATATTAACAATAAAAATAGAAATAAAATACTAAGTATATGCAGAAAAATGATTAAATTCAGTATCAATTCCTTAGCAAAAGGTATGAATACAGAAAAACAGGAGGGAGTGACATTTAGCTTTAGAATTAGATTAATTTTAACCTACATTTCCTGACAAGGAATCTAGTGTTTTTCTTAAGATACCATATTGCCTCTACAAAGTCATGAGACACACATAAAAATATTTACAAAGTTACAACTGCTAAGATGATGTAATAACTTGACTGTAATAATTGAAATTCATATAGTGCTTTAGGTCTATAAAACATTGTTTATGTTAGTTATGTTATTTCATCTAAATATCATAATATTTATGTGTGGTAGTTTTTGCATGTATGTTATGAGTTGTTGATGAGTAAATTGAGATTCAGAGAAGTTTAGTGGCTTACCCAAAGTCACACAGCATGTGACTCAGCCTTGGGATTTGAATCTGGGTATTATGACTCTTACATCCATCACTCTATCCACTGTCCTGTTTCTAAATTACAATTTCCAAGAGGTCAGGGGCCATGTTTCATTTAATCTTAATTCGTTTCAGTAATATAGACTAATTTAACAAGGAATCCATAGCATTCTGCTCATAACAGATGCTCAATAAATATATATATTGAATTGAATCAAGAGACTGAAGGAACTGATTGAACAAGTCTTTCCCAAGTTTTAATGTTTTAGTCAGGGAGTTATGAGATTTCTGGCTGAAGGCATTTGAGTAGCTGTGTATAAAGTTCTCTAGGGCTACATTACAAGTCTTTGAAGAAGCCTTTTACATTTCTATTCCCTTGTAATACTCACTTAAATTCGTCCTGCCCTATCTTTTGCTGTGGTTGCACCATATGAATATTTAGTTATAAACTCCAGTTCCCGCTATTTATTTCCCTTCCCTCTTCCTGATCCTCTGTATTTTCTCTGAAGCATCACCAAATAGAGATTGATCAGACTTTGCTTCAAGTTTACATATGTATTTAGGATTAAAATACTTTCTTCCTTTGCTGCCGTGTAATCTGACTACAATTTAATCCACTCTTGGTTTTGCATCTGCTGAGTAAAATTGTTCTGATGAAACTAGCATGTTCTGAGAACTACATTGTTCTTCACTAATGCTATCAACAAGGCAGGCAGACAGGTAAACAAACAAACAAAACAAAACAAAAACTCTCTCTGCTGGGTTACTGTTACCTGAGATCATCAGTGACTTCAGACACTTTGAGTGATTTGACTATTTGCTTAGACAGTTTATTAAAGCTATTTTTCACCAGAAAAACAAAAATGCTTATTTAATTTCAGAAATTAAGAGAAAGTTAAGTGGCTCAATGATAGAGTTCTGGGTCCAGACTCAGGAAAACCTGAGTTCAAATTTAGCCTCAGACATTTATTAATTGTGTGACCACGTAGAAGGAAATGGTAAACCCATTCAATATCTTTGACAAGAAAATCCCAGGGACGTTATGGTCCATGAGATCATAAGGGGTTAAAAATGACTGAACAACAACAATTTTAGAAATTGTTCAAGTACTTATTAAGTTATGGTAAAAATGATACATACATTTATATTTGTGTTTGTACTTAGAAAAATCATCTGAAGTGAAAAAGAGTTCAAAATATGGCCCTGACCCTTTTTTTTTCATATTAAATTCATTTGCTTTTTGATTTTGATTGATTAAGTGCAATGCTTAAGCACTGATTACAGAGTAAAGGAACAATCAGATACTTTTGCTAGAAGAAAAATTCAGTTAAATCACTTGGTTTCAGATGTCTTTTCTTCATTGACCTCTTGCAATTCTCACTTTAAGGCCCTTATAAGATTCCTTCTCATTATATTTTTTTGAAAATATCCCCCATTGCATCAATCTCTCTCTGATTCCTATTAATCACAATTATAATTTCTGTTGTAAAACTCTGCTATCTTTGGTGTCATTACTTCAATCAAACTTTATTGGTCTTCTATTATGAGATGGAGCTGAGCACTTTAGAACAGAACAATAAAACTAGCCAATAGGGAGTTTAAAGTCAATCTGGAAATATAGACTATGCAGACAAGCAAATAATGAAACAAATTTGCCTCCTCCAGGTAAAGAGGGAAGGCACTATGCACATGGAATATTGTATATACTATCAAATATCCACTATCAAATATGTCCTTTACTGTTACTGGGTTGTTGTGGGTATTTTGAAGAAAATTAATAATGAATACTTTATTGTTGCTTTTTTCTGTATTTTTATACTGTTGTTGCTATTTTTGTCAATCAGCTATTTAGTTAGTTGAGAGAGAAAATTCACTGAGGATAGGATGGGGATAATGTAAGATTTTAGGAAATGACCACTGTATGAAACAAAAAATTATCAATAAAGGTATTTTTTAAAGTATATTGTTAATGCCAATATGATAAAATTATTCTATGTGATGATGATTTTAATTTAAAATATCATAGACAATTACCTCTGTCAAACAGTCCCAGTAATTGCCATACTTTAGGGCTTCTTAAACTTTTTCTACTAACAATCTCTTTTCACCTAAGAAATTTTTACATAACCCCAGATATATAAAACATACACAAATCAAATATTTACTGATAATAAATCATAAATTCATCAATCAAAATTCAGTTATAAAACCCCATATGGAGTTGCAAACTACAGTTTAAGAGACTGGGCTACACCTCATAATACATTCTTCATATATTACTTAAATTGAAGGATTTGGAGATGTTTATCCTAGAAAAGAGAAGACCCAATGGAAACCCAATATTTGTCTTCATATATTTGACAAGCACATGTAGATGAAGTATTACACTTGTTCTGTTGGGCCCTAGATATTGGAACTTCTGCTCATTGTATATGGGGAAATAGTAAAGAACAAGAACATCAAACTCTCCTAACAATTAATGTTGTACAGAAATGCAGTGAATGGGTCTCTTTCTATAGGTGCTAGTTGTCCCTTGAAATAGAAGTCTTAGTGGATAGAGCACCAGCCTGAAGGCAGGAAGACTTGATTTCAAATCTGGCCTCAGACACTTAACATTTCCTAGTTGTGTGACCCTGAGCAAGTCACTTAATTCCAGTTGCCTCAGACTAAAAAAAAAAAAAAAAATAGAAATTTTAAATGAAGCTGGATAAATACTTGAGAAATACATTACAGTAGGAATTTCTTTAACGAATGAGGTATATAAAATGACTGCTGGAATATCTTTTAACTCATCTTTCATGATTTTTAATTTTTACAATAGCAGTTGCATTTTATTAGAAAAAACTCTTTTTGGTAAACACATTAATAATCTATTGTGTTCAAGGTATTTTGCAAAGTTTAGGCACAAAAATAAAACCTATAGAAAAATTTAATGTTGACCTGTACTGTCTTAGAGAATACATAATAAAATACTATTTTCACTGTTTAGGTAATAAGTATGAAAAAGAGAGAAAACTAGGCCTATTTCCAAAGATAATTAAGGAAAAAGGAAAAAAAATTAATGTTCAAAAATGTACACAGCAGAACTCTTTGCGGTGGCAAAGAACTGGAAGAAATTGAAGGGAGGCCCATAAACAAAGGAATGATTAGAAAACAATGGTATATGATTATAACGGACTACAACAATGATGAGCTTAGTTATTTTAGAAAAATAACAGGAAAAAAATTTGTACAAAATAAAGAAGGGCAAAATGAGCAGAATGAAGACAACACTGTATTCAGTGGTGCAATATTGTTTTTTAAATGAGCAAATAAGCCGTTTTGACTATTAAAATACCTAAATTAACTACAAATGATATGAAAATACTGTGGATCCAGAAAAGGAATTGAAATAGATGTACAGAATAAACTGCATACATATATATATATATATATACACATATATACTTACATATATGTGTGTATTTGTACTTACTTGTGTGTAATGATAGCCATCTCTAGGGTGGGGGGAGTGAAGAAAAATGGAAAACATTTTTAGTAAAGCTTTTTATTTTCAAAACATATGCATTGATAATTTTCATTATTCACCTTTACAAAGCTTTTTTTTCTCCTTCCCTTCCCCTCAACCTGGAAAACAATTTTTAAAAGAAATTTACATGATAACTTCATTATATATTTAAAAGGAATAGCTAGTTGTATGTGATATATTTGTAATTGTACACAAAATTTTTTTATAATAGTATAGCATAATATGGAAATGTTTGTTTTATTCCATTAATTTAAAAATGAATGAACAAATAAATAAATAAGAGGAGATTAGATCACAAGTTTAGCACTTCTAATATACGGTCAAAGTGGTATCACAAACCATCAAATAAAAGGAGAAGCAGCCTTGGACTATATGCTGTGTGATTTGTTTGTCCCAGTTTCTCAGTGTTCATAGATTTCCCTGCAATAAATCTTTCCTAATATAGTACATGAATGTCTGGCCTTAGTGGTTTTGGAAGCATGATGAACTTTTTAAAACAAAATCATTAGAAGTTTTAATACATAACTTTAAACCCATACTTAAAACATGGAAAACACTTGAGATCTTCTTTACAATCACTCATAAATGTAATCGCTCTCTCTTCACAACTCCCATAACACACTCCCTCTCTTATTGCATGTTCACTTTCATTCCTGTGTTACAATTATTTTTGCACAAGCCTCACCTTTACTTGTAAAATTCAAGTCATTTATATTGTAGACACAGTTATTAAACTATAGATTCTTTGGGTCTCTAAGTCAAATAAAGAAATAACTAGTTCACCATGTTTATTTGTGGAATGAGTTGACTCGAATAATACAACTTCCAGTTACTCAGGTTTACCACCTTTGTATCAAGTATTTTCTTCAGTTTCTCTTTATATACACACATACACACACATACTCACACCCCCTACCATACACACAATTTGTTACAAACTTCTCTAGGTTCTAGTTTTATAAAATCCATCACATTTTCTTCTCTGACACTTCCAGCACTCTGTTATAGGCTCTCATCAACCCACATTCAGACTATTGCAAAATCCTGCTGATAGGTCTTCATCTCCCTCCCCAATCCTGTCTATCCTCCACTCAGCAATGGATGTGATCTTTCTAAAGCTCATGTTAGACCCATTTCACCCACCTACTCCACATACTCAGTGGCTTTTTATTGTCTTTTAGATCAAATATAAAATCCTCTATTTGACTTTCAAAGCCCTTTATAACCTGATCCTTTTCTATGTTCTCTATCTTCTTACACCTTATTCCCTTATACTAAGATCCAGTGACAGTTGCCTCTTTGATGTGACTCTCACATTGTATTCTACCTCCATATCCTATGCATTTTCATTCTCTATACCTGATACCTAAAATGCTCTCTCTTCTCTCATTCCTCCCCACCTCCCAGCTTCCATCAAGTTTCAAATAGTCAATTCTAGGGCATTCCCTGTTGATTATTTCTACAAATGTATTACTATGTATGTATATATGTATTTACATATATTTTTAGCAAAAGCAGATACATTTTTCCATGGATAGATGTGATTTTGCTAATAGTTCATTCCTGTTAAGGAGAGAAAAAGAGAGAGAGAGAGAAAGAGGGAGGGAGGGAGAGAGGAAAAGTTTACCTTTTCATGTGGAACATAGTTGAAGAAAGAAAAAATAGCAGAAAATGTCTGAATGAATAAAATAAGAAAATGGCATTATTCATGAAAACATCCAGATTCCCAGCCTTTTAGACTCATGAACAAGCCCAAAGCAGTGATTCCATCACATAGTAGAGTATACACTTCAATTAAGAGCCCAGAACTCTTGCTATCTGTTTTTATATCTGACTAATGTTCCTTAGCAGATTTGGACTAAGTGGGAAGCTTTCTCATAGTAAGGGCTATCATTCAAATAGAAACTAGACCACAACCCTACTCTTCACACACACATATACACACAGACACACACACACACACACACACACACACACACAGAGTGTACCACAAGTGCATTGTGATTAAAAAATTCACCAAAGTGATTGTGATCAGGATGGCATTTCATTTTTGCATATTAGGCTTTCAAAATGATTAAAGCAGTTATTGGGTGATATTCAGGAACCTCTTTTTACACAGGTAATTCAATAATCAATAGTTAATGATGGGATAATTTGCATTAACTAAGGTCCTACCCATAGACCAATCTTTGTGGTAATCTGACTAGAAGAGGGTACTGAAGAGTGTAAAAAAGTAATCTTACAACCAAAAATTTGAAGGAAAGGAAGGAAAATGTGCAGTGATAAATGGAATTTGTGATATGTGTAATATTTTCAACTTTACAAAAGGAATACATAAGTATGAAATCCAGGGGAAAAAATTATCTGTTATGTGTCATGTTGATGCTATATCTTTAAATCCATCAATTTCTTCTGAATTTGAATAATCTGTCATTGTCAGGCTTTTAAATTCATTAAAATATATAATTCTGTTTCTTCTTGATTGAAGAGTATAGGCTTTTTTCAAAATTAAAAAGACCTTTCCTTAAAGTTATTTGCTTCTTATAAAATAATACAGTCAAACTAGGAAGTGAGGTCAAGTCAATGATTCTGTTACATCTACCTCAGTCTTGAAACCGAGCTCCAAGATACCACTAGAATAGGTAATCAAGTAATTCTCTATTTCTAAAAAGATTTAATTTCTGTTAAAAATACAGATTAATTTGCCATCTGCCATTTATTCAGTTTGTCATGAAGAGATTATGAATAATATGTTATAGAAATCCACAAACCCCAAAAATAAGCATCATATTATACTTCTCATGTTTGGGGGGGGTGAGTATGGGTATGTCTGGGTGTGTAGGATTTGTCAAGCTTATACTCTTCAGAATTGGAGTAATTTCAAATGTTGAATAATACAGTAATACAAACACACACACATATATGCATGTATGTATGTATGTAAGTACTATGGTTTCGTCTCTGACCCAAAATAAGAGTGAAAATTTGAAATAGTGATTTCCATTACACCTTGATTAAGCACTTTAAAAAACTATTTCCTTATTTTCCTTTTATTCACTATTTTGATTAATCTTTTGGGAAATTTTTATATTGCATGCATTTTTTCCTTTTTATATGCCATACCACATGAACTTTGATACATTCTAAAAAAGATCAAGAAATTGCTTGCTGTCATAATGAATAATTTGCTAAGCAAGATTTAATTATTTATTTAGACATTAAATAAGTCCTTCATCAATTCAATGAAAATTCAACTAGATTAAATGAACAATTTAGGTGGCCATTTTTTCACTACATCTTAAGAAGGAAGACCTTAAAGGAACATAGTCATCCAAAATCAGAAGATTCTATATTTTGTAGCAATTATCTTGGAATCATTCTAAATTAGTCTATCAGCCAATAAATATTTCTTAAACTCTTAGTAGAAGGAACTATAATAAAGAAATAAACATAAGTGAAACAATTCTTGACCTCAAAGAATTTAAACTCTAATGAGAAAAAAAACATATATAAAGTTACATATAAGATATATATATATATATATATATATATATAAGTATAGTTATATAAAAAGCAAATAGAAAACAGATACAAAGTAATTTGAGTGGAGACAAGGTATGAAGAAACTGACAGTTATAGGAATTAGGAAAATCTTCATAAAAAACAAAACTTGAACTGAGTTGTAAAGAAAATCTAGCATTCTAAGAAGCAGATATGAAGAAAGGCTGCATTCCAGGTATGGAGGACAGTCTCTGTAAAAACATTCGGGTGAGAGATAGGGCATCATACAGACGTAATGTCAAGAAGGTCAGTTTAACTAGATCAGAAGGTTCATAGAGGAGAGTAATGTGTAAAAGTTCCAAAAAGGCAAAGTGGATCAATATTGGATTGCTGATCCATTCAAGGTCATGCTGGCTAAACTATGACACCAAAACATCAAAATTATGCTTTATGTACAAATATATAGCAAAAACAAGTGTATACATATGGAAGTGAAAAACTATGATGAAACACATCAGTATTATTAAATCCTATTAATTGTGAAGGATTTTTATAACATCAAACATACGATTATAATACTGGAGGTCATATAAAATCATTGATATTTAATGAGTGTCAGTGACATGGTAGAACTTGTGTATTAGGAAAATTACTTTGTGGCAACTATTTTGGAGATAATTTGAAGTTGGGAAATATTTGCAGCAAGAAGAAAAATTAGAAGGCTATTTCATTTATTTAAGGCAATGAATGGTAAAAAAAAAATACCAAAACTATTCAAGCAGTTATGCAATTAGAAAGGAACATTCACAAAAGCTATTATGGAAGTAGAAATGAAAAACTGAGCTTCCTTTTCTAATAATTAACATCCCCATCAGATGCTGATATAAATATTTCCATGAAAAAAAAGTAAGTGAGATTGCTCCCCTCCTCAATACTACTATAGCACAAACTATGATCATGCTCTTAACCACACTTGTGTAACTCCATATATACAACAGTAATTATAAAATTCACTGTGTGGCTTTCAAAAAGTCAACAGGTAAGAAATCAAAAACATCTCTTGCAAATGCTGTAACAATGACATATCAAACTATATTGTTTGGGTTTTCCATAAGCATTTCAATAAAAGGTGAGCTGTCAAGTGGAAGAAAAAAATTCTCAGTGGCATTGACATAATCATTGTCAAAAAACTAATCATATCACACAAGGCATATATACTGTGATTGGGGGGAAAGTATTTACTTTGAAAATGATTTAAGGATACAAGAGAAACCAGTTAAGAGGCTAAAGGAAAATCTCTGTCTTCTGTTTCTTTCTCTAAATACTGACTGAAACTTAATTTTAATAGGAGAATCATTGCCTTAGGAGACAAAGGATTTGGGTTTAGATACAAGCTAGGCTCTGATCCTGAGGGAATTTAGGTTATAAATCAATTAATGAGCATTTACTAAGTTCCACGATCTGGGCTACAAAAACATTAATTTAAGTTGTATGTTCTCAAGGAACTTCCATTCTATTACAGGAATAACATGCAATCAACAAGCAAGTATTTTTAAATACTTACCAGATATTTGTGCTAAAATTCAAGAAGGGACACAAAACAATATCAATGCCTGTCCTAAAGGTGTAATTGTAATTTACTGGAGGTGAGTGTGAGTTGTTTTCTGTCTATGTCTCTGTTTCTGTCTCTCTATCTCTCTCTTAATATCTAGATCAATGTAGATTGTGTAGATTTCAAATATATAAATATATCAACAGATAGATTAAATATCTATGTATGGATAGCTATAAATACTAATTCTAATATTATTAATTATTTTAAAATAAAATTGTTAATTAATATTATGATACCAATTCATTTTTTAAAGCCATGCAGTTAATTTTGTTTTTGTTTTTGCTGAGGCAATTGGGGTTAAGTGACTTGCCCAGGATCACACAGCTAGGAAGTATTACGTGTCTGAGGCCAGATTTGAATACAGGTAGTCCTGATTTTAGGACTGGTGCTCTATCCACTGCACCCCCTTGCTGCCCCCCATGCAGTTAATTTAATATCTATATTCTATAGAGTTATTGATATATCATCTGTAGATTTCATCTATTTATATTATCTAAACACATTTATATTAAATTGATATATTTACAAGAAATGGATATTATTTATTTTGTACAGAAATAAGTATACAAAAATCCAGCATAAATAAATGGCAATTAGAGGGGGGGGGGATGCATTAGGAATTGAGATAACCAAGAAAATATTCATGTAGAAGGCTGTATGTGACCAAAGTTTTAAGGAAGCAAAATGCTAAGATGTACAGGTAAGGAGGAAGTATGTCCCCACTATTTGGGATCATTCCACTTGAACTCAGTTTTCTCACTTATAAAACAGAGGGATTGAATTAGATGGTCTCTAAAATCTATGAGCTGTTTAAACTGAATGTCACTGCTCTCTGACAATAATTCACAAAAATGTCAGGATATTTGATCCAATCAAGGTCATGCAGGCTGAGGCTTTGACACCAAAATATGCCAGTGGTGTTGGCTACGTACAAATATACAACAAAAACAAATGTTTTGTATGACCCTAAAAATTGTGCTAAAGTGCCTTATTGTTTCTAAATATCCAAATATATGGTATTGGTTAAACTAATCAGTTCACTACCA
This sequence comes from Sarcophilus harrisii, assembly GCF_902635505.1. Taxonomy (NCBI): domain Eukaryota; kingdom Metazoa; phylum Chordata; class Mammalia; order Dasyuromorphia; family Dasyuridae; genus Sarcophilus; species Sarcophilus harrisii. The sequence goes on from NC_045429.1 coordinate 206,252,586, forward strand.
GGAGAATATATCCATTGGGTATTTTGCATATTTGGAAAAGCTTCAAAAATTGACTGCACTTTTTACTTTTCTTCAGGATGTATGAGTTGCATAGATAGAACTATTCCATTATCATGCCAGCATTCTCCTACAGGAAGGGCATTCCTGGGTTTAAGCACTTTGGAGTAAGGTTCTTTCAGCTGCTATGAGAAGCAGAGAATATCCCAAAAAATTCCTTTTTAATATATCACATTTTTATTGGATCTAGTAATTTTCCATCAAGAGACTAGTTGTCTTTCATCTTTAAGGAATCAAGATTGATATGCTCTATGGATCGATTACAAGAAATAAATAATACCCAAAATCTTGGTATTCGTTTGCAGCTATTTTTTCCCAACCTAATAGCTCACATTTGTGTAGCTTTTTTAACATTTGCAAAGTTCTTTCTCCACAATAACTCTGAAAAGTAGAAAAGACAAGTATAAGAAACAGTATGGCATCATTGATAGCATAATTTGGCATCAGAAAAACTTTGGTTTGAATCCTGCCTTATCCCCGTACTTTCTCTATAACCCTGAACAAGCCACTCTACCATATTTCAATTGCTTTTGATTTTTTCCCCCAACTATTGGAATGAAGAATAATAATTGCACTAACTTGAAAATCAAAAAAGATACATGAAAAGGAAATTACAAACCTAAAAGTGCTAAATAAATGCAGGCTATTATCCCTATGTTATAGAATCATTCAATACCATCCCTCCCTCACAAAAATAGATGCAGAGGTATGTCTAACTTTAGTAACACAGGGGAAAGGGTTAGGAAAGGCCTTAGAAGGCCTTGGTTTTCTCAACTTTTAAATGAGAAGATTTGATTTGATACCTTCTAAGATTCCTTCCACCTCTAAAATTATGATCCTCCAACCTCTTCCATATTTGAAAAGCTGCTCATGTTCCCAATATATAACTGAAACGATAAGCCTCTTGAAGGCAGGAGAAAATCTTTATTTTCTTAACCAACTATCAGAGTATTTAGATATAATATCTAATATAAGTATAAACATAAGAATAGCTAATACATTATTGTGGTAAGTCTAATGTACTACTGTAAGTCTAGTATCCATAAATTCATGCTGGTGAGTACCTATATATTATTGAATGTTATCTTTTGAACCAATAAACTTCAATGTCAAATCAGCACAGATGATACCTACCAGTCCCCATAGACCCTATGATGGCTTTCTCTGCACTATATAACTGCCTTTGTGACATTCAGCTTGGATGGTATCCAACTTTTAAAGCAAAATATAGGACAAGACTAAATTATGGCTCATAGGGTCTTCTTCAACATCAATCTTTATATTTCTTCTTAGTTGCTCCTTTGACATCTACTATATCCATCCTGATGTCTCAGGGCTCATAACACTGAACACTGATTTTTGATTTGGAGCTTTGTTTTTGATGTCCATATTAATCAGATTGCAAACTCATCTTATCATCTTAAGAAGCTTTCTCAGCTTCCTTTCACCCTGTCTCCAAGGGACAGAGAAATGCTCAGATGTGCTTCCGTTATTTCTTGCCTGGATTACCATCATTCATTATTTTCTAGCCTTCCTGTCACCTCTCATCATAGTCACTTACAGCGAGTACAGCTCAGGTCGGTTGATTATATAGAGAACTAAGATTTCTGATGCTGTTTCTGCCATGACAAGGGGACTCCACTGGCTTTTAGGGAAAGCTGAACATGCTCCTAGTTTTTCCAAATACATAAGCAGGATAATTATCATCCAAAGCCTGTTTCTATTTATTTATTATCATCCAATCTGTTTCTATTTATTTACTCCAATAAAGACGAAAAAATACATCTTAAATTATTTCACCTAAAACAAGAGTACCTTTTATAAAAGCAAACATGAATCTGATAAAGATATTTGAAAATTATAGGGATTTTCCTCAAAATTAATCCCATTTTAACAGAATTGATGAAATGGAACTTCCTACTTAAAAGTATGCTAGAGTGAGCTCCATTATAGTGAATTTTTTGGAATATAAATAATTAATTCTTAATTTAATATTTTTTTTTCCAAATTTGGATGTTCATAATCATGTTTCATAAACTGACTCATACCATTGTGTGGCATGTGATTTCATCATTATGAGAAATCTTTGCACTCGCACAGAATACAATCCAGCTCTAATGATCAGAAATGTTTAAGTGACTTGAAAACAATCACACAGCTAACAAATTTCAGAGGCAGCATTTTAATACTTCTTCCTGTGCTCAAAGGTAACATTTCTATTCAAGAAGCCACCATGTCTTTCTGCTAGTGTTATACAGAGAAAGATTAAAATCAAAACAAATTAGGCTGGCTTTTACAGGATAGTAGCACTGGGATAGGAATTAGGATTTGACATAGTCTTAAGCCTACTACCAATTGTTTAATATTGAGAAAATATCCTTAACTTTCTAGACGATAGTTTCTTTAGCTATAAAATCAGTGTTACACTAAATGATTTTTAAAATCTCTTCCAACTTTTTAAATTTGTCAATTTTTGAAATGATTTATCAAATGAAATTATCAAGTGAAACAAACTTGATTATAAGTTCCTACTCTGTTCCAGATTGTGTGCTAAGTGATTTCAAATTTTTCTCATTTATTTCTCACAACAATCCTGGGAGATAAATCCTATCATTATCCCCATTTTATTGTTAAGGAAACTGAGGAAGGCAGAGGTTAAATGACTTTCTCACAATCACATGGGTAGTTTGAATATGAGGCTAGACTGAATTTTTAAGTAATATCTGGGTCAATGTGCAGATAAATTTTCCTCGACAATGAAAAAATCTTCAAATCATTAAATAATTATCATTTACATACATACAAAAACCTAATCACTTCCTCAATGTGGTTTCTTTCTATTTCTGGTGTTATTTCTAAATTGAGAAATGGAATGGTAAAGAAGGCAAAGAATTAACCTTAGAGTCAAGAAGATGTGAATGAAGGGCATTCCTCTGATACAAGTGAACATAATTATGTTATCTAACTTCTCAATAATCTTGCCAATTCTCTTAAGCCTTCAAGCTCTAAAGAAGGAGACAATCCCCAAACTCCAACTTGTGGGATAAGAAGTCACTATTTGACAAAATTTTCTGGGAAAACTGAAAAATAATATGTCAGAAAGGCAACATAGACCTACATCTTCTACTCCATACAAAATAAGATCAAAATGGGTACATGATTTGGGCATAAAGGATGAAAATCATAAACAAATTAGAACAAGGGATAATTTACCTATCAGATCTTAGTAGAAGAGAGGAATTTGTGACTAAAGAAAACTAGAGAACAATATGAAAGGCAAAATGGATAACTTTGATTACATTAAATTAAAAAGATTTCACACAAACAAAACAAACAGAAAGGGAGGTACAAAACTGGGAGGAGGGGATTTTATAGCCACTGTTTCTGATAAAGATCTCATTTCTAAAATATATAAAGAATGGTGTCAAATTTATAAGAATTCAAGTCACTCCCCAATTTGTAAATGGTTAAAAGATATGAACAGACAATTTTCAGATAGTGAAATTAAAGCCATCTATAATCATATGAAAAAAATGCTCTAAATCACGATTGATTGGAGAAATTAAAATTAAAACAACTCTGAGGTACCACCTCACATCTCTCAGATTGGCTGAAATGACAGGAAAAAATAATGATAAATGTTAGAAGGAATGTGGGAAAACTGGTCACTAATGCATTGTTGCTGGAATTGTGAAATCATCCAACCATTCTGGAAAATAATCTGGAACTGTGCCCAAAGAGCTTTAAAATTGTGCATATACTCCCATTTGACCCAATAGTGCCACTACTGGGTCAGTATCCCAAGGAAATCATAAAGGAGTAAAAGGAGCAGAACCCACATGGGTAAAAATATTTGTAATAGCTCTTTTTGTGGTAGCAAAGAATTGTAAAATGAGTACATGCCCATCAGTTGGGGAATGGCAGAATAGACTATGGCATATGAAGGTAATGGGATATTTTTTAAATGATGAGCAAAGCTGATTTAAGAAAAGCCTGGAAAGCTATATAATGAAGTGATGCTGAGTGAAACAAACAGAACCAGGAATACATTGTACATAGTAATAGTAAGAATGTACAACGATCACCTATGAAAGATTTGATTCTTCTCAGTGGTTCATTGATTCAAAGCATTAGACTTTGGACAGAAAATGGCAACTCCATCCAGAAAAAAAAAAAAAAAAAACAAAAACAAAGCATGGAGAGTGAATATAAATCAACCTATTCTATTTTCACTTCTTTTTTCTGTTTTGTTTTCCTCCCATGATTTTCTCCTTTTGCTCTGATCTTTCTCTGCCAACAGGATTCATAAACCAATGTATATTAAAATAAATTAAATAAAAATGATCAATGAAAAAAAAGGAAACAAGATGCAAGAGAGAGAGAGAGAGAGAGAGAGAGAAACAGAGACACAGACAGACAAAAACAGAGAAAGAGAAATAGAGAAAGTCAGTTCCTATCTTTATTCCTCAACCACCTGATATCTTCTTTATATGAACTCCTCTTTATTTTCTTTGTAAGAACTTCATCTACTTGGTTGGTCTTTTAAAATAATAATTTTCGAGCTTGGGGGGCAAAGCCGAGATGGTGGAGAGGACACATGCTTCATAATAAGCTTCGCTTCTATCCTCACTATTAATTACCAAATTCAGCCTCTGAAATAGTGTTTGATTGGTAAAATCCATGAATATTACGAGTACAATAAATTACAAGCAGAAGATAATCTGAAAGATTGCCAAAAATGGTTTGTTGTGATTGAGCAGGAGGAGGCCAGCACAGGCAGGGAGGCAGAACACGGATGTTAGTACACTGAGTGAACAGGGTCAGGGGCTGTCTCCCTGGTTGGAGAATTTCAAGGACAACTCTACCACAGGTTGGCTGCTCTGCTTTGGTTACAAAACAGTAGAACAACAGAGAAGTTACACAAATGCCAAAGATAGAGTGTACTCCAAAAAACTCCAGAATTTAACAGACCTGGCCACACCCACCCAGCACCAGAAGTGACTCAGCACAGACCACAGCACAGCTGTGCAGGAACATTCTGCAGCACAGGGCTTTTGCCTAGGGCAGCCACATTTCTGCACAGCAGGGGGGCTCTACTCGGGCAGCTACACTTCTTCAGGGAGGAAGGGGCACTCTGCCTGGAGCACTGGAACTTCTGCTGCTCGGCTGCTCTTTGTAGCCTGTTTGCAGAACATCAACTGTCCATCTATCTATCCCTGTTCTGTAGAGGAAGCTGGTAACCTCGTTTAAGGAGGACTTTTTTAAAAATGAGTAAAAAAAGAAAGTGAACTCTACTGATTGCTTCTATAAAGAAAGAGAGCAGGTTTCCAACCCCAAAGAGACTAATAGCAGAAAGGCTCCAGACAAACTCCAAAGGGGGATGTAACCTGATCCCCATCACCAAGGCTCTCCTAGAAGAAATTATAAAAGATCTTAAAAGAGAGCTAGTAGAAAAAAGGGGAAAGAGAAGCTCTGCAAGAAAGTACAGAAAAGGCATATAACTCACTAGAAGAAAAATTTAATAAAATGAAAAAAGAAAACAACTTTCTGAAATGTGAATTGGAACAGGTAAAGAACTCCCAGGAAAGTAGGATTTGTGAATTGGAAACAGAAAATAACTCAGTAAAAAGAAAAAATTAGTGAAATGGAAAAAAATTCCATAGAGCAAAACAATTCATTTTAAAACTCAATTGGACATATACAAAAAGAAGTTTAACAAAAGCTAATGAAGAAAATAACTCATTAAAAATCAGAACTGAACAAATAGAAATGAATGATTCATTGAGACATCAAGAATCAGTAAAGAAAAACACCCCAAAAAATAGAAAAAAAGTTAAATATCTACTTGAAAAACAACAGACCGGGAAAAAAAGATCTAGGAGAAATAATCTGAGGGTTATTGGACTTCCTGAAAATTATGATTAAAAAAAGAGCCGACGCTATTTTACAGGAAATCATCAAAGAAAACTACCCAGATATAATAGAATCAGAAGGCAAAATAGGCATGGAAAGAATTCATCTAACACCTTCTGAAAGAAACCCCAAAATAAAAACTCCAAGGAATATTGTGGCTAAATTTCAGAACTATCAGACTAAGGAAAAAATTTTGAAAGCAGCCAGGAAAAAAAACAATTCAAATACCAAGAAGCCACAATAAGGATCACTCAGGATCTAGCTGCTTCCACATTAAAGGATCAAAGGGCCTGGAATCTAATATTCTGAAAGGCAAAAGAAGTTGGAATGCAGCCAAGAATAGACTACCCAGCTGAACTGAGGATTTTCTTCCAGGGAAGAAGATGGACATTCAATGAAACAGGTGAATTCCATTAACTCCTAATGAAAAAGCCAGAGATAAAAAAAATTGACCTACAAATATAGGACTCAAAAGAAGCACAAAAGATAAAAAGAACTCTTGAGAACAGTATTTCTATTATGGGCATACATAAAGAGCATGTGTATAATTTGATTTTGCTGTTATAATACAAAAAAAAAGAAGTATAAGTGGAAAGGGGATAATATCAGAAAAAGATAAAAGAGTGTGGTGGTTTTCTTGGAGGCAGCCTTAGTCTCAGTTGAAATAAATAATTACTCCAATATCGCAGCCAGCTGGGTGAAAATGCAGTTTATTTCTCCTTCCAAATTAGCCCAGTTAGTTGAGGCCTATCTCTCTGCCTGGCTCCAAGAGAACTTACAGCTTTGTCCTTGGCTTCTGCCTCTGCTTTCTTCAGCCTCCAGCCAGCTCTGACTTGTGGCTTCTCAATCTCCAGTCTGTCCCAAGCTGCAAGAGCTCCCTCTATTTATGTGATCTCCCAAAGGTTAACTCCGCCTTCTGGAGGGAGAGGGATTCTGGGTTATCTCCCAGAGTGCTCTCTGATTCTAAGGGAGGTGTGAATTCAGATCTCATACTAGCCCTGAACTCTCCCAAAGGTGTGAACTCCATTGAGTACTTAGATACTTATGAGCCCTCTAAAGGTGTGAACACAAGCATTGTTCAATTGGTTCCACTTAGTACCTAGTTCAAGTTCTGACCCAAAACTCTTTCTAAGATTAAATTAACTCCAATGTCTTAACACTTTGTAAAGATTCCAACAAAAGAGGAGATAAAAAGAGGGAAATTGCACCCTACAAAGAGGCAAAGAAAACCTATCATATGTGATGAAATTGTGGGGGGGGGGGAGGGGGGAGGAACATTGTGTGAATCTTACTCTCAACAGATTTGCCTCAAAGAGAAAATATTAGACATATTTGGTTTACAAAGAGACTTCTCTCACCTCATTAAAAAGTGGGAGAGGAAAAGGGAAAAGGAAAAGAGTAATAAGGGAAAGGTATAAGAAACGGAAAGGGACTCAAAGGAGGTGGGAGGAATTTTAAAGAGGGAGAGCTGCATGAGGCAAGTGGTGCCCATAAATAATACTGGGGAGTGGGGTAAGAGGGGAAAGAAAAAGAAAAGCATAATCTGGAGATAATAGGATGGCAGGAAATATAAAATTAGTAGTTTTAACCATAAATGTGAATGGGATGAACTCTCCCATAAAGTGAAGGTGGATAGCATATTGGACCAAAAGCCAGAATCCTACAATATGTGTTTACAAGAAACACATTTAAAGCAGAGTGATACATACAGAGTAAAGGTAAAAGGCTGGAGCAGAATTTATTATACCTCAGATGAAGTAAAAAAAAAAAAAAAAAAAAAAAAAGCAGGGGTAGCCATCCTTATCTCAGATCAAGTAAAAGCAAAAATTGATCTAATTAAAAGAGATAAGGAAGGAAACTATATCTTGCCAAAGGGTAGCATAGACCCTTTGGTAAAACCGATTAGAAAAAGGGAAGAGGAATATGAAATTGTTAGTCTTAAAAATGAAAAGGGAGAACTCTCCACCAATGAAGAGGAAATTAGAGCAATATTAGGAGTTACTTTGCCCAACTTTATGCCAATAAATTTGATAACCTAAATGAAATGGATGACTATCTTCAAAAATATAGGCTTCCCAGATTAACAGAGGAGGAAGTAAATTGCTTAAATAGTCCCATTTCAGACAAAGAAATAGAACAAGCTATTAGTCAACTCCTAAGAAAAAAATCCTCAGGATCATGGATTTACACGTGAATTCTACCAAACATTTAAAGAACAATTAATTCCAATGTTGTATAAACTATTTGAAAAAATTGGGAATGAAGAACCCCTACCAAATTCCTTTTATGACACAGACATGGTACTGATACCTAAATCAGGTAGGTTGAAAACAGAGAAAGAAAATTATAGACCAATCTCCCTAATGAATAGTGATGCTAAAATCTTTTTATTTATTTATTTAATAGCCTTTTATTTACAGGTTATATGAATGGGTAACTTTACAGCATTAACAATTGCCAAACCTCTTGTTCCAGTTTTTCACCTCTTACCCTCCACCCCCTCCCCCAGATGGCAGGATGACCAGTAGATGTTAAATATATTAAAATATAAATTAGATACACAATAAGTATACATGACCAAACCATTATTTTGCTATACAAAAAGAATCAGACTCTGAAATATTGTACAATTAGCTTGTGAAGGAAATTAAAAATGCAGGTGGGCATAAATATAGGGATTGGGAGTTCGATGTAATGGTTTTTAGTCATCATCCAGAGTTCTTTCTCTGGGCGTAGCTGGTTCAGTTCATTACTGTTCCATTGGAAATGATTTGGTTGATCTCCTTGCTGAGGATGGCCAGGTCCATCAGAACTGGTCATCATATAGTATTGTTGCTGAAGTATATAATGATCTCCTGGTCCTGCTCATTTCACTCAGCATCAGTTCATATAAGTCTCTCCAGGCCTTTCTGAAATCATCCTGTTGGTCATTTCTTACAGAACAATAATATTCCATAATATTCATATACCACAATTTATTCAGCCATTTTCCAACTGATGGGCATCCATTCAGTTTCCAGTTTCTAGCCACTACAAAGAGGGCTGCCACAAACATTCATGCACATACAGGTCCCTTTCCCTTCTTTATAATCTCTTTGGGATATAAGCCCAGTAGTAACACTGCTGGATCAAAGGGTATGCACAGTTTGATAACTTTTTGAGTGATGCTAAAATCTTAACTAAAATATTAGCAAAAAGATTGCAGAAAATCATCTGCAGTATAATACACCATGACCAAGTAGGATTTATACCAGGAATGCAAGGCTGGTTCAATATTAGGAAAATTATTAGCATAATTGACTATGTCAATAGCCAAATTAACAAAAGCCATATGATCATCTCAATAAATGCAGAAAAAGCATTTGAGAAAATCCAACATCATTCTTATTAAAAACACTTGAGAGTATAGGAATAAATGGACTTTTCCTTAAAATAGGCAGTAGCATCTATTTAAAACCATCAGTAAATATCATATATAACCGAGATAAATTGGAATCATTCCCAATAATATCAGGAGTAAAAAAAAGTTGCCCACTATCACCATTTCATTCAATATTGTATTAAAAATGCTAACTTCAGCAATAAGAGTTGAGGAAGAGCTTAAAGGAATTAGAGTAGATAATGAGGAAACTAATTATTGCTCTTTGCAAATGATATGATGATATACTTAGAGAACCCCAGAGATTCTACTAAAAAGCTATTAGAAATAATCCACAACTTTAGCAAAGTTGCAGGATATAAAATAAACCCACATAAATCATCAGCATTCTTATATATCACTAAAAAAAATCCAACAGTTAGAGATACAAAGAGAAATTTCATTTAAAGTAACTGCCAATAGTATAAAATATTTGGGAATCTATCTGCCAAGGGAAAGTCAGGAACTATATGAGCAAAACATTTTCCACACAAATAAAGTCACATCTAACCAAATGGAAAAAATATTAAGTGCTCTTGGATATGTCAAGCAAATACAATAAAGATGACAATACTACCTAAACTAATCTGTTTATTTAGTGCTATACCAGTCAGACTCCCCAAAAAACTTTTAGTGACCTAGAAAAAATAACAACAAAATTCATCTGGAAGAACAAAAGGTCAAGACTTTCAAGGGAACTAATGAAAGAAAATTCAAATGAAGGTGGCCTAGCTGAACCAGATCTAAAGTATATTATAAAACAATGGTCACCAAAGCCATTTGGTATTGACTAAGAAATAGACTAGTTGATCAGTGGAATGGGTTAGGTTCACAGGACAAAATAGTCAATAACTTTATTAATCTAGTATTTGACAAAACCAAAAACCCCAGATTTGGGGATAAGAATTCACTGTTTGACAAAAACTGCTGAGAAAACTGGAAATTAGTATGGCAGAAATTAGGCATTGACTCACACTTAACATCATACACCAAGATAAGGTCAAAATGGGTTCATGATCTAGGTATAAAGAATGAAATTATAAATAAGTTAGAAAAACAAAAGGTTTTTTACCTCTCAGACCTGTGCAGGAGGAAGGAATTTGTGATCAAAGAAGAACTAGAGATCATTATTGATCACAAAAATAGAAAATGTTAATTATGTCAACTTAAAAAGCTTTTGTACAAACAACACTAATGCAAACAAGATTAGAAGGGAAACAATAAACTGGGAAAACATTTTTACAATCAAAGGTTCTGATAAAGACCTCATTTCCAAAATATATAATTGCCTCTAATTTATAAAAAATCAAGCCATTCTCCAATTGATAAATGGTCAAAGGATATGAACAGACAATTTTCAGATGAAGAAATTGAAACTATTTCTAGACATATGAAAAGATGCTCCAAGTCAGTATTAATCAGAGAAATGCAAATTAAGACAACTCTGAGATACCATTACATACCTCTCAGATTGGCTGGGATGAGAGGAAAAGATAATGTGGAATGTTGGAGGAGATGTGGGAAAACTGGGACACTGATACATTGTTGGTGGAATTGTGCTCCAGCCATTCTGGAGAGCAATTTGGAACTATGCTCAAAAAGTTATCAAACTGTACATACCCTTTGATCCAGCAGTGTTTCTACTGGGCTTATATCCCAAAGAGATCTTAAAGAAGAAAAAGGGACCTGTATGTGCAAAAAATGTTTGGGGCAGCTCTTTTTGTAGTGGCTAGAAACTAGAAATTGAATGAATGCCCATCAATTGGCGAATGGCTGAATAAATTTTGATATATGAATGTTATGGAATATTGTTGTTCTGTAAGAAATAACCAGCAGGAAGATTTCAGAAAGGCCTGGAGAGACTTACATGAACTGATGCTGAGAGAAATGAGCAGGACCAGGAGATCATTATATACTTCAACAATGGTACTATATGATGATCAATTCTGATGGATGTGGCTCTCTTCAACAATGAGATGAACCAAATCAGTTCCATTAGTTCAATAATGACTAGAATCTGCTACACCCAGCGAAAGAACTCTGGGAAATGAGTGTAAACCACTACATAGAATTTCCAATCCCCCTATTTTTATCCGCTTGCATTTTTGATTTCCTTCTCAGGTTAATTTTATCTTATTTCAAAGTCTGATTCTTCTTGTGCAGCAAAATAACTCTATGAATATGTATATATACGCTATATTTAACATATACTTTAACATAAAAAATAAAAGTAAAATAATAATTTTCTTCCATATATTCTTTTTCTTAGAACTATTTGAGTAATTACTATTCAGCTATTATTTTTTGTTAAGAACAATGAAATATTTAAAGTATTTAAGAACATCTAACTCTTGGTGGAATTGATCATATTTGAATTGTCAATGGAATTACTTTAAAGATAAATATAAATAAAAAAGATATAAAGAAGAGAAAATACCCTAATTTGGAATTTGAACTCTAGTTTATATCAATAGAAGCACTTTTTTAAAAGATACAATATTGGAATCTATATGGAAACTACGAAAGAATATGAAGATATAACCTGATAGTTCTTTTTTATATATTACTTGATTTCTGTGACAGGTTGATACAAAGTTTTGTTTAAAAAGGGAATGTAAATTGATATGAGTGTTTCTGGGTATATATGTAAATATTAAAAGGATATTGTGGAAGAAAAAGTTTGGACTTCACAAATCAAATACTGGGATTCAAAATCTTTTTCCAATACCATGTGCCCACCCGCAGGAAATTACTTAAAGCCTTAGTTTTCTTTTTCTACAAAATAGGTATGATGATGTCTACACACCTTAATTCCTACTGTTGTTGATGAGAAAGTATTTTATAAACCTCAAGGTTCATTATAAAGTGAACTACCATTATTGGTCTACCCCAAATTAAAAGAGGAATGGTATGGATAATTTAGAGCATGCTCATCTAGCCCTAGGATCCTATAAGCCTCTATGACTTTATAACCATACTGTTCTTTGGATCTTCTAAAAAATTAGGAAATTCATTTTCATAATTTTGTTAGTCATTGATTAGAAATGGGTGGAATTGAATGTTTCAACACAAAATTGGGCAGTGGCAAAAACTTCTGATAATATACTCTCTAATATTGTCTAGGGAAAAGTATATCCTGACCACATGATGGAAATGAGTGGTTAGTTTGTCTCTGTAGTAGAAGAAAGTATCACATCAGGCTAAAACAGTTTAATGAGATTGGTCTCTCTCATGCCTGAAAAAAAGGTGAGATAATCATGTAACCATCACAATCATACAGTGCTATATTCTTTTTCTCCCCTTTCAGCTTTCAGCATTCCAAACACCTCCAAAAACGAATTATAGATATAATTCAGGTGTGCATTCCAACAACCCAACTCAACTATTATTAAATTCTCAGTGTGGCCATTTACTAACTTGAAAAATACTACAAATCAGGGTGTTTTGCTGACTGTCAAGACTTAAGAATGTGACAAAAAAATGTCAATGTGTATTAAATTTAAAAGTGTATTATATGTATTTTGTTTTGTCTCACTTTCCACTATTAAGCTGATTGTTAAAAATTTACAAATACACAACTGGATAAATATATAAATATATTTATAAATAAAGCTGAATCCATAAATTAAGATTAAAAACTCCATGAAATAACATTGGGAAACTTAAATGCCTAAAATTCGTCAGTCACTTTTTTCTTCAACCTTTCATCTTTCCCCTCTCCTCTAACATAAACACTCTCTCTCACACACACACACACACACTGAATGAAAGAAGTCTCAGAGACTTGTGATTATGCAAATCTTTTTTTGCTTCCTTCAAAGCCCTCTATTACTCACCAAGAGTAGATTAAACAAACACTAATTCTTTCTATTGACAGAAAAGAAAGGAAGAACAACTGGAAGAAGAGATGAAGAAAATATGGACAGTGGTACAGAATTAGTGAACAAAGTAAGAACTACTGTGCCTGAGGGAAATGGCCAGCTCTGGCCAAGCTTCACCTTCCTCCCAAATTTGCTGTGTATGGGGAAAGACCAAGACAAGGGCAATATGCTTCAACTCATTCCAGTCCATTCTCCATTCAGATACCAATATTCTTAAGGTGCAGGACATTATGTTACTTCCTTCCTCAATAAGTACATATTATATAAATAACATATTGCTTCCCATTGAAAGTCCTTTATATTCTGCCCTCTCACACACTTTTCTAGTTTTATTATACCTTATATCTCCTCATCTATCCCATCTGGTCCAGTATCACTAGTTTCCTTGCTTTTCTTCCACACATATTCTATTTTTTTTATCAAAAAAATTTTCATTGTCTGTTCCTAATATGTGGATGGTCCACCCTACTCATCTCTGCCTCATGGTTTCTCTGACTCCCTTCAAGTCCTAGATAGAACTTGGCCAAAATTAAAGTAATCTATAGTCATATGAAAAAATACTCTAAATCACTAACTGATTAGATAAATTAAAATTAAAACAACTTTAAGGTACCATCTCACACCTATCAGATTGCTGAAATGATAGGATAATATAATGATAAATGTTTTGGGGAATGTGAGAAAATGGGATACTAATGTATTATTGGTGAAGTTGTGAACTGATCCAGCCATTACAGAAAACAATTTGGAACTATGCCCAAAGAGTTATAAAACTGTGCATACTTTTGACCCAGAGGTGTCACTAGTGGGTTTGTATTACAAAGAGATCATAAGAGAAGGGAAATGACCCACATGTGCAAAAATGTTTGTAGTAGTTCTTTGTGTGGTGGCAAGGAATTAGAAATTGAATAGATGCCTATCAATTGGGGAATGGCTAAATAAGTTGTAGTATATGAAAATAGTAGAATATTATTTTCTATAAGAAATAAGAGCAAGCTGATTTCAGAAAGCTTGGAAAAACCTACATGACTTGATGCTGAGTAAAGTAGAATCAGATGAACACCACACATGGTAACTACAAGATTATGTGATGACCAGTTATAACAGACTTACTTCTTCTTAGCAAAGCAATCATGCAAGACAATACCAATAGACTTGGAAAATGCCATCCACATTGAGAGAGAGAACTATGGAAACAATGCAGATCAAAGCATAGTATTTTTCAACTTTTTTGACCTGCTTACTTTTTCTTTCTCTCTTTATTCTGATTTTTCTTTTACAACCTAATATAGAAATACATTCGCAATGATTGTATATGTATACCTATATCAGATTGCCTGCTATCTTGGCAGAGGGGAATATAAGGGAGGGAGAGAGAAGAAAATTGGAACTCAAAATTTTACAAAAATGAATTTAGGAAACTCTATTTATATGTAATAAACAGGTGAAATATTATCTCAATTTCCATAAGAAGCTTTCCTGATTTTCATTAATTCTAATGTCTTCCTTCTGCTATTTCTACTTTATCCTGTACATAACTTTTTTATCTCTAAGTAAATTAAATCACAAGCTTCTCAAAATACTATCCTTTACTTTTCTTAGTAGCAAGAGTCGTTAGCAAAGTGGCTAACACATGGAACATGTTTAATAAACATCTACTAACTAATTGATATTCATATATCACCATAACTGGATTCTGGAGGTTTGTATTATGAGGAGGAAAATAAGAAGCTAAAAAATGAGGTGGAAAGCTAGGCCCAAGTAATTAGGAAGCAAGAAAAAAAAATGAAAGACCTAATTTCAAAAAATAAAGCTTAAATAAAAAAATTAAACAACATATAAACCGAGTATCAGAAAGATAGGACAAATGGACTGAACTTCAAAAACAGTCTATAATCATAACTACAAAATTAAAAGAATATCCTTCAGATGTCTCCCCAAGAGCACAAGACAGTGTCAATAAAATAAAAATTGTTTCAAAGAGAAATAAAACTGATAGAAAAAAATAATATGAATGAAAGCCATCTGAAAACAGAACTTTCTGAGCAGAATTTAACAAACACACACGCAAAACAGCAACAATAGAGGGGAAAATGAACACATGATATAAAGTATCTTCAAAGAAAGTAGGGTTCTGGGAGGATTCCTGGAAGTGAGGAATAGGCCAGTGAACCTCAGGCTCTCCAGATCTCCCCCAGAAATACAACAAATTTAAGAGTTAACATAGATTAATGAAAAATTAAGGAGATTTGGGGCAGAACTTCGTTCTGGGTTTATACAACCCAAGAAGATCTGAAGAAAGACCCCAGACTGAGATTAACTCCTGTGAAGTGCAAACACCTCTGAGCTAGCTTTTGCAGAAACACCAAATAGGGAATCCTTGGACTAGCTGGGTGTGGCTGGAGCTTCAGCAGGAATCACAGAAACTGTCATCTCCCAGAAAGCATAAGGAGTTGGGGGTCTGAGTCCAATAAGGCTGAGGAAACCTAGAAGAAATGAGTACACCTGGTGAGTGCAGAAGCAGTGGGGCAAGAAAGCTGAAGCGTGGAGCCCTTGGCTTGGGGTTCCAGATCAGAGAAAAGAGCTGAAGTGAAGCTAGAGGCACTATCCCCCATCCTGTAATTAGAGGAGCTTACTAATATTTCTTCTTTTTTTTTTTTTTTTTTTTTAATGAATCAGCAAAGAAGAAAGAACTCACCCATAGACACTTTCTATGAAAACAGGAAAGACTGGAGTCCATCTTCAGAGGACATTGAAGTTAAAAAAAAAGAAAAGAAAAGAAAAGCTTCTTTCATCCCAAAGAGTAATGTTAGATGGCTACCTGCCCAGAGAGAATTTATACTCAAAACTCAAAAAAGAACTTTAAAAAATCAAATGATAGACATTGAGGAAAAACTTAAAAAATAATAAAAACTACCCAGGAAAAAGAAGATTATGAAATTAAAATTTAACCAACTAGAAAAGAAGATCCAAAATCTCAAGGACAAAAATAACTTAGAGATCTAACAATTAGAAATTTGACAAAGGAAAGCTAGTGAAGCTATAAGAGACCAAGAAATAGCAAAACAGAACATACAGAATGAAAAATTAGAACAGAATGTGAAACCTCTTATAAGAAAAACAACAGATTTGTAGAATAGATCAAGAAGAGAAAATACAAGAATAATTGGACTCCCTGAAAATTGTGACCAAAAATAAAAAAATTTGACACAATAACAAAAAAATCAAGAAAATTGTCCTGGAGTGATAGAACATGACGGGGAAATAATCCACCAATTATCACCTTAGATATTTTTTGTGGAAAACACATAAGAATAACATTGCCAAATTTGGAAAATCCCAGATCAAAGAGATAATTTTGCAAGAAAGAAGGGAAAAAAACAATTCAACTATGCTGGAGCTACAATTAGAATTGTACTTGACTTATTAGCAGCCACAATAAAAGACCACAGATCTTAGAATCGAATATACTGACAATCAAAGGAAAGAGACCTTTGATCAAAAAAAAAATCATATCCAGCAAAATCATCTATAATATTGAGTGAAAAAAAAATGGACATTCAAAGAGATTGTACATTTTCAGGACTTTCTTTCAAAAAACTTGAACTCAATAGAAAATTTAACATGTAAGAGCGAATACCAAAGATCAATTTCAAGGAACTTATGAACAAATTACTTCTGATTTTTACATGGGAATATATACCATATGTTTAAGATTGACTTCAGTAATTGGGTAGCTCAAGAGAAAGATTGGGGTAGAGTTGAGTGTGATCTGACTCTAAAAAGAAAAAGGTAAAAATAGTAATTGTATTGTACAAATGAGGTGCAGAGGAAGAATAGATACATTAGAATAGGGAAGAGGGTTCATAATTCTGAAAACATATTCAATCAGAATGGGTTAAATAGGGAATTCTACATATAAAGCATGAAAGGTATGGCACCTTCCAAAATCTATAAAGAAATAATTTAAACTTACTTTCAAATTTCTCATATTTTCAAAGACAATGGTTCTTAAATGATGTGTGTATGTGTGTGTGTGCGTGTGC
Source organism: Sarcophilus harrisii (assembly GCF_902635505.1). Classification (NCBI taxonomy): domain Eukaryota; kingdom Metazoa; phylum Chordata; class Mammalia; order Dasyuromorphia; family Dasyuridae; genus Sarcophilus; species Sarcophilus harrisii. Next base: position 206,269,901 of record NC_045429.1, read on the forward strand.
GTGTGTGTGTGTGTGTGTGTGTGTGTGTGTGTGATGGCTCCCTGATTAAAGCTCAGAATATAATTGGAAAAATATTAAATTTAAGTTACAGATTGGTGAAAATAAAAAATTATTTTTTGCTCGATCCAAGTTAATGGACTCCCTGAAATCTATTCACTACCTCCTTGGGGGTCTTTGAACCATAGGTAGTCTGTTGTGTTCTTTTTCCAAAACACAGCCAGGTGATAAAAAAGTTCAGATTTTTTTATTGTGTCCTTCAATATAGCCCAGTTAGCCCAGAGGCCTATCTCTCCGCTTGGTTCTAAGAGCTCCGCCCAAATGTCTCCAACTCCAAAGGTTTGTCCTTCCGACTCCAGCCAGCACCAAGGTAGAAGATACAATGAATCTCTCTTGCCTCGAAGATAGGGCTTGTAGGCTTTCTTCCAGAGTGCTCCTCTCTGATTCCTGGGAATGTTTCCAAGTAACTCTCTCAAGCTCTAAGAGCTTCCTGTATATATATATATATATATGATATCCCAAAGGTTAACTCCTCCTTCTGGAGAGAGAGGGATTCTGGGTTATCTCCCAGAGTGTTCTCTGGCCCTAAGGGAGGTGTGAATTCGGATATCTCATACTAAGCCATACTAAGCCCTGAAATCTCCCAAACATGTGAACTCCATTGAGTACTTAGATACTTATGAGCTCTCTAAAGGTGTGAACACAAGCATTGTTTCTATCAATTGTACTTAGTACCTTGTTTCAAGTTCTGGCCCAAAATATCTCCTAAGATCAAATCAATCATATTGAACCATGCTAAATTAGATAATTATTGTCTCTATCAACTCCAATGGCTTAACAGTTTGTAAAGATTCCAACAGTGGTCCATGGACTAACCTTGCTTTAAGTCTGCTTCTTTCTTCTTCTAACTACAGTCTTCTTATTTTAAAAAAGTGACGAGTAGTAAAACTGATTAATATATAAGTGGATCATGTTGGCTTCACATTATTCATATGCACTACTGTTATTTAGGAATGAAGATTGTCCTTTGTTAGAATTCTGGTTGCAAATCAAATGCACACAATATTCTTATTTGTTTAAAAGTCAGAAATGAAAAAAAAGGTCAACAAAATTTTAACACTGAGGACACATCACACAAAACAAAAGTCACATACATGATGCTTTTATCTCCTGTGATTTGCAAATTCACAACAGGTAAAGCAATTTGCTACATATGCTTCCCACAGGAATTATAGGCAAGTGTTCTAGTAATGTAAAATAAACTCTTTAGGTATACTTTTGCTCCTAGACAGCAATGAGTCTGAGGCTAATACAATACAGCCAAGCCTCAGACATTAAGGTAATTTTGCAGAAAATCTCACTGTAGCTAGAATAGTATGATTACAGATATCTATATCTGCATTCTATATCTATCTATATCATATAGGCAATGAAATTAAGACAATTTTAAAAATGTAGAAAATGGGGCAGCTGGATGGTGCAGTGGATAGAGTACCAGCTCTGAAGTCAGGAGGACCTGAGTTCAATTCTGGCCTCAGACACTTAACACCTTCTTAGCTGTGCGACTGACCCTAGGCAAGTCACTGAATCCCAATTGCCTCAGCAAAAAATAATAATAATAATTAATAATAATAATAATAAAATAAAAATGTAGAAAATGCAGAAGAAAAAGAGATTGGTGGCATTTATACCATTTGGTTATTTGATATTCCTCTCAAATAGAAGAATAAAATACTCATGATGACTTTTACACTGACCATGGTTCTGAAGAGCTATCTACAAAAAATTCCTGTTTCTTGCTTAGTACCACCAAAAAAAAAATTAAGGCCTCATAGTACTCAACTGATTTTATGAACTATGAAGAAAATAATTTTCCATAGAATTATGTTTACCTCTACATATTTAAATCAATTTTATGAAATTTTAATAATTATTAAAATTACTACTATTCAATATCTCTATCTCCATCTCTCTTTCATATTTATTAGTTATTCCTGAATCTTTATATATATACACACATGTATACATGTATGTGTATGTGTGTGTGTGTGTGTAATATGATTAAGTTAGACAGGCATCAAAGAGTAGTGGATAAAGTACCAGCCTTAGAGTTAGGAAGATATGTATTTAAATCTCGCCTTTCCTGTGATTTACTTACACTTTAAATGATCTTGACTATATATAGCTAGAAGTTACAGATCATTTGCTAATCTGAATTAGTAGAGGTAGTGTCTATACTGGGATGTTCCCCCAAAAAAGGTACAAAAAGTGGGGGGGAGGGTGTTAACCAAGGCCAAAGAGATAATTATTTAAGATCTTTGGGACTAGGATTTTTCCACTGAAACCAAAATAAATTCTGATGGACAGATTTTTGTATCAAGTCAATTTACACACACACACACACACACACACACACAGGCACACACATATACATATATACATATGTATTTTATATATATATATATATATATATATATATATATATATATAATGTGTATGTACATGCATATAGCTTAATTAATTTTTCAACTTTCATCTTTTAAACTCCATTCAGAAAAAATCAGGAATACTGATAGGCACCCTTCCCCTCTTTTTTTCCCAATGAATGGCCCTTTGGCCCTTGAAAATAAAAATCATTTGCAACAAGCAAGCTCATTCTTGATATAATTACTAAGGTTCTTGACAGTACCTACCAAAATGAAAATTAGCTTCTCACTCATTTTATCAAATTTAGAATCCCAAAGACTTCCAATCAAATAAACATACCATTACATCTTAAAATCATAATTTATTAAATTTCACCATTTAATGTTCAAATAAAAGTAGTCTTTATTTTAAAAAGGTGATAATTACAATACTAGGCAATAAAAATTGACATATTGGGCATAGATTTTCTGTTAGTTTTTCTGTTTTTTAGTTTTCTGTTGGATTACTTTTTTCTTAATTGGAGATTCATTTTACACAAATTATTTCAAGATTTGTTTGGTTATATGTACAATGTTTATAGAACTATGAAAAAACACAAACTTATTTCATGATAGAATTTGAATGCTTGGGGTGACTAATTTTCATGAAGGAAGCATCAAAATATTGCTTTAAAATATCACTTAATCATTAGCCTATGTTCAACTAAAATATATTGAATTGTAATGTGACTAATGATTTGATAAAATAATAAATGATATATTATCTGATAACTATTTCATTTATTCTAGATACATCCTTTAGTCACCATATGTGCAAAGTATCAGATCAGTACCTGTATCACAGTTTATGTTTCAATTTAAATTGCATTACCAGGATTGAAAATGGTGAATTCTCATTCAAGAACATTATTAGCAGTTTGATTTACTGTACTTTTTCTTTTTATATGCCTATGACATACAAAAATTATAATTATTATTCTCTGTAGTTTTGAAGAGAAAATGTAATAGCATCTTTAACCATTTAGCAACAGTTTATAAAACTGGAGTTACTTTAGCCATTTAAGTGAGTTATTGAGAATCATAGAATGCAGGATATCTTCCACTTAAAATTCAGAGATGATAAATCTAGATACTGACTTATGTCTACATTATCCTACAAAGTTAGTTTGTATGACAAGGTTTTTCTGTTTGCTTGGATTTTTATGTGGGGGGGGGGGTTGCTGATTTTTTTTTAAAAAGCAACTTGCCTAGTTAAATCAACCAAAAACATTTAAACAAAAAGATACAATGTGCACTAAGGTTATAATAGGTCTTGGTGGGTTTGCTTACTTTATAAAGCTATAATGCAATGGAGGCAATGGTTGTTGCTATATTCCTTACATAGAATAAATTATTTTGCTTTTAGTATTAGTAGTAGTAATAATAGTAGAGTAATAATGATGAGAGATGACTTTTTTGTATCATGAAATTTTACAAAGTGCTTTCCTTAACATATCTCATTTGATCTTTATTGCTACAACAACATAAGTAGATGATATAATTATATACATTTTACAGATGAGAAAAAAATCAGAAATGATTCACAGTTGCAGCTAATCCAGTAATCATCTGAGTTGAGATTTGAACCTACTTCTACATTATTCTAAATAGATCATTCTGCTCTTTAATCAGAATTTTCATTAGTAATCTGGCAAACCAAGTCATAGTGATCTGCATTACATTCATAAGGGAGATTAAATTTTTAAAATGTACATAAAGTATAAATACAAAAGCAATTTTACTGTTTGAAAAGTAGTTCTAATAGATTATCAGCCCTGAAGTTAAGAGGATCTGAGTTCAAATCTAGTCTCACACAGTTAACAATTCCTAGCTGTGTGACCCTGGGCAAGTCACTTAACCCCAATTGCTTCAGCAAAAAGAAAAAAAAGTAGTTCTAGATTAACTTTTAACAGTGTGTAAGTAGCATTAATATCTATTAAATAATAGAATTATCTATTTCTTTGGGAGTTCTTAACTTGAGATTTATGAATTTCTATTTTTTGATATAGATTGATAAAGTGAGAGATTTATTTATCTATATAAAATAAGGTTCAATAAAACTGTTTCCTTTTAATCCTATGGATTTTATTTTATGCATTAAAATTATTATAAAATGAGATCTATGGTGTTTTACCAGATATATAATATCTAACACATAGTAGACAGACTCTTAAACTTTTATTCACTTACTGATACAAAATATGTTAAGAAATCCTGCTCTCTTACATTTTAATATCCTTAAATGGAATAGATTTTTTTTATCTTTGTTTCCCCAATAAGTACTTTAGTAATGGTTTGCATGAGGTAGATGCTTAATAAGTAGATGTTTGCTGAGTTGAAATGAGTCAACCAGCCCTTTTGTGATCTGTATTAATTCTTTAAAGTTCATTAATATTCATGTAAGGAACAGAAACAGTAAGTTGGTAGCATCCATCACTTTGGCTTTTTTCTCCTTCATATGCAATGACAGAAGCATGACTAGAAAGTTTTGATCCTTTACTGTTCACAAGTAGACTTGATTTCTAATGTTCCTAGAGGGTATAAGATTCTGTGATTCTAATCCTTCTGCAGAGATGGTTCTGTACATTGTGGATTCACTTAGACATAGTTCCTGGGGCTGATCAAAGTCATGTTTGGAGTAATGAGACAATAATACTTCTTCCATTTCAAATACAACAGGGTCTGCCCTATATGAGTTTATAATTCCCATTATTTTCAGTCGACAAATTCGAATTATATCAGTGCTTTTGATATTCAATTGTGTGAACAAATACCTCATTAACTAACCACTTAAGTGCCTAGAAACTGGAATTTGGTTCCCCTGTCATCAGAAAGAGTCAAGGAAGCTTGCAAAATCATCTGATATTCCAAGGTATAATTTAAGTTCCTTCTATGTGCGACAGCAAAAGCCAGAAATCTAGTTAACATACCCCCAAACTTATAAGAAGGCAATTCCTCAAAGCATTTTAACATAACCATTGAATCATATTCTAGGACCTAAAGGAAATTTAAGCAAAAAATTTTGCCTGAAGATAAAATTGGCTGAAATCATATGCATTTAGCTAGGCTAAGTTCTCAGAATCCTTTGGTGCATATTAAATATTTTCTCCAAAGATAATGACATCATTTTCACGAACTCTGTGAAATAAACATGTGAATATCCTCAATGTCTGTTTCAGTTTTAAAGCAGTGATAACAGAATGTGCAGTGTGTGGAGGAAGAAATCCAACTGAACCACATGTTTTACTTAACAAAGTTCTGATTATCATACCTCCAGGAAATCTACATTTAAGTAAATGCCTCAAGAAGTATATTGCCAGCTTTGCCCTTTGAGTCCCACAATGACAGAATGAACTTTAAAATGTTGAAGCAAACAAGTTTACAAAAAATATAGGGACATCACCAACACATTTCCTTATGCTGCTATTCTTTGAAAACTGTCCACAAGAAAACACAAAGCCTTAAAGGTAGATTAAAGTTTATTGAGATCCTTTCATTTCATAGAGGACATTTAAATAGCATATCTAAAAGTTTGGATACAAAAGGCTATTTATTCTATCAGCAAATACAGACATACTTGTATATGAAAAAATACATGTGAGACAGAAAAGGAAGGAATGGAGAGAGACAGAGAGAGAGGGATACACAGAGAGAGAGAGAGAGAGAGAGAGAGAGAGAGAGAGAGAGAGAGAGAGAGAGAGAGAGAGAGAGAGAGAGAGAGAGAGAGAGAGAGAAAGCAAAAGAGGAAGGAGCAGAAGATGAGACAGATCAATATATGTAGTATATATAAATTTTAAAAAATTTTTAAACCTAAACTTTCTGAAAGTTCACTTTAAGATTATAATAATTTACTATATTTTCTAATGCAAACTACAGAGAAACTGCTTAAAGCTTGACAATTTCTGAAAAAAAAAATCCTTTTGGTCCTTCTATATCCTGCCAGAACCCCACACAATAGGGAGTGCTCCCAATGAGAATAGCTCCACTGGAGCACTACTAATACATTTGACACAGCTCCCACCCTGTCATTATGCAGAGGAGCTAGTGCTTATCCCTTTTTAAATTGGAGACTCTTTTAACCAGGAATCCCCAGGATGAAACTGAACCATTTTCCTCACGGCAAAACAAATCCTTCTCCAGTGAATTTTGTTATTGTTTATTGTTACAGTGTTTTATCAGCGCTAAACTGTATGAAAGCTTCAATTAGTTCTTGATGAATGATCCCATAAAATCATGTAGTTTCATTTCCCCTGCCACCAGATATTTCACTGAGTGTTATTAAATGAAATATAATTGGGATAAGATTCTGAAAACTATGAGCAGTCTTAGTCTGGTCCATTCAGCTTGAAATGGTGACTGTCACTGTGGTTGTGGAATCACATCTACTGCACTGAAAATAGAAAATTCTATCACTTAATCCTGGGGAAAGCCTGTGGCTATCAGGTAGTGGGCTCTCATCCACAGCCTTCCCCTTTCTATCTCCCCCACCGTTCTCTCCCTCTCTTTCTCTTCTTCCTCTCTCTTTCTTTCCCTTTCTCTCTTTCTTCCCCTTTCTCTATCTGTCTCTCTTTCTGTGTCTTTCTGTCTGTCTCTGTCTCTATTTGTCTGTCTGTCTGTCTGTCTGTCTCTCTCTCTCTCTCACACACACACACACACACACACACACACACACATACACACAGACACGCCAATAGTTTGGTGAAAGTTCAAGGCCAAGGCCATGGGCAATTACCTCTTGCCTATGACAACAAGATATTTATTAATACTAGGAAGATTTCTGATCAGCAGGTAGGAACTATATCTGTTTGCTATTTTATGCAGTGTCTAATACATGAGGATACAATATAGATTTAAGTTAACAGTATCCCTTCCAACTGTAACTCCATGGGGGAAATGCTTTGTTGAGAAGGATATGAGAAGACCATAGGGAAAACAAATCAACTTAGATCTTGTCTAACTCTTAATCCTTGTTAGTAAGGCATTAGTACTGGCAATGGAAAAATATATTCCTTTTAGGGTGAACAACTTACTTTTCAGGAAGTATCATAAATGTATCTTTTAGTTTCCCAAAACAGCATATCAAAACATTGAGATGCTTAATAACACTTCCATATCTCCCGTTAAAGCTAAAAAAATTAATATTAAGGCTAAAAAAAAGAGAAAACTTTTTACTTTTATGGTGTCACTTGTTCTACTAGTTGTCAACTCTTCAAAGCCATACACTCCCTGAAATTAAATTATAATTATTATTAAATTATAATTTAACTTCAATTATGAGGAACATACATGATAGGTATTTATTTTAATTTTTTCATTTTCTTTTTCTTTTTTATATTTTCATTTATTAAATTGTATTATTTTTCATTTTCATTTGTTAAATTTTCATTTTTAGTTATTTTCATTTATTAAATTATACTAAAAATCACTTCTTAAAATTATTTAAGCATTAGACGTCGTAAATTTTAATGATTTATACTAGTGCTAATTTTTATTTCTTTTTCAAGAAGATATTCTATTTTTTGCATCAGGAGAATTATTCCACATAGCATCCTTACCTAAAATAATTACCTAATGCTATCTCTGAGAAACTGAAAAAATTTTTACCATTGGTGAAATTTCCATTGCTTAACAAGTTCATAGTCACATAATGGCAGGTCCTCCATTAATTCTCTATTCAAACTGAAAATTAAGGTGGAATTGAAGAAACAAGTAAATCTCTAGACTTAGAAAAGAGCAAAGCTCTCCATGCATTACAAAATTTAAGCCATCTGAAAGTACTATACATGACTAGAATTCAGAGAAATAACCAAAAAATAAAATTCAGAGATATCAAACAGTACCACATTTTTTATGCCTTTTAAGCCATGTTGCTGTTGAGCTATTTCAGCCATGTCCAAATTTTTGTGATTTCATTTGGAGTTTTCTTGGCAAAGATACTGCAGTGGTTTGTCATTTTCTTCTCCAGTCATTTCACATGTAAGGAAACTGAGGCAAACAAGGTTAGTGACATTTGTTCCGCATTACATACAATTATTAAATGTTTAAGTCCAGATTTGAACTCAGGAAAATGAGTTTTCCTTTTTCCTAGATGAACATTCTATCCACTGAACCTCTCAGCTATCCATAGACTATATTTGTATCTGCCTGCTCAAGTTAGAGAAAGGCAGGGTTCAATATAAGTCAGGGTTCAATATAAGATTCTGACAGAGAAGACTGTGTCAGGTGTATCTAGGCTTTATTATGGTTCCAAAACAATAGAAGATCTAGTAATCAGTAAATAGGAAAGTAGGATGTGTAAGAACAGGAAAAGTTAAGAAGTTAAGATTAAGAGCATAGAAGAATTATAATTTCAGAGTCAACTTGATGCTAACAAATGGAAAGCACAGAAGTAAAAGTGATTCTAACATGGAACAGAAGAAAGTTAGATTTGGAGGCAAAGAGGATATAAATCTGTCTCTTCCACTTGGTATTAGAAAAATGTTTTCACATTTTAAAAATGAGGATGTTGGAAAAAATAACTTATAAGATCCCTTTAAACTCTAAATCTAGTATGACTTCTCCTTTCTTTCTTACTTTCAAGGTAATTTAGTGACATAATGGATAGAGTGCTTAACTTGAAGGTAAGAAGACTTGTGTTTGATTATAGCTTGGCTATATTATAGGCTGTGTGACCCTGGATAGGTCATGTAATGTCTATTGCTATAGCTTTCTTTTCTGCAAAATGAAGAAAATAATAACTATCTCCTAGGGTATATATATATATATATATATATATATATATATATATATGCATATATATATACATATATATATAATGTGTGTGTACTTTGCAAACCTTAAGACATCATAAAAATAATAGATATAATGATTATTATAATCATTGTTATTGTTGTCATTGCTGCTGCTGCTGCTGCTGCTGCTGCTGCTATTGTTGTTATTGTTACTCCTGCCTAGAGAGCAAGTTTTTTTAGAAGCTGGCCCAGAAGATGTGAGGAAATTGGCTGCAGATGGTAAAGAATGAGTATAGGACTGAGCAGTTGTGACAGCTGATCCTGATAGTGTAAATTAGTCTATCTTTTTATAACTAAGCCCTAAGTCCTGATTTCTTGGCACTCCAGTTTGTTTTCTTTCTGAGAATACCCTCCTGACCATGAGTAATCTAAGTCATTATTACTTATTGATACAAGACTACTAAATGTTATTTAATTTTTAAATTTATTCTGAAAAACAATTATAACAGCTTTAACTCCAAGGAACAAATAGATAATAATCTCTGGCTATCTTCCTTACTCCAATCAGCAATAATAATAACAAAACTTTATGCCAGTAATTTACTTTATAAAGCAACTCCAGTTTTCCTAGCATTGCTATATTTATTAAATTGCTTCATCCCCTTTTTTAGAAATACACTTCTTTACAAAAGGAATCAAAGATTTTGCATATTATATTCAGTTACCAGAACAGACATCTAATAAGGACTAATCAATATGTAAAATAACAATTAAACAGACAAGGGCCAAAAAAAAAATGTAGACTTTGCCCTAAATGCTAGTATTTCAGTAGCATTCTTTTGTGAATAACAAGATATTGGACAAACATGGTCTATAACAGTAATTAACTTATGCCTAATATTTTCAAAACATAAGCAAACTTTAAAATGGGGGGGGGGAGAAGATATCCTATGATCAACTGTAAGAAAGACAAATCCAAATGACCAATGATGAAAAATGCTATCTACCTGTGATAAATTCTAAGAGCAGATGGAAGCATACTTTTTACTTTCTTTTTTCCTTGTGTGTGTATCTATGTGTATGTTGTCTTTTTAAATATAACTAATATGGAAATGTGCTTTGCATGATTTTACATGTAAAATCAATAGTAGATTGCTTGCCTTCTCAAGGGATGGGGAAAGAGTGGGAGGGAGAGAATTTGGAACTCAAAATTTTCAAAAATGAATGTTAATTTTTAAATGTAATTGGGAAATATTTTTTCAAAAGGATATCCTAGAGAATATGAGCAGATGCCTGTGGTGAGAAATGGTAAAGATGGAAGGGAAATGATAATGCTTAAGATCATAGAATTTAGATCTGAAAGAGAACAGATAGTCCAGCCCACTCATTTGACAAATGAAGACCCCGAAGCACAAAGAATGTAAGGTCACAAAGGGAATAAGTATCAGGGTTGGTATTCAAATTTGCATCTTTCAGCTCTAATCCAGTATTCTTTACAATAAATCACAGGGAAAAAAATTTAAACATATCTGTGAATGCCCATCTACCCATGCAGATAGCCACCTTCTCTACAATTTATACTCCTAGAATGATGGTCCAGGGATATTGATAGATTGTGACTTGGCTAGGTTTACATAGTCTGGATGTGCTATATATAGTAGTTGAAGAAGGCTCCTTGGCATAGAGGTCAGCTCTCTATCCATCATGCCACATAATAAGATAATTTTGTTTATTATAACCTTACATAAATAAAAATAATATAACCTTATATAAATGTATTATAATCTTATAATAAGATTTTTTCAGAGATAGTTCATATTATTGCCTTACTATATTCTTACTATTATTTTATGATGTTATAGGGATTTACAGTTGATTAAGTGTTTTCACTTATATTATCTCCCATTCTACTATCCACAACCTGTAAAACAGGTATTATCATCTATTTTTTTTTCCTTTTTTATTAAAGTTTTTATTTACAAAAACATATGCATGGGTAACTTTTCAACATTGACTCTTGCAAAACCTTGTGTTCTAAATTTTCCCTTCCTTCCCCTCACCCTTTCCCCTAGATGGCAGGCAGTCTAATGCATGTTACAATATATGTTAAATCCAATATGTATATACTTATTTATTCAATTATCTTGCTACACAAGAAAAATCAGATCAAGAAGGGGAAAAAATGAGAAAGAAAACAAAATCCAAGCAAACAACTGGAAGACTGAAAATGCTATATTGTGGTCCACAATCAGTTCTCAGTTCTCTCTCTTGGTGTAGATGGCTCTCTTCATCACAAGATCATTGGAACTGATCTGAATCATCCCATTATTGGAAAGAGTATATCCATCAGAATTGATCATTGTATAAATCATCTGGGTTTTTTTTTACATCTAAGGGAAAACTGCCATGCAATCATGACCAGTGGTTCTGTGCCCCAGATAGCAGAGTTTTTGACCTTTACTAAAAAACATGTGAGACTGTGGGAAATGGTACACGCTTTGAGGACAATTATGGCAAGTTATAGCCCTAGCCTGTCACAGATATCTTCTCTTAGATGCAAGTATATATGAACCATAATTAGGGTCGAATTTATTTGACTAATACCTAAATTTTTCTGTCTTTTACTTAGCAGTCAGAACAGTTCCAGTTAAATCAGAACATTACACAAATAGATTGTGTACAATCTGCATAACATTTTTTTAAAAGAAATTCAGACAGTTGGGTATTGGAAGCAATATTTTACAGTGCTTTGGGAGTTTTCCTTCTAAGACTTCAGAATGCTTTTGGGCTCCAACTTTAAAGGACTTCATTTTGCTAAAGGGTGGCATGTTTTCCTCTTTGAAGATTCTGACATGTTTTAAATGGTCCCTCCTTTGAAGAAATGAATGTTTGTGGGATTCCCCCACTGAAAAGTTCCTTATTCAGGGAGAAGGGGAGTCCTCTGTTGAAGTTATTTACCAGATTATAGTTTCAACCCTGGGGGAAATTTTTAATCCCTGAAAAGGGTATCATCTTTTTGAAGATATTCATTAGGTTGGAGAAGGTTCTCACTTCTGAAGAAATTCTCTTTGCTAGAAGGAGCTGATTTTTAAAATGTTTGTGTTATATATGGATATGATGTTTTGTTTTTTAAAGAACATGTATGGTATCATTTACATACTGGGGAGCTAATGAAAACTATTTTCTCCATTAACAGTTCCTTCTAGTTCTCGATATAAACAGAATAAAACCAGTGCTTGCTAAATATATCTCACACTATATGAATATCCGTAGTTAAATAAAATTAAGTAAACATAAATCAAGTTTATTTCAAATCAAATCAAGATTCTTTACAGTATTAATAGTTTCTATGTGTATAGGACATTTCACTCATGTAAATATAAACAAGCTTTAGTTTCCTAAATAAAAGAAAATAAACTCTCTGACACTTTGCTTTTTTTTTTATTTTGTTTTGCCTTCTAATAATTATTTGAGAGATTTAGGATAGTGCTTTATATATTGTAAACAATTACAAAATATTTTAAACATAGAAATAACAGCATAAATTAGGATCATAGACCAAGAGACAGAAGAGGCCTTAGAAATCATTTACTCCAACCTTGTCATTTTCACAGATTAGGAAACTGAAATTCAGTGGGTGTAAGTAACTTGGCCTAGTAAGTAGAAGAACCAACATTTTTAAATTGTCATCCTGCCTATACAATTTGGTGAATTGACATTCCATATGTGTTATATCATTTGATCCTTACAATAAATCCATGAGATTAAAGATTGTAAATTATTATCTCTATTTCACCAGATGAGGAAAGTGAGGGTGAAATAGATTAAGTGACTTACACAAAGTTATTCAACTAGTAAAAGAAGTACTTAAACCCTGATTTGTAAGATGAAGCTCATTGTTCTCTCCACTAAATAATTTATTTCACAAGTTTACTTATTTCTTTTGTATAAAAATGGAAAGGGGGAGTAAGGTAGAGAGAGTAATTTACAAATATACATAAATACAATTAGATTAATTTCACTGAAATACTGTGAGATTTACTGTTATCTAAAAACCAGGTGGTTTGTATATTTCCTGAAGCACCTAAGTAGTACAAGGGGAAAAATGGCAGGCCTAAAATCAGGAGAACCTGAGTTCAAATATGGCCTCAGACAATAGCTATGTAACCATGGACAAATAAATTAGCCTTGTTTCCCCCAATTTTGTCATTTGTAAAATGGGTTGTAAAGACTCAGATATAACTGAAAAAATAACTAAACAAAGAAATGATAATGCAAAGAACTTTAATAAAAGCACTAAGAAAATGAACCATCATAAGAAATAGTAAGATTAATTTTGAATATACTTAAAATTGTCACTGCTTAAAATTATCAAGTCCTATTTTAAAAAAAGATTCCTCACAAAAAAAAAAGTATATATAATTAAGATGTTTTTCATGGACTGAATAGTGAACTTTAAGAGCTTAAGGAATTTAGTATAATAAATTGTTTTCTCAATTTATACTCAATATAGAGCAATATGAAGTTATTTTATATTAAAAACTGCAAGCCTATTATTCTTCAATAATACTGTTTGAGGACTTCTATGGCAGAGCCAAGATGACAGAGTAGAGAAATTTGAGTTCTCCAATATTCCCCTTGAAATAACTTTAAAATAATACCTCTAATTGAATTCTGGAGAGGCAGGGACATAGTTAAGAATTCACCCAGACCAAGACAGCATAAAAGATAAGAAATAGTTATTTTTGAAAAAGGGAAAAAAGGCTGGCCCAGAGCTCATGTGAATAAAACACCAGTGGTGGGACTAAGTGGCAGAGACAGAAGCAGTAACCATTTAGGGAGCTCTTTCTCCAGATATGGTAAGATGATGTGACAACTGGTCAGAATGAGATAACAATGCTAACCTCTGTGTTAGCACTGGATTGTTTGGCAAATTGATAGTTTATACCCACTTCTGGGTTACAACCTAGAAATAAATTGGTAGAAAAGAAAACTTGCTCAGTCAAGAGAAAGAGAAGAAATGCTGAAGAGCAATATAATTTTCAGTCAAGAGTTCAGGGACCTGAAGAATGGTATCAAAGGTAATCCAAAGGGAACAGGAAGGCCCTTAGAGCAGTACTCGTGGCATTCCCAAAGAATCTGAGGTCCTTTCTGGATAAGTACCAGAATGAACACAAAGAGAACAGTGGCCACACTATCTTCTGAATCACACCAGCTTGGAAAAATGGAAAAATTCCAATCCACAAGAATAAGATCTTTAAAGAGTACTGTGAAAAAGCCTAAAACATGAGACAGAGGCATTGACTCCACCCATGCCAGAAATAGAGCCCAACATTAACACACAATTCCAATTTTCAAATATGAGTAGAAAAAAGAGAGAGATGGGTTATAAAAATCTACTATGGTGTCAGGAAAAATCTAGAACAAACTCAAGACAAAGAAATAAAAGCAGACAAACAAACCCACAAGGAAAAAATGTAAATTAAGCAAAAACCCAACAAGAATTCGTGGAAGAGCTAAGAAAAATTTCAAAAGAAAATCGGAGAGGTAAAGGAAAAACTAGGTTAAAAAAGAAAAAGAAAAAGAAAGAAAACAGAGCACTAGCGAAGCAGATCAGTGGGGCAGCCTCTAATCCTAGCTCAGAAGGCAAATTGTCAGCCTGGGAAACCAGGCTGTTTCCTGGAGACTATAGAAGAGCAGGTAGGGCTACCCTCTGCTGTAACCAAGATACTGAATACAAGGAGCTCTTGAGCTCAAAACCAAGGCTCAAAGCTATACAAGAAGCTTGGGCTAGAGTCCTCTTTACACCAGGAAAAGAACTCAATCATAAAATGTTCAAAAGAGGAAAGGGAGGAAGAGAAGAAAAGAAAATGAGCAAAACACAGGGGGAATAAAACTTTAACCATAGAAAGCTACTATGGTGACAGAGAAGACCAAACCACCAACTCAGATGAGGACAAAATAAGTACATGGGAAATCCCAAAGAGTGATAGGCATTGGTCTCAAGCACAAAGAGGCTTCTTGAAAGTGATCATAAAAGATTTTAAAGGAAAATAAGAGAGGTAAAAAAAAATGAGAAATGAGATGTACAAGTCATTATTAATCAGAAAAAATGCAAATTAAGATAACTACACACCTGTCAGATTGGCTAGAATGACAGGGAAAGATAATGTGGAATGTTGGAGGGGATGTGGGGCACACTGATACATTGTTGGTGGAATTGTGAATACATCCAGCCATTCTGGAGAGCAATTTGGAACTATGCTCAAAAAGCTATCAAACTGTGCATACCCTTTGACCCAGCAGTGTTACTACTAGACTTATATCCCAAAGAGATTTTAAAGAAGGGAAAGGGGCCTGTATGTGCACAAATGTTTGTGGCAGTCCTCTTTGTAATGGCCAGAAACTGGAAACTGAGTGGATGCCCATCAATTGGAGAATGGCTGAATAAATTGTGGTATATGAATATTTTGGAATATTATTGTTCTGTAAGAAATGACCAGCAGGATGATTTCAGAAAGGCCTGGAGAGACTTACATGAACTGATGCTGAGTGAAATGAGCAGGACCAGGAGATCATTATATATTTCAACAACCATACTATCTGATGATCAATTCTGATGGATGTGGCCCTCTTCAACAATGAAATGAACCAAATCAGTTCCAATACAGCAGTAATGAACTGAACCAGCTACACCCAGGGAAAGAACTCTGGGAGATAACTATGAACCAATACATAGAATTCCCAATCCCTCTATTTTTGTCTGCCGTCTTTTTGTACAGCAAAATAACTGTTTGGATATGTATACATATATTGTATTTAACTTATACTTTAACATATTTAACATGTATTGGTCAACCTGCCATCTGGGGGAAGGGGTGGGGGGAAGGAGGGAAAAAATTGGAACAAAAGGATTTGCAACTGTCAATGCTGAAAAATTACCTATGCATATTATCTTGTAAATAAAAAGCTATAATAAAAAAAGAAATGAGATGTATGCAAGACAGAGTCGACAACTTGGAAAAGAAAGGAAAAAATTGATTAAAGAAAACAATTTCTTTAAAAAAATACAATTAGCCAAAAGCAAAAAAAAAAAAAAAAGATCCACTGAAGAAATCAATTTCTTAAAACACACACACACACACACATACACACAGCCAAATGCAATATATATATATATATATATATATATATATATATATATATATATAGCACAGAAGAAAACAATATCATGAAAAGTAGAAATAATCAAATGAAAACAGACATACCAAAACTAACTGAAGAAAATCACACATTAAAAACTAGAATTGAGCAAATGAAAGCTAATGACTCTATGAGACATCCAGAATAAACCAAACAAAATTAAAAATAAAAAATGGAAGAAAATATAAAATACCTCTTGGGGAAAATACCCAATCTAGAAAACAGATCCATGAGAAAGAATTTTAAAATTATTGGTCTACCTGAACGCAGGGGTCCTCAAACTTTTTAAATAGGGGGCCAGTTCACTGTCCCTCAGACTGTTAGTAAAAACAAAAACTTTGTTTTGTGGACCTTTAAATAAGAAAACTTCATAGCCCTGGGTGAGGGGGATAGACATCCTCAGCTGCTGCATCTGGCCTGCGAGCCATAGTTTGAGGACCCCTGTGACTTGAAGGCTATGACCAAAAAAAAAAAAAAAAAAGAGATCCTGGACAGCATTCTTCAAGAGATCATCAAGGAAAATTACCCTGATATATTAGGATAAGAGGATGAAATAGTCATTGAAAGAATATATTGATCACCTCCAGAAAGAAATCCCACAAGAAAAACTGCAGGAACATTGTGGCAAAACTCAAAAACTTCAATTTCAAGGGAAAAAAAATACTGAAAGCTACTGGACAAAAATAATTCAAATATCAAGGAGCAACAGAGTCAGGATTATCCAGGATCTAGCAGTTTCTATAATAAAGGATCAGAGGGCTGGGAATACCATATTCCAGAAGGCAAAAGATCTGAGATTATAATCAAGAATTAAATACTCAGCTAAACTGAGTATCATCTTTCAGCAAAGGAGATTGATCTTCAATGAAGTAAGAAATCTTCAATCATTTCTATTGAAAAAAACAGAACTAACTAGAAAATTTGAT
The DNA here is from genome assembly GCF_902635505.1 of Sarcophilus harrisii. Classification (NCBI taxonomy): domain Eukaryota; kingdom Metazoa; phylum Chordata; class Mammalia; order Dasyuromorphia; family Dasyuridae; genus Sarcophilus; species Sarcophilus harrisii. Next base: position 206,287,223 of record NC_045429.1, read on the forward strand.
CTTTAAACAGAGGATACAAGAAAAGCATAGAAAGGCAAACAAAGGAAAAATACATATCACTTAAAGCTTAAATTGTTTATATCCCAAGATGGAAAACTGATATCCATAACTCTTGAGAACTATACCTGTTATTGGAGCAGTTAGAGGGGGCATACATGGATGGAAGGAGTGAATATGAATGAACTGTGATGTGATGCTATACAAAAAAACTAAAATGTAAAAAAAAGATTATATGAGATAAGAAGAAAGGGGAGGTAAAATAGGAAAAAACAGATCATATGAAGAGGCATAAAAGACTTATAATGGAGATAAGAGAGGAGAATGAGCATTTTCTGAAGTTTAATTTCATCCATTTTGGCTCAAAGAGGCAATAGCATAATCATTGAGTTGGATATAAAAACTTATCTTACCCTATAAGGAAGTAGGAGAAAGGAAAAGGAAAAAGATAAAAGGGAGGGCAGAAATTGTAGGAGAAAGGAGTAAGAGAAGGGAGGTGAGGTGATAAAAGGGAGAATAGGTTGAAAGCAATGTGGGTTAGAAACAAAACATTTCTGAGGAGGGATAGAGTAGAAAGAGACAACAAAAATATATTCAAGGGAAAAAAGAGGATAGAGGAAAATACAGTGCTGGTAATCATAACTATGAATGTGAATGGGATAACCTCTTTCATAAAATGGAAGTGAATAGAAGAGTGGATTAAAAAATCAGAATCCTGCAATATGTTGTTTACAAGAATCGGAAACAGAATAAGGGTAAAAGGCTGGAGCAAACATGCTTCAGGCAAAGCAAAAAACAAATAAATAAATAAATAAAAGCAGGGATAGCAATTCTGATCACAGATAAAGCAAAAGTAAATTAAAAGAGATAAGGAAGGTACCTTGTTAAAAGGTACTATAGACAATGAAGTAGTATCCATGTTAAATGTACAAGCACCATATGATAGAGTTTTCAAATTCTTAGAGAAGTTAAGACAGTTACAGTAAGGAATAGACTGCAAAACTATTCTCATGGAGGGCCTCAACCTCCCCTTATCAAAATTAGCTGAATCTAACCACAAAATAAACAAGAAAGAGACTAGGGAAGATAATAGAATCCTAGAAAAGTTAGATATGATAAATCTCTGAAGAAAATTGAATAAAGACAGAAAGGAATATACATTTTTCTCAATATTTGTTTGATACCTGTTCAAAAATTGATGTATCAGGCCATGAAAACTGATTAAATTTTATGATTAAATACAGGAAAGCAAAAATAGTAAATATTTCTTTTTCAGGCCACAACACAATAAAAATTATTTTCAATAAGTGTCCAGGGAAAGATAGGCTAAAAACCAACTGGAAATTAAATATTCTAATTCTAAAGAATGAATAGGTAAAACAGCAAATCATAGAAACTATCAAGAATTTCATCCAAGAGAATGAAAATAATGAGAAAACATACCCAAACCTATAGGATGCAGCCAATGCAGTACTTAGGGGAAATTTTATATCTCTAAATAGTTATACAAATAAAATAGTGCCAGAGGAAATCAATGAATTGGACATGCAATAAAAAAGCTGGAAAAAGAACAGCTTACAAATCCCTAATTAAATGCCTAATTAGAAATTCTGAAACTCAAAGAAGAGATTAATAAAATTGAAACTAAGAAAGCTATTGAACCAATTAATAAAACTAAGTTGATTTTATGAAAATAAAACAACAAAATAGATAAACCTTTGGTTAATTTGATTAGAAAAAAAAGACAGAAAAGACATATTACCAGCATCAAAAATGAAATGGATAAATTTACCACTAATGAAGGGATAATTTATCTATCAGATTTTTGGAGAAAGGAGAAAATTATGATCAAAGAAGAACTAGAGAATATTATGAAAGACAAAATGGACAACTTTGATTACATTAAATTAAAAGGGTTTTACACAAACAAAACTAAAAGAAACAAGATTAAAAGGGAAGTACAAATCTGGGGAAAAAATCTTTACAGATAGTATTTTTCATTTCTAAAGTATATAAAGAACTATGTCAAATTTATAAGAATACAAGTCATTCTCCAATTGATAAGTCATTAAAGGATATCAACAGACAATTTTCAGATAGTAAAGTGAAAGCCAACTATAGACATATGAAAAAATGTTCTAAATCACTATAGATAAAAGAAATACAATTTAAAACTGAGACACCACCTCATCTCTTTCAAATTGGCTAAAATGACAGGAAAAGATAATGATAAATGTTGGAGGGAGAGTGAGAAAACTGGGACATTAAAGCATTGTTGATGGAGTTGTGAAATGATCCAACTATTCTGGAGAACAATTTGGAACTGTAGCCTAAATGACTATAGAACTGTTCATACCTTTTTGATCTAGCACTGCCACTAGTGGGTCTGTATCCAAAGGAAATAATAAAGGAAGGAAAAGGAGCCACATGTGCAAAAATAAACAAGATATGAAAACTTTCTTTTATTGTAAATAGTGTCTTCTCAGAAGAGCTAGGTTAAGTATCATAGTTGATGATCACAGAATGTTGTTGTTATGTATAATGTTCTCCTGATATTGGTCACTTCACTCAGTGTCAGTTCATGTTAGTCTTTCCAGGTTTTTCAGAAATTTGCTGTTCATTTCTCACAACACAATTGTTTTCCATCATCTTCACATTCCGCAGTTTGTTCAGTCATTCCCCAAATGATGGGCATTCCCTAAATTTCAATTATTTGCCACCACAAAAAGAGCTACTATAAATATTTTTGTACATATGGGTCTTTTGCCATTTTTTGGTAAAATATCTTTGGGATATAGACTTCAACATGGTATTTCTGGATCAAAGGATATGACAGTTTCATAGTCTTTGGAGCACATGAATTGGCATTTTCAGAAGAAATCAAAGCTACCAATAATCAGATGAAACATGTTCAAATTATTACTTATTAGAGAAATGCACATTTAAAAAACTTTCTCCTGTAATGTTGGTTAACACGACGGAAAAGGAAAATGATGAATTCTAGAGGAGATGTGGAAAAATTGGGACACAGTTGCACTATTGGTAGATTGTGAACTAATACAATCATTTGAGAGAGCAATTTCAAGCTATTCACAAAGAATTATAAAATTCTGCACATCTTTTGACTCAGCACCACCACTACTAGGCCTACATCCTAAAGAGATAAAAGAAGAGGAGAAAAAATATTTACACAAATATTTACAGCATCTCTTTTTGTTCTGGCAAAGAGCTGAAAATTGAATATATGACCATCAGTTGGGGAATGGATGAACAATTTGAAGTATAAGAGTATGAAAGAATACTATTGTTCTATAAGAAATGACAAGCAATGTGGTTTGGAAAAAGCCTGAGAAGACATATGAATTTATGCAAAGTGGAGTGAACAGAATCAAGATAACATTGTACACAGCAATAGCAATATTGTAAGGATTATCAACTCTGAAAGACTTAGCTACTCTGATTAAGACAATGATCATGGAATTCCAAAGGACCCATAGTGAAAAATGTAATCCACCTCTAGAGAGATTACTGATGAACTCTGATCCATTTTTTATATTTAATATCCTCTAAACAATTTACATTGCTATCTATCTCTCCCACTATTTCTCTATACTAACCTTTTACTTTAGACCAAAGTGCTATATTTACCTGAATTACAGAAAGTTCTAAAAGTCTTAGATCAATTTTTATCATTCCTCTATATTGTCTTTTCTGATTATAGGAAGCTTTGGTGATCTTTTAGATCACATCCTTAGAACTACTGCATTAATATAATTATTATAATCAGTGTTAGTTGTAGCAGGAATAACAGCAATAGTTGTTCTTGTTGTTGTTTTCAGATGACATTTATAGAACTCTTTAAGCATTGGACCATGCTTCACAAATTGATTTCAGTTGATCTTGCTATTGTTATCCCCAATTTATAGATGAAAAAACTGAGTAAATCATCATGGAAACTAAGTATCTTGTGACTTTTCCTGTATTAAAAAGTACTTAATTTTTATGCCTGTTTATGTCTTATGTTTTCAGAGACAATATGAACTCTTCAAAAACATTGATACATAAGAATATAAAGGTATTCATACAGTCTATCGTGCCTAGCATGCTGGTTTGCTCAGGAAGATCCAATTTATATTTTGTTTATTTATTTATTTGGTGAATTGTCCATTGTCAAAGTTATCCAAAAAAAGTTATCAAAGCCTGAGTATTTCACAAGTCTTCTTAATTTATCTTTTTCTTTGCTTACCATATGCTTGAGATAATGGGTTAACATTATTAAGAGCTTTGTTCCAAATTCTTTGACATTTTAGTCAATTCTGAATAGTAGATGGACATTTCTCTCTCTGATAAGGGGAGCATTTTCAACATAAGACCTCAAAACAAATATATTTCAGAACAGACAAAGGCATTTTGGTGAGAAAGGTTGAAATAAATGGATAAATATGATCTATATATTTAGCAATTTTCAGTCAAACTGGATTTGTTTTTACTTTATGCAGGAATGTTTCTGCAGGGATAGTATATTGAGAAAGACCATGGATGGATATTAAAAATACTTTTGTTATATATTTCAAGTTCAAAAATGTACCACATAGTATTTGATGCTTAAAGAAACATACTATACTCTAATTAATGGATGCTATAGATATCTTTCTGCTCTGTCTGCTTGGTTAGCTTTGTTTCAAATGTGATACAGATCTCATACTGCATAGCAGATCCAGAAATAGTCCATGTTCCTTTAAATTCAGGCAATGCATCATTTTCTATTACTTTGTGTCACATCAGTATATGACTGTAAAGCATGAGTTATATGGACATGAACCAGAATGTGGACCTGGTTCTGACAAATTTGAAAAAAAAAATTTAAACAAAATTCAGATGTTCACAAGCAGAGGAAAAAAAACAAAATCCTACCTCTAAAACAACACTGGATCATAAAACATTTATAAGAATCATGAAGTTTTAACTTATTAAAAAATTCATTTAATATAATTACAAAGACCAAAGAAATATATCATGACAATTGGCCTTTATATAATTCACCTTCTATATAAAGATTTTTCTGTATCAAATTCCAGTTCTATTCTTTTCAGAGAAGTTGTGCTAAAGATAATTAAAGAACCAACAAATCAGATGTGGTTGTTATGTTGATTTGTTTCGCAGAACCTTTAAAAAAACAAGATTAGGATCACTGGGTAGGGAAGGGGGAAGTGAGTGTATTAAAAAATGAATATAATATTAAAAGTTATCCATTTAAAAATCCCTTGAAACAAAAAAGAATAGACCAATCTAATCATGGTATTGACATGGTCATTCTCAATATGAATGTAACTCACCTTTCTGATTACTCTCCAGCAGGACCAGGATAAAAAGGATAATGCAAAGTCTTGCTTAAGCTAGAAGATGCATACAGGAATTTTTTTCCTCCGAAATTCTGAGATCCTTATTTTTCTTTGACCTTGGAGAGAGACATCTTCCTGAAGTTTTCATTAACTGAAATAGAAAAAAGGAACAATAAGCCATTAAGGAATCCATACTCTTAGTGGCATGCCAACAAGAATAGAAAATGGTATATTGGTCCACCAGTTGTGAATAGGGGCAAGTAAAACTGAAGTCTTTGAAATGCCATTCACTGAAGCAAATATGGACAAAAGGTACAAACCAAATTGGTATGGACTGAAGGCTGTCAGAAAAAGCAAAGATCAGTCAAGCTGAAAAAAAGAATGCAAACAAAGTCAAAACAAAACTAGCAGCTTCCATCAATGAAAGTAGGATTCCAGTTCATAGTTTTCTTTTCCCTTTACTTTCTCAGATCATTTGCTAAGGAAGCTTCAGCTATTTTTAATTCTTATCAATTTATTTTCTTTCCATTTCAAGATCAACTGCAAGGTGAAGTGGTTGTTGGAGAACATGTTGTAGTACCATTGACATACAGTATTGGGAGCTTTCTTTTATTATTTATTTGAGTTTTTATATTAATTGCATTTTTATATCATCAGGATGATAAGTTAATTAGCAAATGCTGTGAGTTCAGAGGGGAAGGGAATTATTAATAAGATACTGAAGCCAGATCATGCAAAATATTGGGATTCATAAATGAAGAGTAAGATATTTTGCATTTTTTATTGTTTTGAGGATATTCCACACCATTCCTTATAGTCTTCCATTAAAACTGGAAACCAGCTGCCACTACTGACACTGTCTTGACAGACAATAAACAGAAAAGAGCAGGTTACTCATGAGTAACTGGAGCCCCATCTGGTGGCCAAAAAAAAAACCCTCTCCTCAATTGGTTAGATAATTGACAGATGACATGAATTGGTACTTCCAATAAGCTGAGGAAGAAAATGTTCTAAGTAGGTAAATAAAGCCATTTATAAAAGCAACTTTTATCTTTAGACAAAACACTACTTGAGGAAACTGATGGTGTAGTGGAAGACTGCTGGACCTAGAATCAAAAAGGCCTGAGTTCAAATCCAGCCTCAACACTTATTAGCTGTATGGCCCTAAGTATAATTTAATTTCTTCCTCAGTTTCCTCAAAGATAAAATTGGGATAATAAGAATAATATATAGCAGGATTTTGTACAGAAAAATGAGATAATATTGATAGAAAAGCTTAGCAAAGCACCTGGTACTGGGAACTATATAGATGCTCCTCCCTTCCCTTCCCCTAATATCATGTACTTGCTCACATAAACTCATATACTCTTATATATTTGTGTACATATGTATCCTGCCTCTGTCTTTTCAATCTCTGAAGAATCAAAATTATGGTGACCCAAAAAAGTAGGAGAAAATCATATGGTAGAATTAAGTGGTCTACAGCTTATTACAAACAAATAACTTGGACATAAAGATCTCCATGAAATTTTGCTATACTGATTGCCATGACATTTTGAAAGACCTAGAAGGCTTATTTAGCTCATGTTAAGGATTCTATATTATGGGAATATAAATGGCCAAATAGAATAAGTGTCCAGGATCAGAAGCTGTGGATGGGTGGAAATGTATTTTATTAAGTACACCCATGCCAATGAGATTGAAGATACATTGAAATTATTGGATAGTCATTATGCTGCGTATCTGAAATCTCTATTATCAGAGAGGCTGAAGTTGGTGAGTCTCTTGAACTTGGGAATTCTAAACAGCAATAGACTATGTTGGTTGTTTACCTGTGCTAGTTTCCACATTAATACAATAAGACTGCAAGATCAGGGATATCACCAGATTGCCCAAGATGGAAAGAAGCCCAAGTCAAAAATAAAGCAAATCAAAGCATTTTTGTTGATCAGAGTGCAACTAGGTATCTAGGTAGAACCTTTCCTCCCAGCCTCAGCAAGATAGAGAGATCCAGTCAAATAAGAATTAAAATAAATGTATGTGTATACACAATATAAAAGTACAGATATATTCACATATTGGAGTATATTGTGCTTGTGTGTCTATATATATATATACACACATATATATGCATGTGTATTATACCTATGGGCCTATATATATGGTGTATGCAAATATATATTATTTTCAAATATTAATATATAAACTGCTTAAATAATGTTGCTACCTCCTTACTTGTCTTTGTATCTCTGATTCTTAGTACATACAGTACATAGGAAACAGGGGGAGAGAGAGGCAGGGAAAGAGACAGAGAGAAGAATGTACGTGTGTGTGTGTGTGTGTGTGTGTGTGTGTGTGTAAAATGTTCACTATATATTAAACATTGTTCTAAGAACTGAAAATAAAATTACAATCAAGAAAGACACTACCTGTCTTCAAGAAGGAAATAGTAGGAATTGATATGGTAGCTTAGTTCTGGGCACAATAAAATGAAATTGTACTTATCAGTTCTAAGATTCTAGAAGCAGAAAGAGGAGAGAGAGACAGAGACAGAGAGTGAAAATATGTGTATTTGTAGCTGTATGTGTGTGTGTGTATTACTAACATAGTAAGACCTTGGAAGACGTGGAAAATAAAATAAAAATAGAAAAATGTTAAGAGGCTTTCAGGAATACAGAATCATATTTGTTATAAAAATCAATAATATTCTGTTGGATCCTTAAGGAAGGGTAATGGGATCATCACAAAAGACAGTTAAATTGTTATTAGATCAGTCTTCTTTTTATTATTATTTGATATTTATTGAGCACTGACCTGATAGTTGATGCACAGATTAACTCATCCAAGTCCCACAATAAATGCTTCACAAAATATATAAGATGAGAACCCCTCAAAATATTTTTAAATAGAAGAAAAAATGGAAATCCAATGGAAAAAACTGGATTTCAAAAGAAAAAACCAAAGTAAAAAAAAAAAAAAAGAAACTTTGAAATTTAGTTATGTAGGAATACATTCAGATGTCCTCAAGAAAATTTGTTTTAGATAAAATTTGGAAGAAAAAGTTTCATGTTTAGAGGAAAAAATAAAAATAGAAAAGATTTACATAAAAAAGGGGATATTGTTATTGGTACATAATGATTGACATACTGTTATATCTGTGAGACTCAGGGACTGCTTCCTGAGCATATACATGTCAAAGTAACCCTAAAATTGCCACCAGAATAGCATATATATGTATATATATATATATATATATATATATATATATATATACATACACATATATATATATTGCAAAGCAGGAAAGTGACTAAAGATTCAGATCAAAAGATTAAAATATATAGAATGGATCATAAAGTACAAGGATCTATAGATCCACAAAGCTAAATTGGGCCCCTTAATCCATAGAATGAGATCATCAATCCAGAAAAAATGCTGCCTTCCCTAGTCTTCAAAATACCTAGCATGAGAGGGCTAAAGTCTCCCTTGGTTCAATCTTTCAGAGGCTTTTTAATGTCAGATTTTTTCTGTAGTTCTTAAAGCCTTTGTCCTCTCTTGACACCTCTCCCCAGCAAAAAAAAAAAAAAAAAAAAAAAAAAACAGTAGGGAAGGAATGAAAGAATCTACTTGACTTCCTTAAATATTTCTTTGTGTTAGGAGATTTTTAAATTTCACTCTTTCCCTTTCCCTGGCTTTTTTTTTTCCCCTCTAAACTCAACAGTTCAATAGCTTTTTATTCCCCTCTTGTTTTCTGTTTACCATTTCTTTTGTTATTTTTGTTTCTCTCTAATTTCTCCATCATTCATTTAATTTGCTGATCTGAAAATTATGAATAATGTCTGCCATTTTTCAGCAGTGTGACTATGGATAAGTGATTTAATTATTCTTAATCTCAATTTCTTCACTTGCAAAATGTGGAAGTTGAGCTAATTTCTGAAGTTCTTTGTACCTCTCCATCTGTGGTTCTATAGAGCACAACACAGTGGTAACTGTCTTATTAGATGTGAACTTTGGAGAACTTAATTATGACTAGTAAGACTTAGACTACATTAACTCCAAGTAACTTTCAGCTCTGTGTCTTATCCCATGAGGAGTAAACTAAAATGAAAACAACTAATAATTGACAGAATTGGAATTAAATCCAAGTCCTCTGACTTTAAATCTAGTATTTCTTCTACTGTGTTTCATGAACTCCAGAATACTGGGCCCATTGAGATCAATTTATTCTAGCACAGTATCTCACAAAGCCATATGAGTTATGGTGGAGCTACAACATACCTCATTGTAAAGATCTCCACACCATCTAAATAATATATCCTTTGAAGCAACAAAGTATTGAATGAAATATTCAGATTTGATGATTCATTTTCAATCTAGATGCAATTTTTATTCTCATTGGGTAGAATAGTACTTACTCTCTCTGCCTCCCTCTCTCATTGTATTGATGGACAGATGATAGATAGATAGATGGACAGACAGACAGATATCATGAGATATTGTAGAGGGTGGAACATTGGAGAAGTATATTTGTAACAAGTAGACTTGAAACAAAGTGTTAACTCAATGGAATTGAATGAGATCATGGTTCCTAATGATATAATGATTGGCTTATACTCAATATGATGAATTGATATAAATGTAATAAGAGTATTTAAGAGATCAGAGTCAGACTGAAGTGAGAGACATAGATGTGCAGACTGCTGGGTGGATGACTGGATGATTGGATAACTGGATGAGACAAGAACCTGAGATGTGCAGACTGCTACTGGGTGACTGGCCAACTAGAAGAGACTAGAGACTGTAGACTGGCTGACTGGCTGAGACTACTGGTGCAGAATGGAAAATTGAAGGATACAATAAAGACTTTGGACTTTATTCCTGACTGTTCTCATGGTGATTATTCTGCTGAGACCAAGGCTGGTCCCAAGGCCCTCCAGTAAGTTAGGCCAGACATTACAAGATATCTATATATAATATGTGATAATATCTATCTATATATAGAGATAAATAATATGCATTGTTATGTAATATATATGATATGTAGAGAAAGATTCCTTTCTTGCTTACTCCCCCCAAAATTCATTTCATTTCAGCTTCCAAGGAGAAGGTATAATATTTTTCCTATATGCAATCCTATTTACCTTTTTGCTAAAAGTAAATTAAATTAATAATGATTGAGATTTATATGTTCTCTTTTATCTTATGAGAATGTAAACAATTCAAGAACAAAGACAATAAAAATAATAAACTAGCCTATAAATAATGATTTATTGTTTATTTGCTAAAAAGTTTCTAGTCTACTCTTATGAAGTCTACTCATCACTATTCTTACATAAAATCATAGGCCAGGACTAAACAAGCAGATAGACCAAAAACAAACAAATGAATTGAGAGAAAACAGTGAAATTGGAAGTATAAATAATATGTATGGCACACATTTGAAAAATGAGCAAACTGATGCTCAAAGATATTATGTAATGGGCTGAAGCTCGAGTTGATGCACTGAGGTCCCAAGCATGTGAGGCTAAATAGTAATTGGACCATACTCTATTAATATATATGCTTGGAGAAAGAATGGCCCCCGTCCACTCTTTGTGCAAGTCCTGCTGTGTTGTATAGAAAATGATGTAGGGACGATTTTGGCGGGTGTAAGCAAGGGGGCAAGAAGAGAGGCAGAGGGAGACAGCTGGTGGGTTCATGTCGTGGCTGCTCACATTGCTTTTGCCATCCCCCTTCACCTCCACAAAGAATAAAGATCAAAGATTTTCCCTTAATCTGAATTCCTGACTCTGGCTTATTTTAAAATACGTGGTCATCACAATATTACAAGATTTCCCACAATACTGACTCATTCACATAGTTTATAAATAACAGGGTTTGAATTAAAACTTGTTTTCTGATACCAAGCCTCAATGGTCTTCTACCTCAAGAGCCATTATGTAAATTTCATACAGTTCCAATTGTTAAGACAAAATAAATTCTAAATCAACTGAAAAATGAGATGTTATGGGAAAACTCAAAATTTTAATCTAATTCAAGTGTACTATCATATCTTAATCCTTCCATATCATTGGAGAATAATGTATATCATGTAAGTCTAATCTGTAAGTTATGCAAAGTTTTCCTTTTTTAGTGACAGAACTTTTTTTTTCATTATTTTGAAGAAATCCTCCTGAATAATATTACTGACTTTCCTATTTTAAAAGCAACATCTTTTATTAGAAACTTAATATAACACATTACAGAAACACCTAAGCTTGTTTGGTAATTATTTGTATTAAAATAAATTAATGTTAACACAAAAGTATAGAAAAAAAAATTTTTTTGGTCTGCTTCCTGGAATTTGCTCACTAGAATTCTTTGGCCACTCATTCCAACTTAATTCTCCTCATGTATTTGTCATTGCAACTCCATTCTTCTCATTTTTTGGCTTTCTATTATTTCATAATATTATTTCTAGATTTCTCTATATTCCTTATGCTTACAGGTTTTAATTTCATTATTGTATTCTATTATGTGAATGTATCACAATTTATTTAATCATTCCCCTGTTGTTAGATATTTAGACTGTTGCTTCCAGGTTTCTTTAGTTGTGTGTTTCTTTTGTTCTGTTTTCTGTTTTAGTTTGGTTTGTTTGCCTATTGTTTTCTGTTTTAGTTTTGTAATTTTATACAATGATGTAATAAAGATTTCTAAAAATGGAGCCTTTTTAAAATAATTTTTGAGTATATATATCCAATGATGGTAAGATATGACTATTTTTGTTATTTCTATAATGACACATTGCAGAAAATTTGCTGATCTGAATTTTTAAAGGGAGTTTTTTCCAATGGGAATTCCTTATATCAATGAAATCCTAGATCTAGATTCAAAAATCCAGTTAACATAATATACTTTTTAAAAAGTGATACCTTGTTATTAGGATTGGTAAAGCTTCTTGCTCCTATTACATTAATAAGTATAATTAAGTTCAATCTTAAGTGATAGATTTCTTTAGCCATAGTAACCCATGAAACTGTCAATTGGGAATAGATGAGTGTTTATCTTCCTTAATAAATGGAGAACCCACACTGATTTAAAAAAAAAAAAAACATAAAAGAAGCATTTCATTTATAAAAGATATATCCCGCATTGGTGTACTTTCAAGTCTTCCCAAACACGTGCTCACTAATGCAGATAAATTTATAAGCTCCTTGAAGCCAGAGAAATAGGGGAAATAAGATGGTAATGAAACTAAAAATGATAATATTGGTTACTATTTATAAAGTTATTGTGAGTTTTAAAAGGACTTAACATATCTTAACTCATTTGAACACGATAATCCTGTGAGGTATGTGTTGGTATCATCCCTTGCACAGATGAACAGACTGATACAGAGAGATGAAGTGACTTGCTCAGGATGACTCAGCTTAATAACTAACTGTGACAATATTTGACCTGTAAGACAGATTTTATTGTCAATTCTGGCTCTCTCCTAAAACTAATAAATGCTTTGGGCTTATGAGGAAAAAGGAGACATTAAGAAGAGAGGAAAAGAAGCTGAGAGATGGACTAGGTCATAGTGGGAAGGGGCAGAGAGGTTGACCAGGCAAGAGAAGAAAAATACTCATGTCTTTATCTATAAAGAAATGAATTAGGTTTGCAGTCAACAAGTTAGAATGGTAATACCTTTGTTCTAAGTTGTTTTTTTTTTCCTTTCTTTTTCTTTTATAGCATGCAGGAAAAGAAAACCTTAAAAAAAAATCTGAAAACTATTGAATATATGAGAACTGAGGAAAAGAGAGGAAGATGACTTCAGGAGAAAAAAAAAGTAATAGCAATAGGTAATATTCTCTCAGCTTTGAGGTTTGAAAAGTGTTTTTCTTACATTATCTCATTTGATCACTCCATTTAACACCCCTCTGAAGTAGGTGCTATTATTGCTCTTATTTTCAGATAAAGAAACAGAGGCAATTAAATGACTTACACAGCTAGCAAGTGTCAAAGGCAGATAATTGTTTGTCCTCCATTCTTGTAGAAGACCAGAACATCTGGGAGATGATACCATGACATGAAAGTGAATTGGATTTAAGTGAAGGAGAACTGTGCAAGGTCACCTGCCTCCCTTTCCCCTCCAGAGCAGTCTGGGTCCAGTGACCAAATATAAATCAAGATTACTGGATATAACCCTGGATGAAAAGGGAGACCTTGTTTTTTTAAACTAAGATCTTTAACAGGTCTCAATTTAATTAAGAATGCACCCATTCAGAGATGGAGGGGAAGGAGCAATTGAGATAAAGAATCTTTTCTTTCATCTAATCCAAAAAACATCCAACATTCCATTCCCTACCTACTGTTCCAGCTTTAGCTCCAATAACAGAGGCAATATTTGAATCCAAACCCAGCACTACAATCTCTTTTCTACCATATAATGCCCTCTGCACCATGCTTCCTTTCTCTTTCTCCCTGGTTCAACTGCCAGTTCTTTATGTATTGTTTGCTAAGTCATTCCATCCCTCTGCTTCCTGATGCACTTTCATTTCAAGTTTCTGACTCTTTTGTCGGTTTGCATCACAACCTTAATGTTACTTCAAAATGTGTGTGATAGATTTTACATTCAACAGGAGAAAAAAAAAGTTAAAATTTTCACCAATGCCTCTTTACCATGTTGATCAACACCACATCACTAACGGTTGCACATAGATACATGTTAGTGAAGCATCTGTTTGCTGATTTGCCTTCTTGTCAACTTTCCAGTTTATTTCTGCATAACTTTTCACCCTCTATCTCCACTCTACATGACACAGGTAGGAAACTTGCAGCACAGTTCAACATTTCTGCTTTAGAGAGCCAGCATGCAGTGCAAATTCATGCTGTGAGGACTTGGAAAGCACCTTGTGGCGATGCACTGGTGTGAAAGCTTGGTGGTAATCTGTAAACGCGTATTGGAAACCAACTACTGTATTATTTAGGTAAAAATGAAAATCCTTTACCCCTCCCTCCTCCATATGATGGTTTATTCAACTAGTTTTTTTTTCTTTCACATTTCATGGGAAGAAAGATAACTAGCTATCATTGCACATATTCTCAGCTAGAAAAAAAGCAGCCCACATTAGAAAAATCCCAGGTAAATAATTAAAAAGTCAAAATCAAAACATCAATAATATCCCCATCTTTCATATTAAAAATCTGCCGCCTTCTCCAGTTCACATCACAAAAAGAAATATTTACTTGCAACAGCTGAGAAGAGTAGGATCCAGATCTTGAATATTTAATAGAAAATAAAATGATATTTATTTTTAAGTGCATTCTACATTCAACACAACTGCATACACACAACAAATCTATTGCGTTGGCCTGACATAGTTACTGCAAAGGTTTTTCCTTTGCTGTCCCAGGGGCCCAATTGATTTATCTGCCAGAAGCCTAAAGCCCAAAAATAAGATAGCTTTGAGTTTACAGAGGTCATTTTTCATTGTCTAAATAAAAATTTCTAAACAAAAATCTCTCATCCTGTTAACCGCAGGGTCCTTATCTCCCCAGAGGCTACAGCAACCTGAAAGAAGCCATTTCAATTCTTTCATGAAGAAAGATAAAAGCAAGTTTTCGATTAGAAAGCCCAGGAAAACCTTCTTATTAAATGGTGGTAACAGTAACTAGTTGAAAAGGCAAAACTGTTCCAGAATGGGAGGGAGTAGGGGTGGAGAGGAAAAGAAGACATCATTATGCATGAGGTGAAGTCCATACTGGAAGCTGCCAAGACAGTCTGAAACCATGGCATTCCAGGAGGCAAAGGGAAGTTTGTAAGCCCCCTCTCACTTTTGATCCCCAGTTCCTTTAGGAAAAGCCCCAATTTATGAAGCCTGGTCTCTTAATCGTGTGTGCAAACCTTTAACAACTAACATTAACTATTCTGTCACAATAATTATGTATTCAGACCCATCGTCTCTGATCTGTCATGATTCAAAGTGCTGATGCAGCACTGGCTGAGGTTGGATACGGGCATGCAATTCTAGCTTTGGAATAATAGATTTTGCAATGCTAAGCTAAAAGGGAAATTATCAAATATGATTTCATATTCCAAGTTTTGATAAAACAAGATAAACATAGACATTAATGGTGCTGTCCTGGAAAGCAATCCAAAATTTAGAAAACACAAGAGGATTCTACTATTTGGGAAAATCTGTAACAAATAAATAAGGGAAAAGGCACTGTTAATATTTTATCCTAACCATTTAAATAGAATTTATTAGGAAAGAAAAGAAACAATAGAGAAATTAAGAAAAACATATTATCAAAAACATTTTAATATTATAGCATTGAATAGTGATTAAACCAAAAATTCAACATCTCCTAAAATTCCTAATTCCTCTTCCTAAGAGAGAAGGAAAAAATAAAACTCTTTATATAGGTAGAATATAAGGTCTCAGGTAGTAGAAAGTAATTGTCTTTATTTTCCTTTAGTGTCCCAATTATCAGGCTAAATACATTGTATTAAGTAATTGCATACTGTATGCATTAAAATGCTTATTGGATTAATTTATTTTAAAAGTATTTATTTATTTTTATCAACTATTATTCTTATAGTAGAATATAAGCTGCATGAGGACATATTTTTTTTTTCTAAAATCTGCATCTCTTCTATTGCTTAGCACATAGAATGAATTGTTAGGTGGATCTTTCCCCTTTAGTTAGTCTATTTTACAAATGAGGAAACTGAGACAGAAAGGAGTTAAATGATTTACTTAGGGTCAAAAATTTAGTGTTTTGGGAAGGATTAGATTCAACATTTCCCTAATCCTACCATTCAACTTACATATAACATATATTCATTACCTTGAGCATAATGAATTTTAGTGACTTTGTCCATGCTAACAGACTATGTCAGTTACAGGTAAAACACAAACATAAATGTTTCTGACAGCAAAGATATCTTGCTAGCCAGTCTGTGGTGCTTCCAGATTATCTATTTTAAAAAATCTTCCAGAAGATATATAAAAATCACAAATTAAGGGACAATAAAATTTAGTTGTCAAAAACGCTAATTTACTCATTTTATTAAGAAGGAAAGCAAGATCCAAAGAGCTGAAATCATAAAAGTCTCAAAGCCCAGATGTTGGAATGTAGACTCAAATGCTTTGAATTCAAATTTAATATTCTCTCCACTGCTTTACTAATTTTAAAACAGGAATTTCGGAAAGTAACAAGAAAGAAAGAAAGAAAGAAAGAAACAAACAAACAAACAAACAAGAAATAGGAGGGAAGGAGAGAGGGAGGGAAGGAAGGCTGGAGAGAAGAAAGAAAGAAAAGGAAGGAAAGAAAGAAGGAAAGAAAAAAAGAATTGGCAATGTAATATGAGGAGAAATTTAAAATTTCAAGCAAGCATTAACTAAAAAAAATGCTATTGAATAAAAATTTACTATCTTGAGATTTTTCCTATTGAAACTTGACTCCAGCATCATTTTATTTAATATACCTCGAAATAAGATGGAGTTGTTGTGATGAGTATGCATGTCTTTAGGAAATCAAAAAAAAATCTGTCATGTCCTCTCTACTAAAAACATAATGTACTGTATAGAAATTGTCATGTATTGGAACACAAATGCTGTGTTCTACTATTTCTTTGATTAGCCCTCATCCCTACTCTTCAGGGTTCCTATCCTAATACACGAAAATAAAATTTTAAGCCCAGAAGGATTTTTACAGTAATGCAAGCTATTGATCGGTACATTTTTTTTTCAACAAGAGCTTACTACTGTGTCCAAATTCCTTACAGCTCCAATATGCCCAGCGGGTTAATATTGGGTACAGTACAAGCTGTTAAGAAAGTATTGGTACATTTTTCCCCCCTGAACACTGTTACATATTTCAGCTTCCTAAGGGGCCATAAAGAATACTGTTTCTTAGCTTCTCCTCCAATGTCTTACAAGAAGTGTATCACAAGTGGTGAAACCTAGTAATTTTAAAACAAACTTTCCTCTTTTCAACTTATTTAAAATAACCACTTTATGAGATATGTCTGTGATGACCTATATAATAGATCCTTGGCAACTAAGAAATCTTTGAAATTACATAGTAAATCAAAGTGAAATTCAGAGACTTTTAATAGCAAAAAAAGAAAAAAGAAAGAAAAGAAAAAAGAATTGAGTTATATTAGAAACTGAATAGATAGAAAATCTCCTATCTTTGTTCCATCAGGATTTGTTTCACATTCAAATGAAACATGAAAAAATCAATTCTCCTTAGTACCTGGATATTTGACAATGACAACAAAATATCTGATGATCTGAATGAACTTTTTTGTTTTCATCAGCATGTTTTGCATCATGTAGATCTTATAACTTACATACATAAAACAGTCCATTTGCAAATGGCTTCATCCATTTGCTAATTTCCAAATGGGAAGTAATTCAAAGACATTTGATTCATGACTTCTAAAATTAATTTTTTGAAAGTTAATTAATTTAGTAAACATAAGTTTTAAAAGTGAAATTAAATTTTGAATTAAAACAGTGCTGTCTCATTAAATAATTTTATAATCAAAATGTGTGTTTTTAAATGAACTTTGCTCAATCTTTTTAAAAGCTTCATACTGAGCTTTTGAAAGTCTTTTCTGATAATTTATAGAATGGTTGGTTTCTGTTATGACTTTTTATGAAGCTATAATCTAAGTGTTCTGTTTTCCTTAAATTTACCATTCCATTTCTTTTCTACACTATTACATTAGGCACTTATTAAGTGTCTATTTCTTTATTCCTTCCCTCCTTTCCTTCCTCCTTTTTCCTTCTTTTCCTTCCCTAATCCTTTCCTTCCTTTCTTCTTCCCTTCCTTTCTTTTTTGCTTTCCATATGGTGATATGAATTTGAGGGCAAAGAAAGTATGGTTCTCACAATGGCATTTTCTGAGAATAAGAAAAGTAATATTGTTAATATTTTTTTTTCCTTTTTAAAAAAATTATTTTCGGTGGTGGTGGAGTATTCAAGATTAGGTGACTTGTTCAGGGTCACATAGCTAGTAGTTGGATTTGGATTCAGGTCCTTCTAGCTGCCCTTACTTTCTTCTTATTGTTAGGAAAACTCTAATATAAGGAAAAAAAATCAATTTCCTAAGTGAAATACCCAAGAAATGTTTCTACAATACATATCTGACTATATCATTCTCATGTTCAATAAGCTACTATTATCTCCTATATCAAGGACAAACTATTTGGCATTTAAAATCTATCACAGTAACACTTTAGAATAAATTTCCCAACTTAATATACATCATTACTATTTTTCAGACCTTCTATGATCCAACCAAAAAGGAACTTTATTCTTCCTCACAGAAGTCACCCCATTCCTTCATTCTGGGTATTTCCCAATCCTTCTTATATGTGACTCTTAGTTTCAAAACTCAGGTCAATTACCATATTCTATACAGGGCCTCTCTTCCTACATAATGTCAGGTATGAGTAAAAATTACCCACTACATACACATTTTAAAAATAAATGAAAAGGGGCAGAGCCAAGATGGCAGAGATGACACACCTTTCTCTCTGACCTTCTTTACAACCTTCATAATAATAATGAAATCCAGTCTCTGAATTAACTCTGTACAGGCAGAAATCACAAATATTGGGAGTACAACAAATTATCAGCAGAAGACAATTTCAAAGATCACCAAAAAAGGTCTGTTTCAATTGGAAATGGGAACAAAGCAGCCAGGGCAAGCAGTACAAATGCAAGTGCAGACAGTTCAGAGCCCTAGGGCAGAGAATTTATGGGAGGAAACAGAACAGAAAATATCTGTTTCGATCAAAAACAGGAGAGAGGCAGCAAAGCACAAATAACTTACCATTAAACAACAGCATAGACAGCACAGAGCCCCAGGGCATTGATGACTCCACATGGCAGACCCAGCACAAGGAGTTAATCAGCACTGACCCAGCACAGGTTTTTTCTTGGAAAACCTCTCCCACCCTAAAGGCAGACCTTAACTTAAAAATGATAAAAAAGGAAAGAGAACTCTAACAATTGACATCTTTTATGGTGAAAGAGAACAGATTTCAAACCCTGAGGAGACTAAAGGCAGATAGTCTCCACATGAAGCTCCAAAAGGTGAAATAACCTGGTTCCCATCACACAAGGCTCTCCTAGAAGAACTTTAAAAGGTTCTTTAAAAAGAACTAGAAGAAAAATGGGGAAAAGAAATGAAAGCCTTGCAAGAGAGTTTAGAAAAAGCAACACAAATTAGACATAGTGAAATGGAAAAAACATATAACTCATTAAAAGATAAATTTGATAAGCTGAAAAAAGAAAGCAACTCTCAGAAAAACAGAATTTGTGAAACAGAAAAAGAAAATAACTTCTTTAAAATCAGAATTTGGGAAATGGAAAAAAAATTGCATAGAACAAAACAACTCCTTCAAAAATTCAATTGGACAAATACAAAAAGAAGTTAAAAAATAAATGAAAAAAATAACACACTAAAATTCAGAATTGAACAAAGGGAACTGAATGACTAAATAAGACAAAAAGAATCAGTCAAGTAAAACAAAAAAATATAAAATGTCTAATGAGGAAAAAACCCACCTGGAAAATTGATCTAGGAGAGACAAAGGTTTATTGGATTTCTTGAAATACATGATGAAAAAAAAGAGCCTAGACACAATCTTTTAGGAAATCATCAAAGAGAACTGCCTGGATATTATAGAAACAGAAGGTAAAGTGACCATTGAGGAATATTATTGTTCTGTAAGAAATGACCAACAGGATGATTTCAGAAAGGCCTGGAGAGAGTTACACGAACTGATGCTGAGTGAAATGAGCAGGACCAGGAGATCATTATATACTTCAACAACAATACTAGATGATGACCAGTTCTGATGGACCTGGCCATCCTCAGCAATAAGATCAATCAAATCATTTCCAATGGAGCAGTAATGAACTGAACCAGCTACGCCCAGAGAAAGAACTCTGGGTGATGACTAAAAACCATTACATTGAATTCCCAATCCCTATATTTATGCCCACCTGCATTTTTGATTTCCTTCACAAGCTAATTGTACAATATTTCAGAATCTGATTCTTTTTGTACAGCAAAATAATGGTTTGGTCATGTATACTTATTGTGTACCTAATTTATATTTTAATATATTTAACATCTACTGGTCATCCTGCCATCTGGGGGAGGGGGTGGGGGGTAAGAGGTGAAAAATTGGAAAAAGAGGTTTGGCAATTGTTAATGCTGTAAAGTTACCCATACATATAACCTGTAAATAAAAGGATATTAAATTAAAAAAAAAAAGTAAAATGACCATTGAATGAATTCACTAAATGCCTCCTGAAAGAGACCCCAAAATTAAAACCCAAAGGAATATTGTAGCTAAATTTAAGAACTACCAGACTAAGAAAAAAACATTACAAGCAGCTAGAAAGAAATAATTCAAATACTGAGGAGACACAATAAGGATTACTCAGGACCTAGCAGCTTCCACTTTAAAGGATCAAAGCACCTGGAAACTGATATTCCAAAAGGCAAAAGATCTTAGAATGCAGCCAAGAATAAATTACCCTGCTAAACTGAGCATTTTCTTTCAGGGAAGAAGATGGACATTTAATGAAACTGATGAATTCCATTTATTTTTGATGAAAAGACCAAAGCTAAACAAAAAATTTGACCTCCAAATATAGAACTCAAGAGAAGCACAAAAAGATAAAAAGGGAAAAAAAACTCTTGAGAACTGTATTTCTGTTATAGGTATACATTGAGAACACATGTATAATCTGATTTTGTTGTTATAATATAAAAAAGAAACTAGTGATGGAAAGGGGATTGTAACAGAAAAAAAAAAGGAAAGTGGAAGTAAAATGAGGGAAATTGCATCTCAGGAAGAGGCAAAGAAAACATATTATATAATTGAGGGAAAGAAGAAAGGATGATGAATATTTTGGGAATCTTACTCTCATCAGATTTAGACCAAAGAAAGAATATTAGATATATTTGACTTCACCAAGAAACATCTCTCATCTTATAGAAAAGTGGGAGGGGAAAGGGAAAAAGGGAAGGGGTAGGCTAAATAGAAGGGAAAAAAGAAATAATAGGGAAAAGGTATAAGAAAGGGGGGGGTCTCTAAAAGGGGAGTACTACTTGAGGCAAGTAGTGCTCATAAGTAAAATACTGGGGAGGAGGGAAAGGAGAAAAGAAAAAGTATAATTTGAGTTTAATAAAATGGCAGGAAATACAGAATTAGTAGTTTTACCTGTAAATATGAATAAAGTGAACTCTCCCATAAAACATAAGCGCCTAGCAGACTGGATTAAAAGACAGAATCCTATAATATGTTGTTTACAAGAAACATTTAAAGCAGAGTGATACATGCACAGTAAAGGTAAAAGGCTGGATGTTTCAGGTGAATTTAAAAAGCAAGGTAGCCATCCTTATCTCAGATCAAGCAAAATATCAGCATAATATTAGCAAAGAGATTACAAGTAATCATCCCCAAAATAATACACCACAAACAAGTAGGATTTATACCAGGAATACAGGGCTGGTTCAATATTAGGAAAACTATTAACATAATTGACTATATCAATAACCAAATTAACAAAAATCACATGGTTATCTCAATAGATGCAGAAAAAAGCATTTGATAAAATCCAATACTCATTCCTATTAAAAACACTAGAGAATATAGGAATAAATGGACTTTTCCTTAAAATAGTCAGTAGTATCTATTTAAATCAGCAAGCATCATATGTAATGGGGATAAACTAGAACCATTCCCAAGAAGATCAGGAGTGAAACAAGTTTGCCCACTATCTCCACTGCGGTTCAATTTTGTATTAGAAATGTTAGCCTTGGCAATAAGAGAAGAAAAAGAGATTAAAGGAATTAGAGTAGGAAATGAGGAAACCAATGAGGAAAATTTGGTTTCTTTGCAGATGATATGATGATATACTTAGAGAACCCTAGATAATCAACTAAAAAGCTATTAGAAATAATCTACAACTTTAGCAAAGTTGCAGGATACAAAATAAATCCACATAAATCATCAGCATTCTTATGCATCACTAACAAAATCCAACAGCAAGAGATGCAAAGAGAAATTCCATTTAAAATAACCATTGATAACATAAAATATTTGGGAATTTATCTGCCAAGGGAAAGTCAGAAACTATAAAAGCAAAACTACAAAATACTTACCACACAAATAAAGTCAGATATAAGCAATTGGAAAAAGATCAAGTGCTCTTAGATAAGTTGAGCAAATATAATAAAGATGACAATACTACCTAAACTAATCTATTTATTTAGTGCTATACCAATCAAACTCCCAAGAAACTATGACCTAGAAAAAGTAATAAAATTCATTTGGAAGAACAAAAAGTCAAGAATTTCAAAGGAATTAATTAAGAGAAAAGCAAATGAAGGTGGCCTAACTGTACCAGATCTAAAACTATATTGTAAAACAGTGGTAATCAAAACAATTTGGTACTGGCTAAGAAATAAACTAGTTGATCAATGAAATAGGTTAGGCTCACAGAACAAAATAGACAATGACTATAACAAGCTAATATTTGACAAACCACAAAGCCCCACCTGTTGGGATAAAAATTCACTATTTGACAAAATCTGCTAGGAAAATTGGAAACTAGTATTGCAGAAAGTAGGCATAGACCCACACCTAACACCATATACCAAGATAAGGTCAAAATGGGTTCATGATCTAGACATAAAGAATAATACTATAAACAAATTAGAAGAACATAGGATAGTTTACTTCTCAGATTTGTGGAAGAGGAAGGAATTTGTGACCAAAGAAGAACTAGAGATCATTATTGATCATAAAATAAATAATTTTGATTATATTAAGTTAAAAAGGGCTTTGTACAAACAAAACCAATGCAGATAAGATTAGAAGTGAAGCAATAAACTGAGAAACATTTTTACATTCAAAGCATCTGATAAAGGCCTTATTTCTAAAATATATAGAGAACTGACTCAAATTTACAATAGTTCAAGCCATTCTCCAATTGATAAATGGTCAAAGGATATGAACAGACAATTTTCAGATGAAGAAATTGAAACTATTTGTAGTCACATGAAAAGGTGCTCCAAATCACTATTGATCAGAGAAATGCAAATCAAGACAACTCTAAGACATCACTACATACCTGTCAGATTGGATAAGATGACAGGAAAAGATAATGACAAATGTTTGAGGGGATGTGGGAAAACTGGGATACATTGTTGGTGGAACTGTGAACAGATCCAACCATTCTGGAGAGTAGTTTTGAACTATGCTGAAAAAGTTATCAAACTGTGCAGGTTGAATACAGAGAGGCTTGGAGAGACATACACGAACTGATGCTAAGTGAAATGAGCATAACCAGGAGATCATTTTGCATGGCAACAACAAGACTATATAAGAATCAATTCTGATGGACATGGCTCTCCACGTGATTTGAGATGATTTAAACCAGTTTCCCTTGTGTAGTGATGAAGAGAACCATCTACATGCAGAGAGAGAACCATGGGAACACACAGTATAGCATTCTCACTCTCTGTTATTATTTGCTTGAATTTTTTTTCTTTTTTTCATTTTTTCTTTTTCTTCCTTCTTGATCTGATTTTTATTGTGCAACCAGATGGCTATGTAAATATGTATACACATATTGGATCTGGCATGTATTTCGGCATATTTGGTATGTATTAGACTGCCTGTCAAGTGGGGGAGGGGATGGGTAGAAGAAAGGGGAAATTTGTGGCAGGGTGTCATGCAGGGGTCAGTGTTGGAAAAATTATCCATGCAAATATTTTGTGATAAAAAGCTTTAATTTAAAAGAAAGAAATAGGAGAAGGAAGGAGGTATGGGGAAATAAAGGGTAAAAGAAGAAGACAAGGGAAGGATGCATGTGGGGGGGGTGGTTGAAGAAAACAGCAAAACAAATTAAGGAGCAGAATTAAAGCAAAGAGTCAACAGGATTAAGAAAGGTTTGTGTATGTGTGTTGGGAGGGGGGCAGTGGGCTGTCTGTGTATGTATGTGTATGTATATATATATAAATATATATATAAATATATATATATATACACCTACACACACACACACACACACACACACACACACACACACACATATTTAACTGTAGCTTGCTTAGAGGGGGGGGATAAAAGAGGAAAAAAGAATAAAGTAAAAAGAGTGTGCAGCAGAACAAGGAAGTAAAGAAAAGGTGGACTCTCGTGAATATAATTTCTTCTACTAATATACATATTTTCTTGAACTGGTCATTTATTACATATTTTGAATCCTCCCTGATGTTCTGTGGGGCACATGCCAATGTTCTCTTTTGTTCTGTTCTATATTGTTTTGGTATTCCTTTCTTTTGGTATTTCTTTTTTCTCATTCTGTTTTTTAAAATAAAATAATTTTTTTAATTAAAAATAAATAAATAAATGAATGGTTACACCTGTCATTTTGACCAATAGAATGTAAACTCATTAAAACTATCTCACTTGTGATTCTGTATCCTTAATATCTCTAGCAGTGTCTGGAATTTATTATGAATCTAATGTTTGGCCAAGCTAAACATAATAAAAATGACAATTTGGCCTAAATTGGTCTACTTGTTTAGTACTATGCCACACCAAACTGTCAAAACATTATTTTATAATAACAAGATTCATCTGAAATAGTAAAAGGTCAAGAATATCAAGGAAATTAATGGAAAAAATACAAAGGATGGTAACTTAGCAATACCAAACCTAAAACTATATTATAAAGCATCAGTAATCAGAATAATTTGGTACTAAGAAATAGATTTGTGGATCAGTGGAATAGATTAGATACACACAATACAATAATCAAGGCTTATAGCAAACTAGTACTTGATAAATTCCCAAACTCCAGCTTCTGTAATAAGAACTCACTATTTGACAAAAATTCCTGGGAAACTGGAAAATAATATGTCGGAACTTGGCATAGACCTGTATCTCACACCCCATACCAAAATAAAGTCAAATGGGTACATGATTTGGGAATAAATGATGATGCCAGAAACAAATTAAGAGAGCAAGGGATAATTTACCTATCAAATTTTTGGAGAAGAAAGGAATGTATGACCAAAAAGTACTAGAGAACATTATAAAAGGCAAAATGGAGAACTTTGGTCACATTAAATTAAAAAGGTTTTGCACAAAGAAAATTAATAGAAACAAGACTATAAGGGATGTACAAAACTGGGAAACACTCTTTACAGCTAGCATTTCTGATAAAGGTCTCATTTCTAAAATATATAAGAACTGTGTCCATTTTTTAAGAATAAAAAACATTCAACAAATGACAAATGTTCAAAGACAATTTTCAGTTGAAGAAATTAAAGCCATCTGTAGTTATATGAAAAAAGATGAAAAAGTACTCTAAATCACTATTGATTACAGAAATATAACTTAAAACAACTCTGAGATACCACCTCACATCTCTTAGATTGGCTAAAATGACAAGAAAAGACAATGATAAATGTTGAGAGGATGTGGGAAAACTGGGATACCAATGCATTGTTGGTGTTGTGAAATGATCCAACCATTCTGTAGAGCAATCTGAAGCTATGCCCAAATGCTATAAAACTGTACATATTCTTTGACCCAGAAGTGCCATTACTGGGTTTGTATCCCCAAAAAAAGATAAAGGAGGGGAAAGAACCCACATGTGCAAAAATGTTTGTAGCAGCTCTTTTTGTGGTAGCAAGGAATTGGAAAAGGAGTGGATGCCCATCAGTTGGGTAATAGCCAAACAAGTTGTGATATATGAAGGTAATGAAATATTAGTTTTCTATAAAAATTATGAACAAGCTGATTATAAAAATGTCTGGAAAGATTTACATGAACTGATGCTGAGTGAAAGAAGCAGAACAAATACACTGTACACAATAACAGTGAGAATGTACAGTGATCAACTCTGAAAGAGTTGGTTGTTCTCAGTAGTTCCAAAGCAATCCCAATAATGTCATCTGCATCCAGTAAAAGAACTAAGGAGGCTGAATGTGAATCAACACATGCTGTTCACTTCTTTTTTCTGTATTTTATTTGTCCCATGATTTTTCTCTTTTACTCTGATTTTTCTCTCCAAACATGATTTGTGAATCAATGTGTAATAAAAAAAAAATAAATTTACTACTAGATAGATAGATATAGATACATACAGACATATATATATATATATATATATTTATATATATACAGAGAGAGAAAGAGAGAGAGAAAGAGAGAGAGAGAGAGAGAGAGAGAGAGAGAGAGAGAGAGAGAGAGAGAGAGGAAAAGAATCTGATGTTTGATTAGTGACTTGGTTGCTTAAAGTCATGGAGCAGGTTCGGGGTTTACAAAGCTTATGTCTTAAAGTCCTGATGTGTGCTAGGCCATGAAATCACTTATTAGGCATTCCAATATTCTAACCAAAAAGTAACACAGCGTTCTAACTCATGTCATAAAGACCATGTCATTGGACTGCAAACTAGTTACCTGAGAGCAGTCTGAATCCATAGGCTGAACAGAAACAAAGAACCATAAATATGCACAGATACTTAGAGGTCAAAGGGGAAAAAAAGAGAAGAGGTAGAGAGCACAGACTAGTGTACTAGATCTGGTTGTAGACTTAGTTTCTTTTTTTGTATTTTTTTATTTTTTTAATATACTTTTTTATTTACAAGATATAGGCATGGGTAATTTTTCAGCATTGACAATTCCAAAACCTTATGTTCCAATTTTTCCCCTCCTTCCCCCCACCCCTTCCTCCAGGTGGCAGGTAGATAGACCAATATATGTTAAATATGTTAAAGTGAATGTTAAATACAATGCATTTATACATGTCCATATAGTTACTTTGCTGCACAAGAAGAATCAGACTTTGAAATAGTGTATAATTAGCCTGTGAAGGAAATCAAAAATGTAGGTGAACAAAAGTAGAGGGTTTGGGAATTCTATGTAGAGGTTCACACTCATTTCTCTGAGTTCTTTCGCTGGATGTATCTGGTTTAATTCATTACTGTTCTATTGGAACTGATTTGTTTCTTCTCATTGTTGAAGAGGGCCACATCCATCAGAATTGATCATCATATAGTATTATTGTTGAAATATATTATGATCTCCTGATCCTGCTCATTTCACTCAACATCAATTCATGTAAGTCTCTCCAGGCCTTTCTGAAATCATCCTGCTGGTCATTTCTTTGGTTTTTTTAAATTTTTAATAGCTTTTTATTTACAAGTTATATGAATGGGTAATTTTATAGCATTGATAATTGCCAACCTTTTGTTCCAATTTTTCCCCTCCTTCCCCCCACCCCCTCCCCTAGATGGCAGGATGACCAATACATGTTAAATATATTAAAGTATAAATTAAATACAAAATAAATATACATGTCCAAACCGTTATTTTGCTGTACAAAAAGAATCGGACTCTGAAATATTATACAATTAGCCTGTGAAGGAAATCAAAAAATGCAGGTGGGCAAAAATATAGGGATTGGGACTTCAATGTAATGGTTCTTAGTCATCTCCCAGAGTTCTTTCATTGGGTATTGCTGGTCCAGTTCATTACTGCTCCATTAGAACTGATTTGGTTCATCTCATTGCTGAAGATGGCCACATCCATTAGAATTTATTCAGCCATTCTCCAATTGATGGGCATCCACTCAGTTTCCAGTTTCTGGCCACCACAAAGAGGGCTGCCACAAACATTCTTGCACATACAGGTCCCCTTCCCTTCTTTAAGATCTCTTTGGGATGCAAGCCCATTAATAACACTGCTGAATCAATGGGTATGCACACTTTGATAACCTTTTGAGCACAGTTCCAAATTGCTCTCCAGAATGGTTGGATGTATTCACAATTCCACCAACAATGTAATAGTGTTTTTCCACATCCCCTCCAACATTCCACATTATCTTTCTCTAGTTTCTGCCATACTAATTTCCAATTTTCCCAGCAATTTTTGTCAAGCAGTGAGTTCTTATCCCAAAAGCTGGGGTCTTTGGGTTTGTCAAATACTACAGTATTGAAGGTATTGACTGTTTTGTCCTTTGAACCTAACCTATTCCACTGATCAACTAATCTATTTCTTAGCCGATACCAAATGGTTTTGGTAACTGCTGCTTTATAATATAATTTTAGATCTGGTGCAGCCACCTTCATTTGATTTTTTTTTTCATTAATTCCCTAGTAATTCTTGACCTTTTGCTTTTCCATATGAACTTTGTTGTTATTTTTTCTAGATCATTAAAATAGTTTTTTTGGGAGTCTGATTGGTATAGTGCTAAACAAATAGATTAGTTTAGGTAGTATTGTCATCTTTATTATATTTGCTTGCCCTATCCAAGAGCATTTAATATTTTTCCAATTGGTTAGATCAGATTTAATTTGTGTGGAAAGTGTTTTGTAATTTTGCTCATAATGTTTCTGATTTTCCCTTGGCAGATAGATTCCTAAGTATTTTATACTATCAGTAGTTACTTTAAATGGAATTTCTCTTTGTAACTCTGACTGTTGGATTTTGTTAGTGATATATAAGAATGCTGATGACTTATGTGGGTTTATTTTGTATCCTGCAACTTTGCTAAAGTTGTGGATTATTTCTAATAATTTTTTAGTAGAATCTCTGGGGTTCTCTAAATATACCATCATATCATCAGCAAAGAGTGATAATTTGATTTCCTCATTACTTACTCAAATTCCTTTAATCTCTTTCTCAACTCTCATTGCCACAGTAGCATTTCTAATACAATATTGAATAGTAATGGTGATAGTGGGTAACCTTGTTTCACTCTTGATCTTATGGGGAATGGTTGCAGTTTGTCCCTATTACATATGATGCTTACTGGTGGTTTTAAATAGATGCTACTGATTATTTTAAGGAAAAACCCATTTATTCCTATACTCTCAAGTGTTTTAATAGGAATGGATGTTGGATTTTATCAAATGCTTTTTCTGCATCTATTGAGATGATCATATGGTTTTTGTTAATTTGGTTACTAATATGGCCAATTATACTAATAGTTTTCCTAATATTGAACCCTGCTGGTCATTTCTTACAGAACAATAATATTCCATAATATTCCCATAATAATGGGATGCAAGCCCATTAATAACACTGCTGGATCAAAGAGTAGGCACAATTTGAAAATGTTTTCAGCATAGTTCCAAATTGTTCTCCAAAATGGCTGAATGTATTCACAATTCCACCAACAATGTATCAGTGTCCCAGTCTTTCCACTTCCCCTCCAACATTCTGCATTATCTTTCCTGTCATTCTAGCCAATCTGACAGGTGTGTAGTGGTATCTCAGAGTTGTCTTAATTTGCATTTCTCTGATTAATAATGACTTGGAGCATCTTTTTGTATGGCTAGAAATAGTTTCAATTTCTTCACCTGAGAATTGTCTGTTCATATCCTTTGACCATTTATCAATTGGAGAATGGCTTGATTTCTTATAAATTAGAATCAATTCTCTATATATTTTGGAAATGAGGCCTTTATCAGAACCTTTGACTGTTAAAATGTTTTCCCAGTTTATTGCTTCCCTTTGTAGACTTTGTTTCAAGAAGATTTGAGTTCAAATTCTGCCTCATGTAGTTAATAACTTTTGAGACCATGAGAAAGGGGGTTTAACATATATTTTCTTGTTTCCTGATCTGTACAAGGAAGGGGTTGGATATGATGTCTTTTAAGATTCCAATTTCTCTAGGTTTAAGTCTATTATTTTATAAAATTATACTGTGTTTATGCATGTAATATATATATATATACAAAATATACATAAAGTAGCTTAGTTTCACATACAATATTGTCCCCTTTTTTTCCTTATGCTTTTAATTATTTGTGTTTGTCAGTGATTAAGTTCACAATTTAATATAAAAATTAGCCCTCTCCGGTAAGTAGTACAAATTCTCTCCATTCATTGTCATTCACAAACATTTTTAATTGCTTAATCTAGTAAAGGGACAAAAAGAAAGGCAAATATAGTCCTGTTCTTACGGAGCTTAAATTCCAGAGAAAACAACTACATATGCACCCTAATATATACTGAGTAAATTAGAAATAATCTCAGAAGGAAGACAATGAGGGTTGGGGAAAACAGGGTTGACCTCTCACAGAAAATGGAATTTGAGCTGAGAAGGGAATAAACTACATGACATTTGTAAATCACTTTGTAATATAAATGCTAGCCATTATCATAAAAGTAGCAGGTGACACAGTGGATAGAACAATGGATCAGGAGTCAGAAAGATCTGAATTCAAGTCTAGCCCAAAAATATACTAGATGTATCATCCTAGGCAAATCATTTAACCTCTCTTGCCCCAGTTTCCTAACTGTAAAATAGGAATAATAATAGCATCTATGTTGCAGAGTTATTATAAGGACCAAATAAGTTACTATTTATTAAAAGGACTTAGCATAGTACCTAGCACATAGTAGGAATTATATACAAGCTTATTCTTTTCTTTCCTACTCACTCTATAGCTAATAACAT
Organism: Sarcophilus harrisii; assembly: GCF_902635505.1. Classification (NCBI taxonomy): domain Eukaryota; kingdom Metazoa; phylum Chordata; class Mammalia; order Dasyuromorphia; family Dasyuridae; genus Sarcophilus; species Sarcophilus harrisii. The sequence goes on from NC_045429.1 coordinate 206,318,046, forward strand.
GAAAGAGTAATAAATCTTCTGTGAGAAAGAACAAGAAGGCTATCACTGTTTCATCTTAGAGTACTCAGGAGAGAATAAAGTAAAAGAAAACTAAAAAGTTAGAACGAGGTCAGGTGGTGAATGGCTTTTGAAGTCAAACAAAGGTTGTCTACTTAATTCTGGACATAATAAAAAGCCAAAGTTTATTGAGTAGGGGGGTGAGGGACATGGCATTGTCAGACATGCACTTTACAAATATCACTTTTCCAGCTAATTAGAAGATGGAGAAAAATGGGGATATATTTGAAGCCCAGAGACCAACCTGCAAAGTATTGCATTAGTATAGAAATGGGATTACAAGAGCCTGCAACAAGGTAGTGATAGTATCAAAGGAGACAAGAGAATATAGATGAGAGATGTTGTGAATATAGAAACGACAGGGATTGGCAAGAAAATGATACTCAAAATCCAAGCTCCCATTGGTGTTACCTCAGATTCAGGACCTCTATTCCAGGCTTATTCTGGTAATCACCAGAGTGACAAAATACCAGGCTAAAGTTGTATCCCACCAGGGTGCCAATATTCTACATTTCCCACAGAGATAAAGCACCAACTCCTAAATTGGATTTAAAATGAGTTCAGGCATATGCAAGTAGGTGACTACTTCAGCACCAAGTGGCAAAAATGGCTGGGCAGAAACTAATTTTTTACTAGGACATGTTTGTGATTTTCAAAGCAAAATTTGTGACCAGCTTTCATTATAGTCCATGCTACGTAATTTTTTATGGCATACACATTTATAAATAAAAGCATAAGAGCCCTTAAATCACTGACTTAGGCTGAAATGATGTCTCTAGGGTTTTGGATTAGAAAAAAAAATAAAAGAGAACCTAGAAAGGATCATAAGGCAATATCTTACAGGAAGCAAATTGATACCTAGGATTATAGTAGCAATTCCTTTTTTGGCACTCACAGAGAACATATTTTAGATAAACAAACAGGCAAGGCCATTTTGGGTCTCTGTAAATAGAGCTGAAAAGTCAAGCAAGAATCTTTGACTATGCTGATGCAAATGACGTCATTCATAACCTTTTTAGCAACTAGTGAATTTGGATCAGCTGTCATTTGCAGATGCTAGACTAAGGTTGAACTACTTACTATATTTCCCATTATATCCCTCTTGATAGATCATGGCTGAAGCAAACAACAATTGAATTTCTACATTACTGACTTTTTCCTCAGCAGATTCTCACCTGTGATTCTTTGCATTTACATAGGGATTTGCGTATAAATAAGTATGAAAATGATGGCAAAAATAGATTAGTTCCCTCATCATGCTTCAGAGTGGGGAGGTAGATTCCTAATATTAGTGCTGTTTTTGTTGAGATGTACAGTCACGGCCAACTCTATATGACCCAATGAACTTTTGTCCATGGCCAAAATACTAGAGAGATTTGTCATTTTCTTCTCAAGTTTGTTCCCATTTTGTAGATGAGCAACTGAGGTAAGTAGAGGTAAGGTTACTGTTTCAAGATTATACAATGCCTCAGACTGGATTTCAACTCAGATCTTTGGGATTCTCAGTGTGATACTATTCACTATATCCACTAGTTATCCCTAATGTAGCTGTACTCATTGAGAAACAAAGAAGAAAAAAGTGAGTAAGATAGTCTGTCAAACTATTATCTATTATCTATTATTCCATGGAATAATAGATTCAGGGCCATAAGACATCTTTGACACCCTGGTTCAAGTCATTTTTAATGAGGAAACTGAGGCCCAGAGAAGTAAAATGATTTGCCTAAAATCATAGGTAGCAAGCAGCATGGGCTGAATTTGACCCACAATTCTCTAACAAAGTTCTTCAGATTACACCTTGTCTTTTCTGCCATTCATCCATTTGACAAGTATTTCTTTAGTTCTCTTGTGACAAACACTATGAAAAATATGCTACACAAAATATGGAAGAGAATAAAATAAGGATTTTCTCCAAGAGCTTACAATCTAATAAGGGAATTAAAATATATACATAAATATCTGTATTTTAATAGTGGGTAACTGCCACATGGAAGATACAAAGTAGTATATTAGTTTACAATGCAAGAGATCATGTCAAGTTACAGGTAGGGCATCATTATAGAAAATGTGACATTAAATCTGAACATTGATAAATGTATAAATTTGGAGGTACAGATTCTCCATGTGTTTGTATATGATGGACATGCTGAGGGAAAGAAGAACACAGAGGTAAAAAAGCATTGACCAAAACAACAAGATGTTAAAACATAAGGTGTGCTCAGGCCACAAGCATGTATTAATGACCTAATGTCCATGCAGCATAATGCTAAGCTTTACAGTTTTAGAAAGATGGATTATAAGGAGTTGTTTATCGACCACTGTACTTCAATGAAATGCAGGTTAAATTTTAACAACTTCTTTCTTCTTTTGATCAAAATATTCTGAGAAAAGAATTTAGAATTTGTTGACAATTAATTTAGAACTTTAATTTTTAGAAAATCACAAAGATTCAAGAAATCATCTTATTCAATCATGCTGAAATGACATTTTATATGTGTGTGTAAATATGTATATATTCATATATGTGTGATTATACATACATACAAATATATGTATTGTTTATATTTTTATATATTTATATTTATATAATTTGTGTATGGACCACTAGCTACTATATTTGGAGTCTGGAAACCAAACTTAGAAACCTGGAATGGCATTCAACATGGAAATAACTAATAAACATCCCATAAAAGTTTCAAATACTAGGCACACAAATGATTCCTCATAGATGCAAATCTACTTTATTTTAAAAAGACTCTGCAAGGAAATCAATAATGAAAAGACACATATTGCTTAAAATTATTTTTAGTATATTTTCTATATATTCCAAAATACCAAGAAAGTGATCCTTTATTGAATATATATATATATATATATATATATATATATATACACACACACACACACACACAGAAATAGTATGTCTTAGGGGGATGAGGTTGGGCAGTGAGTGTAAATCAGCTACAAAATAACTTTTAAGTCCTATGAATTGTAATTTTTGCTTTATTTGTGATGCTTAATTTCATTATTTCTTCTTATCATTATTATACCGTATAAATGAACCCTGTGGAAGCACTATACTAATGACCCCTCCAGAGGAGGAAATATTACATGTATGCATTAATCATATTTAAATATTGAAACTTTTACAACTAGATTTTGATGTGGGCACAAGTTTAATACCAGGTACATATTTTCGTGTGAACAGTATACATTCACATATTCATATACACCATATATGGAGACAACATACCAAAATAGACGCTGTAACTATGGGTAGATATATAATTGTGGTATGCAGTAAATATAGAAGTACCAGCAATAGCTGCAGTTTCCTTTTAAAAGAGTGTCCAGGGACATTGCTGTAGGCTTCTTTTCACCTAAAGGAAGCATGCTCATAGTTTCCGGAGTTTTACCCAAAGGGGTTGAAAGGGTCAGGGTCAGACTCTGCTTTTGGAAAAGGCATCCTGCCCATGCTTTGGTAGAACTCTTTTAAATCTGTCAGTGAAATTAAGCCATTCTTGTATCCCTTTCTTAGCCGGTGTAAAATTCCTAAAAAACAAAAACAAAAAAAAAAACACCAATGCCATTGAATAGAAATAGGGAATGAGGACCAGGACCAGAAAAACTGGACTTAAGTATGTGAAGGAAACTTGTATCCAAAGAGGCTAAATTGGGGGGTGGTAGGTTGGGGGAAGGGGAAAACTAGGGAGGGAGAGAATCACCAAGCAAATAGCCTCTTTTTACATCGAGATGGTCCTGAGAATAATAATGTGCTAGTTTTTCAAATCCATGGAGCTATTGAAGATTGTAATGATTTCAGTCTAAAAAGCAACGCTGGAAAGCCTCTTCGGAGATTGCCAACCCCCACTGTGCAGAAACATTGTGTCACTGCACGTTGCTGTAATGGAGACAAACAAAAGAAATACTTCAAGGGAAGGGAAGGCGGAGGATGATGAAGAGGGGGCAAAGGAAAGCACAGAGGGATGTGTTTCCCAAGGAAAAAAAGATAGCTACAATGTTCCCAGTGGTCAAGAACATGAAGAATTTTTCCTAAGTTTGAGCTGATAACAGTAAAATTAAAATTTTTAAAACCTAGAGAAAGACTTCATGTTCTTATTTAAAATAAAAATAAAAAATCTTCTTTCACTGGAGTTTGCCCAGATCTATTTGGAAGGATATACTTAAATGAATATATACAAACAAGCATACAGACACATGCATGTATGTATACTTACATAAGCATGAATATTCTACTGTGCATTATATAACATAAATAGGAGATATATCTCATTATTGGACTAAACCATTGTTAAGGATCTTTTGTTTTTTTAAAGGCTTCTACACTGGTTACAGTACAGTAGGTAAGAGAAATATGCCCCAAATATATCCTAATTCCAATGCTATTAGTTATGGCTGTGACTTAGTGTGACTTATTTTTTCTTGCCTATAGTAAACTCACATTCCTTTTTGATAATTTAAAAAACATATACTGTTAAACAAACATTCTAATTAAGATCTCATTACTTATGTTCTTTCATTTCATACAAAGATTCAAAGATGAATTATAATCTTAAAGTTCTAAACATCAAAAAGGTTAATAATAATTACCATTTATTTGCTTTACAGTGGGTTGTTGAAATAAAGGGGTGTTTATATATATATATATTTGTATATGCATAGATACATACATATGTATATAAATGTAAAATGTATAAACACACAAATACACAAACATTCATATATACACATATATAGATAAAATATATACATAGGTTCCTCATTATTTTCTAGCAAAGGTCATTTAAGTTCAACTCTTCAGGAAAATATATTCAAATCTGGTTTTGTCTCTCAAACAATAATGGGTAATCTATTTTCAAAGCAGATGAACCCTGTACCATGCTTGAACACATTATATTATTTCTATGGGAAAAAAATTGACACTTCATTAATATTCAGTGTATTTCCTCATATGCTGAATCAAATTCTCTTTTGCCATGATTCTAAACATTTTACCAGATCTGGAGATTTATTTTGTACTGTATTTTTACTGTGTACATTTGTTTAAAAGGCATCATACAAAGTAAAATCTTGGCACTGTGCTCTGAGTAGTCAGTAAACCCACTGCCTGATGAAAGAATCACATTGACTAACTCTAGAGTAAAACCTTTAAACCTTCATTCACAAAACAGGCAGGTACAACAAAGAACATATATGGAAAGATTTACAGAGGAAAAAAATGGGGAAATTTTAGGGTCAATAACATGCAAAAAAATTAACTCAACTGAAGAAAGTTTATGTTTTTGTGTATGTGTATGTTTGTGTATGTGTAAAATTTAGGTTACCTGGTTTTTCAAGCACATAAATTTGTTGGCCATTATGTTATTGCTTATGGCTATATAGTCTCTAATAATAATAAATATTCTCCAGAGATTCACCAATCAGTCAATATGCATTAAGCACCTATTATATTGATTCACTGTAGGGATGTAATATTTTATTCTATTAGTCTCCAACGTTCCTAAAAGTTTGTTATCTGGATCTCTCTTTTGTTTTTATCACATTTTAATGACAGGAAATATTTATTTTTTATCTTTCTATTCATAATACCCAACATATCACCATGCACAAAATAAGTACTTCGTGTTTGTTGAATCTGTCATTGAATGCAACTATTATCCATCATTCTCTTTATAGGTAGATAGATAAATTGATATAGACACAATTATATAAGTGGAAATATATAGACATAGGCAAGTATGAGTGTAGATATTAATATATATGTATCTATCAAGATAGAATTAATATACGCAAATTACAATAAGGTCCTAAGCTAAGGAAGTAGATATAAGAGTAAGGAGCGGAGTGGAAAAGTCATGTAGATGCACTCTGTGAATGGGCACAAATATTCTGAAAAGCATTTTAAAATTAATTATGCACAATAATTACTAAATCATATCTGTTCTTTGAGCTATATCACTGTTAGGCCATTATGCAAAAAAAAAAAAAAAAAAAAAATCCAAGAAAGAAGAAAAGGTCCTTCATGTAGCTGAATAAGGTATCATATGTGACTGTGACAAATATTCTTGTTCTGCAAGTAATTATGAAACAATTTCAAAAAATGAAAAAACATTAGAAATAATATAAAATGAAATCAGCAAAGCAAGAAGAACAATTTCATTATAACCTCAATATTATAAAAAAAATTACAGATTTGAATACTTTTATTGATTGATAAAGGATGAAATAATAACCAAGAAAAAAATTGTAGAATAACAATATTATAAAAAGAAACAACTTTGAAAATTATGAGAATAATGATTAATATAATTAGGAATCATGATTCATAATTCTTAAGGACCATTTTTAGAATATGATATCCATTACAGAAAATTGACAGGTTTAGGGTACAAAATGAGTCAAAAATATTTTGTATACTTCCATTGATGAAATTTGTTTTCATTGACTATGCAAGCATATTTGTTAAAAATAATATTTTTCTTTTCTTTGTTTAATGGACTAAGGTAAGAGGAAAAGAAAATTGATTTTTTTGTTAATATAAAAATAACAGAGAAAACCACAAATGTGAAATGTTGCTTGTACTTAAAAACATTGTTATTTTATTTAATTGTTTTACTTTGCTACCAAAATACCTCTCATAAGTAGGAGAAATATGTAAATCTTTGTAAAATAAAATAAAACAAAATTGTAGAATTAAAAAAGAGAGAAAGTGAAGGGAACACAGATACTGGGAACACAAGATGACAATTATCTATGGGGGATGAGAAAGAGTAAAGAGTCAAAAATATCTTGAAGGTTTTGAAACTAGTACTTAGAAAGATAACATTTAACCTTTTTTCTGAAATAGGCAAGTTCAGAAAACATTTAAGTTTGATAGAGGAAGATTAATTCTGTTTCAGCATTTTTAAAATTTGAAATGCCTATGGAATACTCAGTTCAAAACCTTAATTTTTTAATATTTTTATATTCTCCATCTTAATTATTTTTGTTTTGTTTTAATGATCTCTATCCTTTCTAGTAAATTTTAACTATAAAACATATCAATATATGGTATTGGGGAAAATGACTGATAAGGAATTCAGTTGTCACTGGTAAAGCATTTGGGTTATAAGAAAATAATGTTTTTTCCTCCTTCTATGATTCTAGAACCTGGAACATGAGGTTTTTAGACTTAGGACCAATGTTTTCTCAGCTTTGTCTTTCCTTCCTTTTTTTAAAACAGTTAACTCTATTTAGGAAGTCACTACCTTCTGGGCCTAAAAGCATAGCAATATAGCTGGAAGCTATATGAAATATCCACAAATTTTGTACCTGATCCAAAAGGAAATAACATAATTTATGAGTTAAAGGTTAAGAATATGAGCAGGTTGGCACAAACAATGTATTGTAGATTGTGATATCTGGAGTAAACAATATAACTGACAAATTGTGCCCTCTGTTATGGCAGCAAAGGATTGAAAGAAGAGGTCTAGTTATACAAACTCTCTTACTGAATTTAATATGAATATTACATCACACCAGAGGCCAAGGAGGGAATGAGACAAAAGTCATTAAAGTAGGGAAAATGAATAGAACTAACATTTCTCTGCCTGTCTTTGCAAGTGAAATGTACATAAGTATAGCTAGTACTAGACTGTAAGTTCAATGAAGGCAGAGTCCATGTCTTTTCTAAATAGTCATAAACATCTATTAAAGGTCTACGGGTATTGGGTACTAGACTGAGGACTGAGATTCAAAGCAATTGTTTCTGATATCAAAGAATAGTTTCTGATATCAAACAATTCACAGTCTAAAGAAGAAATGACCTATAAATAAATAAGCACAAACAAGCTATGCATGGCATACATTAGAAATAATTAAGAAAGAATACTGGAAATAAAGGTCAGCAGGAAATATTTCTTATATAAGATGGCTTTTTAGGCTTAGTCTTGAAGGAAGGTAGGGAAGCTAGCAGGCAGAGATGATGAGAGAGGAAATTCCAAATATGTAGTATAGTCAGGAACCATCCTCAGAGTTTTGAAATGGAGTAAATTGTTCATGGGAGAAAAGCTTATGTCCTTTTCCATATCTAGTACAATACTCTGTACACAGTAGGTAGATACTCTATTGAACTGAATTGACACATATGCCAAACTTAATGTGATCCCTAAAGATAGAATAGGAAATAAACAATATTTTTTTTTTTTTTGTAACTGAAGTATCCCTATTTTCAAGTCATCTTAATCAAAGAAATGTTTATAGGAAGTTTTCAGGAATCCAATAACTGTGGTGTATATTTTTATACAGTGTAACTTCTATTTAGGGATTTCTGGGGACAGAATCAAGATGGCAGATTAAAAAGAAAAAAAAAAAAAAAAAAGATGGCAGGCTAGAAAAAGTACTCAAAGTACTCAGTTGAGCTCTCCCAACATTCCCCTCCAAACAACTTTAAAATAACTCCTCAAATCAACTTTTGGAATGATGAAGACAATAAAAGGTCAAAATGAAATATTCTTTCAACCTAAGACAACATAAGAGGTAGGAAAGAGATCTGTGACATAGAGGCTGAACCAGAGGCAACTAACTACTTGTTGGAGATAGAAATCAGAGCTCCAAAAGTTCTCAAGTCAGAGAAATTTGGAAGACCTGACTACCATCTAAAAACAAAAACAATAGGGGAAACTGAATGAAAATATAAAGGAATATACCTTTTTCATAGTCATTCATGGGTGACTATACAAAAGCCAACTATGTGTTAGGGCAGTGAAAATCATAACCAAATGCAGAAAAGCAGAAATTTTAATTGTACTATTTTCAGATCACAATGCAATAAAAATTGCATTTAATAAAGTGCTATGCAACCATAGATTAAAAATTAATTGAAAACTAAACAATGTAATCCTAGAAAAAAAAAATGAGTAGCTCAAAAAACATATCATAGAATAAATCAATAATTTCATTAAACAGGATGACAATAATGACACAACATTCTAAAATTTATGCAATGTGGCCAAAGCAGTATTTTAGTAAATAATTATATTTCTAAATGCATACATCAATAAAAGAAAGAAACAATCAATGAATTAAGCATGCAACTAAAAAAAACTACAAAAGAGCAAATTTAAAATTCCCATTTAATATCAAAAATGGAAATATTGAAAATCAAAGGAAACAATAAAATTGAAGGTAAAAAATTTAACCAATAATTAAAGCTAGCAGCTGATTTTATGAATATATACCATTGGTTAACTTTATTTTAAAAAGAAAGAAAATCAAATTACCAGTCTTTAAAAAAATGATAAATTAATCACAATTAAAGTTGAAATTAAAGCAAATATTAGGAGTTATTTTCCTAATTACATGCTAGCAAAACTGATAATCTAAGTAAAGTATATGATTGCTTATGAAAATATAAACTTCCCAGATTAACAAAACAGAAAATAGAAAAATCAAATAAACCTATATTTAGAAAAAAAAAAGAAATTGACTAAGTCATCAATGAAAAATACAGAATCAAATGTATTCAAAAGTGAATTCTACAAAACATTTTAGGAACAATTAATCCAAACATTATATAAAGTATTAGAAAAATGAATAAAGAAGGAGGTCCATAAAATTCCTTTTAGGACACAAATATGGTTTTGATTCCTACACGAGGAATATTAAAAAAGAGAAAGAAAACTATATACCAGTGGTTCTCAAACTTTTGTTTTCAGTATCTTTATCATATTAAAAATTATTGAGGATCTCTCCAAAGCGTTTTTGTTTATCTGGGTTATATTTATAGACATTTACCATATTGGAAATAAAAACTATTTTTGAATTTGTAGAACCCTCTAAAAGGGTTTCAGAGATCCCCAGGATTCTCTAGACCATACTTTGAGAACCACTGCTATAGACCAATTAGCAATTAATGCAGATGTGAAACTTTTTAAAATTAAAATACTATAAGTGAAATAAAGCAATATATCACTAAGACCACACAGTATGACCAAGGGATATTTATACCAGGAATACAAATTGGGAACAAAATGAAATAGGGGCAGCTAGATGGTGCAGTAGGTAGAGCACTGGCTCTGGAGTTAAAAGGATTTGAGTTCAAATCCAGGTTTAGATAGATACTTAACACTTTCTAGCTGTGTGACCCTGGGCAAGTCACTTAATCCCCAATTGCCTTACAAAGAAAAGAAAAGGATTAAAAATATCTAGCAAATAAGAAACAAAAGGAAATAGAACCAGCACAATTGACCATATCAAAAACAATAAGAACAAGAAGCATATGATTATATCAATAGATGCAATAAAATACTTTTGACAAAATACAGTGGCCATTCTTTTTTAAAACACCAGAAAGCATAAGAATCAATCTTCCTTAAAATGACAGGAAGTATTTATCTAAAATCAAGAGCAAGCATTATCTGTAAGACAGATAAACTGTAACAGTGACTAAAACCAGGAGTGAAGTAAAGATACCTATTATCACCACTATTATTAAGTATTATGCTAGAAATGCCAGCTATTAAAAAAAGAAAAAAGAAAAGCAATTCAAGGAATTAAAAATAGGCAATAAACCAAAACTCTCAGTCTTTACAGATGATATAATAATATACCTAGAGAACTCTAGAGAATCAACTAAAAAACTAGTTGAAACAATCAACTAGGATATAAAATAGATAATTAAGCTTTTGTACAAAAGCAGCCAAAATTCAAAGAAAAAACAGAACATTAGGCCAATGTTTACAGAAAACTTTTCTGATAAAGGCCTTATTCCTTCAAAAATATAGAGAATTGATCCAAATTTATAAAAACAAGACTCATTCCTCAGTTGATTAATGGTCAAAGGATATAAACAAGCAGTTTTTAGAAGATGAAATCAAAGCTATCAATAGATAAAAAATGCTCTAAATTCCTAGTGATTAAAGAAATGCAAAATAAAACAACTCTAACATAATACCTCCCACATGTCAGTTTAGTTTACATGACAGAAAAGGAAAAATACAAATGCTCTAAAGTATGTAGGAAAATTGAGACACTAATGCATTGTTGATGGAGTTGTGAACTGGTCCAACCATTCTAGAGAGCAATTTGGAAATATGTCCAAAACATGAGCAAATTCTTTAACCCGGAAATATCAATATCATTTTAATTTTATATTCCAAAGAAGTCAATAAAAGGAGAAAGGATTTATTTATACAAAAATATTTATAGCAGCTTTTTTGTGGTGGCAAAGTGTTGGAAATTGAAGAGATGCCCATCAATTGGGGAATAACTGAATAAGTTATACCATATGATTGTGATGGAATACTATTGTTCTATAAGACAAGAAGATGATTTCAGAAAAACCTAGGAAGCTATGCAAAGTGAAGTGAGCATAGTCAGGAAAATATTGTACACAGGAACAGTAATTATGTAAGGATGATCAACTAAGATTTAGTTACTTTGAGCAAGAAAATTATTAAAAACAATTCCAAAGAAATCATAATGAAAAAATGCTATGTTTTTACTCTATTTACATGACTTTATGTTTTTCTTTTGCAGTATGGTTAATATGGAAATGTATTTTGAATATCTTCATATGTTTAAGTGATATCAAATCAGTGACCTTTATGAGGAAAAACGGGAGCAAGGGAGAGAATGTGGAACTTAATTTTTTTTAATGATTATGAAATTTTTACATGCAATTGTGAAATATTTAGTGATATTAATAAAATATTTTAAAATGACCTTCTTTTAAACTCTCTAGTTTGTAACATGTTGATTAACCAGCTTGTTTCATTAGCCAAAGGCTTAAATTTGATGAAAATATTGGAACAAAAAGCAAGCCTAAAAAGTGTAAAGAATGTTTGTTTATTCCATTCCCAAAGTGTGGTTAGCATGAAATGTGGTGCCATGTTACATATTCAGCTATTTTGGCCTGATGAAGAGAGGAGAAAGACACCACAAAATAACAATTGTAATGGGCTGAGGCTTGAGTTGATGCACTGAGGTCCCAAGCACGTGAGGCTAAATAGTAATTGGAACATACTCTATTAATATACATGCTTGGATAAAGAATGGCCCCTGCCCACTCTCTGTGCAAGTCCTGATGTGTTGTATAGGAAATGACAATTTTGGTGGGTGGAGGCAGGGAGACAGGAAGAGAGGCTGAGAGAAATTGCTGCCTGGGTTTGGATCTGCTGGTGCTGGTCTCGTGGCTTCTGGTCTAGCTAACTTCTTGACTCAGCTGCTGACATTGCTATTGCCGATTCTCTTCCACCTCTGATCTTTCTTCACTGATAATAAAGATTGACGATTTTCCCCTAACCTTTTCCTGACTCCGGCTGATTTTAAAATACATGGTCATCACATTCAGCGCCCCAACATGGTTTGAGACCCAATGAAATCTGGCAAATGGATGTGACCCATTATAAATCTTTTGGTCATCTGTCTTTTATCCACATTGTGGTAGACACCTTTTCGGGATTCACTTTTGCAATACCAGCAGCAAAAGAGACAGCCCGAGTGGTCACTGAATTCCTCACACAAGCATTTGCCATTATGGGTGTGCCACAAGCAATAAAAACAGACAATGGTCCTGCTTATACTTCCAAACATTTTGCACACTTTTGTGCACACTATAAGATTTTACACACCACTGGCATACCTTTTAATCCTCAAGGACAGGCAATAGTAGAGAGGAGAAACAGAGATATTAAGACACTCCTCCAAAAACAAAAGAAAGGGGGAGCCACAGGTAACCCTAGAGAATTTCTAAATCTAACCTTTTATACTATTAACTTCTTGATTTCTGACAAAGATGGACTGGCTCCGGCAGACAGGTTTTATAACCCACTGGAAGGTCAGTGTCCAGTGAGAGCAGCTCCACTATTTTTAGATAATCGCCAGGTGATGTGGAGAGACTCAGAAAGTGGTGAATGGAAAGGACCAGATAGGCTAACTGCTTGGGGGAGAGGGTTTGCTTGTATCTCTACAGGTGGAGAAGGAATCAGATGGGTACCAACGAGCTGTATTTGCCTTGTCCATCACAGAGAGACGGAGCAGACCCTTGAAACAAAGGAGAAGACCCAAAAAATATCAGGTGGTTCCGTTGCTGATTGTGCTCACCATTGAAAGAGGGTGGCAGTTATGGCATTTGACTCATGGACATCGAAAATTTATGGACTTCAAAACCCTCAGGAATCATTGGATTCTCTGAGACATGATAAGATTGTTGTAGGACTTGAAAACCCTCAGGAATCATTGGATTCTCTGAGACATAGGACTTGAAAACCCCCAGGAGTCATTGGATTCTCTGAGACATAAGACTTGAAAAACAATAGTTATAGGTAACAAAAAAAAAAAAAAAAAAAAAAAAAAATTAGTAAGGGTTGAGAGGCAGAAGGAGGTAAATAATGCCAAAATGCATTTTAGTATCTATAAGGCTTAATACAGGTATTTGGTAAAAAAGATTCTTTTTTATTATTGTAGAATTCAATGATTAGGGGACTGAAAGTTGAAAGGGAGGAGTGAGGGACAGAATGGAATAATGCCTTCTTGTATCTGAAACAGGGAAAGGAGACAAACTTTCTCTTTGGGCTTTACTCTTTGGCTTGGACTTATGCTAGTGCTATTATTATTGCATATATGTGCTAATGAATATAATGAGATCCATCAATCATGACTACAATCATTGCAGGGATGGCCACTAAAATCTTGAATTCACTATCATTCTCTTGATGCCAGATTTTCTCAGTTGCCAAGGCAAGAAATAACAGTGCTGTTCAGCTGAAGTTCACGGGCTATATATTATCATTTACTGAGAGAGAATTAGCCACATGGCTCCTTCTGGCCTTGAGAAATTGGTAAAAATCCATGAATGGTACTTCAAGATGAAAGGAGGGGAACTAATGTTCTCCAGTAACACTTAGCCAATCTCCTTTCCCCTTCATCAGTGTAAATACCTTTCTGAATAAGAGGGATAAAGATGTATTGAATTTGTGACTAATGAATAACATAGTGATCATTGAAGATTTTATTATCAATAATAACTATTATTATAGCTGACATTTATATAATGCTTATTCCATACTGGGTATTATTATTTAAAATTTTTTAAAAGCTGTGTTTCATTGGTGTGGTGGCATTCAAAGTGGGACACTGAAAGAAGCATACTACATTTTTAGGCTCTGAATGTAAGGACTCACACTCGCTGATGGAATCCTAAGCTCAGTGGAAAAGTCCTTGTGACCCGGAAATAGGGTGAGTATAAAAATAGACAAGCAGGAAACTTTGGTAACAGCTAAACTAATCACCTTAGTTTTTCAGCTGAAATGAGGCAAATACCAAGAAAAGAGCCTCCCCCACCCCAAGGGACATATGTAACATGCATAGTTCGATTAATAGAGAAGCAAGGTTTGTAAGTAACTCAGGGGCAGATCACTGGGCTCTTAAATATATTAAAGTGAACATCTCCTTGGCTTTCTAAAGAAGAAAAATTAGAGCCAGATATATGGGAAATAGTGTGAGAACAACTAATATTTGAATATTACAAAGCTAAGAGTCCTGATTCAATTGCTGAGGAAACAATCCTTACATACAATACAATTGGCTTTAAAGAATCCCACAAGTTCTTAAAAAAAAAAAAAAAAAAAGGAAAAATTTTAAGGTGGACAGCCAGGCCAGGAAGTGTGAGGAGAAAGAGAAAGAGCAGAAGGGGGAGGGTACTGACAAAGCAGCTGAAAAGCATGGAGAACTTGGAAAGAAAGGAATTAAGTACAGTGCTGATGAACTTAATTTCCCAAATCAGTTTCACCTCTGCCTACATCCCAGCAGGTGGCCTTAGGCATTCCCCATCTCCTCACCCTCCTCTCTCAATCTGACATTCCTGGGTGGAAGGAGGAGGAGGAGTGGGAAGAGCAGTGACGCCATCACCACCATTCATGCAGCTTTGTCCACCCCCTATGACACAAATACAAAGGAAATTAATTAAAGCCAAAGAGGAAGGACAGGATACATCTGATTTGAAAATAGAAGCATACAAACCCAAAGACCCCAGTTTTGGGGATAAGAACTCACTATTTGACAAAAATTGCTAGGAAAATTGAAAATTAGTATGGCAGAAACTAGGCATTGACCCACACTTAATGCAGTACACTAAGATAAGGTAAAAATGGGTTCATGACCTAGGCATAAAGAATGAGATTATAAATAAATTGGAAGAGCATAGGATAGTTTACCTCTCAGACCTGTGGAAGAGGAAGGAATTTATGACTAAAGAAGAACTAGAGATCATTATTGATCATAAATTAGAAAATTTTGATTATATCAAATTGAAAAGTTTTTATACAAACAAAACTAATGCAGACAAGATTAGAAGGGAAGCAATAAACTGGGAAAACATTTTTACTGTCAAAGGTTCTGATAAAGGCCTCATTTTCAAAATATGTAGAGAATTGACTCTCATTTATAAGAAATCAAGCCATTATCCAATTGATAAATGGTCCTAGGATATGAACAGACAATTCTCAGACGAAGAAATTGAAATTATTTCTAGCCATATGAAAAGATGCTCCAAGTCATTATTAATCAGAAAAATGCAAATTAAGACAACTCTGAGATACCACTACACACCTGTCAGATTGTCTAGAATGACAGGGAAAGATAATGCAGAATACTGGAGAAGATGTGGGAAAACTGGGACACTGATACATTGTTGGTAGAATTGTGAATACAACCAGCCATTCTAGAGAGCAATTTGAAACTATGCTCAAAATGTTATCTAACTGTGCATACCCTTTGATACAGCAGTGTTTCTACTGGGCTTATATCCCAAAGAGATACTAAAGAAAGGAAAGGAACCTATATGTGCAAGAATATTTGTGGCAGCTCTCTTTGTAGTGGCCAGAAACTGGAAACTGAGTGGATGCCCATCAATTGGAGAATGACTGAATAAATTGTGTTATATGAATATTATGGAATATTATTGTTCTGTAAGAAATGACCAGCAGGATGATTTCATAAAGGCCTGGAGAGACTTACATGAACTGATGCTGAGTGAAATGAACAGACCAGGAGATCATTAAATACTTCGACAACAATTCTATATGATGATCAATTCTGATGGCCATCTTCAGTAATGAGATGAACCAAATCAGTTCCAATAGAACAGCAATGAATTGAAC
The DNA here is from genome assembly GCF_902635505.1 of Sarcophilus harrisii. NCBI lineage: Eukaryota > Metazoa > Chordata > Mammalia > Dasyuromorphia > Dasyuridae > Sarcophilus > Sarcophilus harrisii. The sequence continues at coordinate 206,334,263 of NC_045429.1, forward strand.
GAGCTACACCCAGTGAAAGAACTCTGGGAGATGACTATGAACCATTACATAGAATTCCCAATCCCTCTATTTTTGTCTGCCTGCTTTTTGATTTCCTTCACAGGCTAATAATACACTATTTCAAACTCTGATTCTTTTTGTACAGCAAAATAACTGTTAGGACATTCATGCTTTAACATATTTAACATGTATTGGTCAACCTGCCATTGGGTGGGGAGGGGATGGGGGAAGGAGGGGAAAAATTGGAACAAAAGGTTTGGCAATTGTCAATGCTGTAAATTTACCCATGCATATAACTTGTAAATAAAAAGCTATAATAAAAAAATTTTAATTTAAAAAAAAAAAGAAAAGAAAATAGAAGCAACCTGTGATTGAAGAGGAAACCATTATTTGCTGTAAGATTAAATCAGTCATACTGAACTTTGAGAACTATTAATCACCATGCTAAACTAGATCAACACTGAATCATCAATTCCACTGAATTAGCACCTTGTAAGAATCCTTGTTTTAAGTACAGAATTCTGGCCCATAATAGGAAACTATGGAAACTCTTCAGCCTGGACTTCCATCTCGTATTCAATTGCCTAGAGAATGGCCTCTTTGAGTTATAAACATTAAGGATTGTTTCTATTCTATCTCTCTAGATAAGGAGAATATGAAAAGATTTGCTTTGCTTTTTCCGTGCCCAGAATTAATTTAACTGAACCTTATAAAAATATGAATAGACAGTTTTGCCATAGGGAATAAAAAGTAGCCCTACTATATGTCAAATGTATGTTGCTGCTGCTCTTACTTCGATGAGAAAAGCATTTCCAAAAGTTATGTTGTTACCTTACATGAGTGATATATACATCTTCAGATGTACATCTGAAGAGCAAATGTTAGAAGCATGTCTACAAAAGATCATGGAAACACTAAGGAGCTATAAATTGTAGATAGCTCCAGAAAAAAATTCAAAGCCATGTTCCTTTTCAATATTTAGGATATGAAGAATATTCTAAGGTTTTTACAACACACCTTTTTTGTGTATTAAGATGTTTAAGAACAGAGAAGCTGAACACCTTAAATGACTTTCAGAAATTGATAGGAGATATCCAATTAATGTGTCCAGTGTTAGGCTTAACTATCTATCAATTACAACCATTATGTGACATTTTAAAGGGAGACACTGCTTTAAACTCACCACACTAGCTTACAAAAGAAGCTCAAAAGGCTTTGAGTTAAACTGGCTTTATCCAATGTGGTTGAAAGAGTCGCTCAAAAACCCTTGGAAATATCAGTTTTTGCTACAAAAGAGACAGCCACAGCAGTCGTTCATCAATGAGACAATGTGACAGAGTGGGTGAACCTCCCAGCACAACCAGAACAAAGCCTTACTCCTTACCCAGTGCTTGTGGCTAGAATTTTATTAAAGGCCATTAAATGAGTAGCACAATTAACTGAAATAAGATCTGACAAAATATACACCTTTTATACCAATGCACAAATTAATGCATGATGTGAAACCATCCCAGAATGGCAAATTTTATTGGCCACAGCTCCAAATTTTACACACAGGTCTCCATTAAAGATAACCAGACTATTACATAATTGGCAATGGATTCTTGAAGAAAAGATTTCTAAGGTTCCTCTTAAAGGACCAACTACTTTATAGATGCATCCAAACATTACATTTGTGCTGTATATTCTCATGACTTAACTATGAAGAGAGTAGTCAGAACTCTTTTTCAGTCCACTCAGCAGAATGAATTGTATGCAATCATTCTAAGTCTTACTTATTATCCAGGAGATGTATCTGATATAATATCTTATTATATCTGATTTTATATATATATGTGTGTGTGTGTGTGTGTGTGTGTGTGTATAATATCTGATTTGGCCTATTCAGTAGGTAAGGTACAAAGAATTACCACAGCCCAAATAAAATTTGTAGCTGCTAATATATACCCACTCTTTAAGGAATTTCAAGAGCAAGTAAGAAAGTATCAGGTAAGATTTATATCTTGCATGTCCACTCTCATAGTGGACTTTCAAGTCCTATTTTTTATGGAAATTCAAAGGCAGGTAGCCTCCTAACCATGTTACCTAATTCTCCTTTATTTCAGGCAGCCCAAGAATCTCATTCTAAATATCATCAGTCTGCTTTAGCTTTACATTTGCAATTTGGGATAACAAAAGAGGAAGCTAGGAGCATAGTAAAAGCCTGTACAGCTTGCCTTCCTTTCCACTCTCCTACACTCACATCCAGGGAAAAACCCTCATGGTTTGAGACTCAATGAAATATGGCAAATAGATGTGACCCATCATAAATGTGTCTGTCTTTTATCCATGTTATAATAGACACCTTTTCAGGATTTACTTTTGCAGTACTAGCAGCAAAATAAACAGCCTGAGTGATCATTGAATTCCTTATACAAGCTTTTGCAATTATGGGTGTACCACAAGCAATAAAAACAGATAATGGACCTGCATATACTTCTTAACATTTTGCACACTTTTGTGCACATTATCAGATTGGTCTGTCTTTTATCCAGAACCTTGGAATGAAGGAGAAGACCCAAGAAACATTAGATGGTTCCATCTCTGACTACATGTGCCACTGAAAAAGCATGTTGTTAACTTAATGTGTATGACAATTGACTCATGAAAATCAAAAATTACCAATGAGACTGTTGCAGGACCTTAAAACCAACAGGAATCATTGGATTTCCTGAGACATGAAGTAATGGACAATAGACTGGTTTCAGACCATCTTTTGGCTGCTGAAGGAGGTATATGTGTGTTCTAAGACTTATGTACATGTATAATTCTTCATGTTGATTCATGTTGTTTGCTATATCACTGCTAGCCTGTGTAATATTTCTATATGCTTGTGTAATATCACCCATGTTGATGGATTTATGTATATCTGTTTCAAATACCCTTCAGCCCAGAAGAAACCTGCTAACAATATCTGGTTTGAGCCTCCAATTCCTTTGATGTTTTCATCTCCCTTCTTGAGAAGGCAGGGAAGGTATGACCACCTGTGTTCTAAAACAAAAGAAAACAAGAGATGTAGAGGGCCAGAACTCTGGAAAGCTATATTTGAATCAAGGACAGCAGGGTGCTTATAGATAAGCATCTACTTGGTGTGATTAATGGGATAGTAGTTCTCTAGTTAAACGTATATTTAATGTGATGTAATGATGTAATCACTCTAGTTGGCATATACTTAGTGTGATATGGTGATGTAATGGTTCTGTACATGCTCAGTTGCTGTAGTGATATAATCATACTGAGATATTTAAGGGCTGAGAGGACTGGGATCAGGAGTCCCAGACACAGACAAAGAGAAGAATCCAGACTCCAGACTCCAGATTCCATCTTTGACCAGCCTCCTGGTGGCTCTCTTGTCTTCATCACTTCTCCACCTGAAATACCAAAGCCAGTCCAGAGATCCTCCAGAAAGCTAGCATGGATATTACATTTTGGCACAGTGTGATTATGTCCTCTAAATAATAATTACAACAATAAAGCATCTATATAATGTTTAAATATCTGCAAACCACTTTACAAGTTACTTTATTAGATCCCAAATTAACACTATAAGGTAGTTATTATTGCCTCCATTTTACAGATGAGGAAACTGAAGTTAAGAGGGTTTAAGTGACTTCCCATGGCAAATTTGGACAACAAATAAGTAGATGAGAGAGAAGTTCATCAAAACAAGAATGAAAGAGGCCGGATCTCAGAACTAAGAAATCTGAAATCAAGGAAGTAGAGGATCTAGTAGGGAAAAGTTGGGCCATCTAACTCAAATTGACTTCTTTGGGGGAAAAAAATTTCAAAAGTGAAATCATAACTAGGATTTTTAACCTAGGAAAAAGGACAGAGAAAAAAAAGCCCTCATTTCACATTGTTGAATGACAAAGATACTGCCATAATATCATGAAGTAGAGAAAGAGCCCATTACTTCAGAAACTTTTGGTTTCCAATACAAATAATCATTTCATGTTAACTATGTGCAAAACTCTGTAGACTACTAATACATCAAAAGCGATAGCAACCATTATGACACAACAAAATACTTATGACATCACAGGATAGTGTCTTGACTCATACAGAATTGTGAGCCTCATTCTCTCTTCCAGATACCTTGAAGTGCAGTGGCAGGACAAAGTTCAAGACTATTGGTAATGATCCAGGATATAGTGGCTGATCTTGGTATCTTTGATATCTGACCAAGTTCTGAACTATCCACAGAACTTTCTTCAACTAGCTTTGGAACAAATTGGTCTGATTTACTTGTTCTGCCAGGGAAAGTCTTCTCATGCTTAAGGTAAATACCACCCCCAATTCTAACTTAGCAGAGCTATAAATATGAAAAAAAGAAAGGTAGTTCCTGCCCTCAAGGAGCTCACAATCTAATATTTTGGGATTTGTTTGTTTGTTTTGTTTGTTTTGTCATTTCTTAGAGACATCTCATTTTTCTTATGATTATCTGCATTTTATATATGAGGAAACAGGCAAAGAGACTTGTCTGGGAACATACAGTTTAAAAACAACTGAGGAAAAATCTGAATTTGGAGTCTTTCCAACTTCAAGCCCAATGCACTAACTACCTCACTATCTCAATGACTCTTCAAAATAATATTCTTAAATGAATAAAAGGATAAAAGGCTACTGCTATCACTATTATGCCTAGTTGGAGGTTGAGTAGACAGCCACTGGCATTAATTAACCCTTCTCAGCTAACTGGCAGCTTCTAAAAGTTCAGAGTGACTGTGATGTTCCCAAATAGCAGTTGCTGCTCTTCTTACTTAGATGGAAATTTCTTATTAAACTATAAAATATTTGAGGGAAGGGACTGTCTGGCTTTTGTATTTCCAGCCCTAGCATTTTAGCCCTGTGCTTGGTATGGAGTAAGTGCTTAATAAATGTTCATTTATTGATTCAAACTAACAAAAACCCTTCAAAATATCTTACTGAGAAAAGAAGTACATGTGAATATCTTTTGTAATTTCACTGAGCTGAGATAAATATAGACACTCAAATATGGTGGGGGTTTTCTTTCATCTTCTCTATGAGGGAACTGGACCACTCATCATGCTATATGCTGACAGAACAGTTTAAATTGTATTTAACAATAAGGAGGCAGCCTCCCTCTTCCTGGAGTGCAAAGGAGTTGGCATTCTTCATGGAATATGGTAGCTGAGGGAAGTCTCCACACCAGAATGATCTAGCACTGATTGTTCCTGATACTGACACATCTGATGCTAAATGATACTGTGGCTCACATCCTATGCTGCTGATGTCAAACCATGCTCTCAATCTTCACATGCCAAGGAAAGAAGATAACCTATTTCAATACCCCAAAGACTTAGTTCATGTCAGAGATACTCACTTAATATTCACAGTTGGTCTGTGGCAACTGGAAAAAGTTATCTGGGAAAGGAGCTTGCACAGGGAAAAGAAAAATGTTCCTGGATTTCTAAGGAAATTTAGCTTGGTTTCTATCCTGGAGGACAAATAACAAGGTATAAATGCTTACTTATCAATTGATGGGCCTTTTTTTCCTAATAATATTTTGAGATCTATGATTCTTTAATGGAAAAAATATATTCAGCTTAATAAAACTCTGCTAGTTCATGTTTTTTTAAATAGTATGGAATGATGTATTTATTATAAATGCTGCCATATCATATTATTCAAAAGGTCTAATTTGCCTGTTTTGATGTATATTTCATCCTGAAAAATTCACCAGAAAATACTATTATATTTACTTCCACAATATGTCGGAATTCTATCATACATGCCAAATGCATTGTCTGTTTTGTCACATATAATACTAATATCTGTAAATATTTTACTGATGGACGGATGGTGATTTATGTGATATTTTAGATGAGTAGATCCTTATATATGCAGCCAGACTGAGCTGATAATAGAAAATCATGCTTCTTTTTTCTTAATCACAGGATATTTAAACATTTAATTAAATAAATATATGTTAAGCATAACTGGTATATAGAACATTATATAGACAAAAAAAAAACAAAGTTTTTTTTTTTTTAAATGGCCCTTGCCTTCATATGTTGGGACATGTTCCCTTCAATCAATTCTCTTTCCTGTCCATATCTTTTCTATCTTGCTTATACTTTAATGATTATTCATTCCATTCACCAAAATCATATTTCAAGTAATAGTCAATTATAACTGGCAACTCTGCATCACTGTTTTCTTGGCCTGCATAAAACAGGTTAGATACAAAATACCATTAATTTTACTTTATATTGATTGCCAAACCAAAGTTTACCCTAAGAAATTTCAGAATTGACTTGTCTTTGGGTCTTCCCAGATGTGGGTTAAGGGTTCCTCTGATCCACAGAACTTTGAATTACAAATATTTTATGAAATATATGATGGACTATCTTATCTCACAGAAATTCTGATAGCAATTATGAATGTCTTACTGGAAACCATAAATAATGAAGAAAATATATAAAGAATTCATAATAATCCATAAGCAGTCAGAGTAATTCTCACACTCTAGTAATTCCTATTCACCTTCTAGAAGGTCACAAAATACATTCCATGCTTTGGACTATTATCAAAAGAAAAATGTGTTTTGCAATCACCAGGGAGTAACTAGGAATCAGGAGATCTAGGTTATAAAGCCAACTCTGGCAATAATCTATTGTGTGATCTTTTTCAAATCACTTACCCTCCTTAGGTTTCAGTTTTCTCATATATAAAATGAAAGAATTGAAGTAGATGACTCAAATATTATATGATTCATTTAATTTGACCACATCAGTTAACATCCCAAATTTGTACTAATTTTGTTGAGCAAATTTTTTATTACAGTATCCCTTAGTGAACACCTTTACAACAATCACCAATTAAAAGTACTAAATAGCTTAATTTGTGTCACAAAACAAAGGTTTTAGGTCTTTGTGAATCATGAAATACTTTGCAAAAGTGTTGTTTGACTTGGCCCTTGATCTCTTGATCATTCTAATTAACTGAGCAGTTTTTCAGGGAATATTTGGTGGTTTCCCCTTGCTCCTGGCTCTGGATCAAGTTAAAACCATAGTCCATTTCATGCTTGCCTCCAAGGCAAGGAAGTGTTACCACTTCATTAGCAAAGGAGATAGAAATCCTTGGCAAACCAAGTTAAAGTCAAGTTCTCAAATTGCCCAGAAGTGTTAACTTCTTCTACTCCATTATAGTCTGTACTCTCCTTTACTCATTTATTACTTTAGCTCAGCACCAAATCCTGATCTTTAGGAATTCTGACTCTTCTTTAAGGATGCTCTAGGCATTTCTGACTACAACTTAGTAACCCTGTAATTTCTCATAATGACTTTAACTTTGCCCTCTGAGTTCATTAGTTGTTATACCCCTCATTTGGGATCATATCTTATTGACTTCCTATAATATAATCATCAGATATAACGCTTAATTTTTTTTGTCCATTTCCAAGCCCGAAAATTCATTGCTAATTGCTTCAATAGATAACTGTTAAGGACCATGGCTAAGTGAAGGGGCAGGCCAGTTCTCCCAGAGCCTCCACAGTTGTGAATCATAACACTTGAAGGAGTTGCAAAGCAGCCTTTACTAATGCAGATGTTTCTCGTGAATTGGAAATGAAATAAATTGGAGGCAGAGGGAAGAGGCGAGAAGTCAAACAACACAACTGCCTCTCAGTGGAGAGGTCAGAGAACGCAACTGCCTCTCAGTCTCCTTGTATCATCATCATCCCCTCGCATGAAGATCCATTCTACAGGTCTGAGTTAGACCTCCAGCAGCCACTGGCACGTGGCCCCCATATCACAACAGTTGACCACTCTCATTTTATTGATTTCTGCTCCTTAAATCTTCTCCATGCCTCAGATATCTATAATTCTTTATTATGTGCTTTTCTTCTTTTTCAAAGAAGAGATAACTTCTACTTCCCACTCTTTTCTAGAAGTAATCTCTCTAAACTATGAAGCAATATGGTATCTATATGCTATCTTCTCTCTTCAGGTCTCTCATATAATAACTAACTTACATGTTTACAACAAAGGAAATTTGCTTCATACTTAACTGAGAAAATAGAGAAGATTTATTCTAGTCTCCCTTTTTCTATATCTCAATACCCTTTGACATCCTTTCCTATTCACTTCCCCTTTGAGTCTCTGATGAAGAGTTTGCCCTTCTCCTAGTCAAGGTCATTTTCCTATCTTCTACCCTTGACAGTAACCCATCTTGTATTCTCTAACATATTATTACAATAAACCACTTCTAAGTAGCTCTATCATTGCTGCCTAAAAAATGTTCCTGGGTCTTTTCTGGCATCAGAAAACCCTTTTGCTTTATCTCCTTCTCAAAATATCCTATATTTCTCTTCCCTTTCACAGTCTAACTCCTAGGGGAAAAAAAAAACACCTGCTCTCATGGTACCAAGAACAAAGTTTCCAAGATGACTATGAGCCACTTTGTAAGAATTCATCAAGTCATTTTGTTGTTTGTAATTACCTTAAAATTACAGGCTATATAAATAATAAATCAATGATATACTTTGCCTTATGGAATATCATAGACCTATTCATATTCTCTCTACTAATTGCTAGAAGATCATAGAGTTCAATCTGGAGTTTTAAGAGACCTTTGAGCTCATCTAGAATAAGACTTTTCATTTTATAGAAAATGAAACTGTGTCCCAAGGATATGTGTAACTCTAGGTCATATAGAAAGTAAATATCACAGATATGATTTGTTTCCAGGTCTCATGACTGTAGAGCCAATGTCCTTTCCATTATATTATACAGCCTTTTGTCAATTAAAAAAAACCTACATTGGTTAAATTTGGTCAGACTCCAAGAACTTAATGTGAAGATAATTTCATTTTTTTAAAATACTAAAATCAAAATAGAGATGTGTTTTTTTGTCACCTTATCTTAATAGAATGCTAAACCATTTTTAAAAATCTCTGGTGTAGTAGTCTGTATTCAGAAGAGGCCCAGAATTTGCTTAATAGCAAGGTAGTCAGGATGGAAATAAGATGGCAGATAGAAATGGAACTCTTCATGTATTCATTCCTGAGCAGGGAAATTACAAAATGAATGTGTATATACTATATAAGAAAATCATAATTAGCAAATGTACTTGATAAGCACACCTAAATATACACATAGGGAGCAAAATATTATTACCATTTTATTAATACCAGCTGAAGAAATCTTCATTATTTCATTCACCATTCAGAATGGTATTAACTCTCTTGAGATTTTACCATTATCTATACAGAGAAGGGTCATTATATAGTATTTTATTTCTTCTAATATTCAGCATTAGAAAACATATTGTGTCAGTTCTGATTTTGATTGATGATGTTTCTCAGAAAAAAATTCAAGAATAATGACAATAATTTTGTCAATAGCAGTATGAATAATAATAAGAAGAAGAATAGGAGGAGGAGAGAAGGTAGAAGAGAAGAAAGAGGAAGAACAGTAGGAGAAGGAAAAGGAAAGGGAGGAGGAGGAAGGGGAAAAAAGAACAAGAACAAGAAGAACAAAAAGAAGTAGAAGAAGAAAGAGATGGAGAAGGAGAAAAAGAAGGAGAAGAAAGAGGAAGTGATGGAACAGGCAGAGAAGAAATAGAGGAAAAGTGGGCACAGTGGATAAAAGACTGGAATTAGAATCAGGAAGGCCTGAATTCAAGTCCAACCTCAGATATTCACTAACTATATGACCCTGAGAAAGTAATTTAATTGTTTCATTTCCCCCATCTCTAAAAATAGGGATTATAATAGTAAAAATGATAATAATAATAATGATAACTATGTCATGGTGTTGGGGGAATCAAATTAGAAAATATTTACAAAGTGATCAATACAGTGTCTGACATATATTAGGTATTATAAATACTAGCTATAATAATTCATGATAATGATGCTGATAAGAAAAGGAACAATAGAAAGACAGAGTGATATAGTAGATAGAAATCTGGCCTCTTACTCAGGAAGATCTATGTTCAAATCCTTATCATGACACCCTTGGGATGTGGCTATGTGATTGTGGTGACTTTGCTTAACCTCTTCTGGTTACTTGCCTTGATTTTTGTCTTGCCCCTAGACTTTGATGACTGAAAGAAAGAGGGAAACTGAAACTCTGCTTCACTTAAATGCAATTCACAAGTCAAAACAGTCTTGCAATGTCATTGGTCCTATCTGAGAAAGAAAGATCAACATCAAAGTTCCATATAACTCTCTAAAATTATAAGATGTGGGAAAATTTGTAAAGCTTCATTATTAAGCAGAAGTATCTCAGCTAATTCTCTTAAGACTACTGTATGGAATCCCTGGATAGATTTCAGGAATTCTTTGAATGGGAAGAAAAAATACATCTTTATTTTAATAACCTTTGATTTCTTTAGTAATTGTATGTATTTTGTTTTACATTTTCAAAATATTATTCTGATAATGGGTCTATAGGCTTCACCAAATTGCAAAAGAGGGCTACACACACACACACACACACACACACACACACGGAATCCTAAAACTAATAACCATCTCTATGGTTGGATTAAAGTCCTAAAATGGATGGTATGATAACTATTGTAAATACACAAATACACACACACATATATACACATCTACATACACATATCTATGTACACATTGTACATATATATACACATAGATTTCTAAAAATAATTGTTATTTAGAAATAGAATAAAATACCTGCATTACTGAATACACAAATTCAACTAGCCCAATAACAAAAAACAACCAAAAGTAAACATGACACGGTAGGAGAATAAAGCTTCTGGGGAAAGGAGGCAAAGCTGTGTGACAGATGGAAAGGTCTCAATGGATGGATGGTACTACTACAAATAAGTAGCAGGCAGCCAGAGGGAATCAAATAATGATTATGGAAGAAAAATGAGGGTTAAAAAAAGATGAAAAAATGTTTTGACTCAAGGTAAAAATTCTATATTAACAATATTTCCATTGTGAAAAAAATGTATTTAATTACACCTCCCCCAAAGAAGGAAAATAAGTCATGACAAATAGGGTAGACAGCTGACAAGTGAGCCAGTGTGGACAATATAAAAAGCTCAACATGTCCTTGGAGAGGAAGGAATGTACTCCACAATTTGTACTGGCATGCCCCCAAACCTGAACAGATTACTTTCTGACGATCAATATCTGTAACCACCAGAGGCCTGTTACAGAGTTTTTAAAAAAAAATCAGCTTCAAAGAGACCTGGTCCCAAGCTTACATTTTATTTTTGCCACTGGGTGCTGAGGTAAGAGTTTTGGACAAGGCTCATTTTTCTTCTCTTTATAAGGTTGTGTATTGAATATGAAGTGTCCCAGCATGCTCTCGGGGCTTTCATCTGCTGGTTTCCTGTCCTTTTTATAGATATTGTAAGAGGGCACTAGCCCCTTTCACTAAAACTTAAATCAGGTCTTTCACAATCAACTTGATAATAAATTGTTGATGCTCTTAACTAGAATTTCATCAGCAGATGCTTATTCATCAATTTGATTTTAGTTTAAGCCTAAAGTAAAAATAAACCCCTTCTCCCACCCTACTCTCCCCTCCCCTATCATGTTCTTTAAGGCATCTACTTTTTTCCTAGTTTTTACCAGTTTGGAACTAATAAAGAAAGTATCTTCTTTTGTCAAAGTAAGATGTGATTCTTCTATAGGCCACCTTAAGTAGATCAGTGCTCACCACTACCATTTTATTATTCAGTCTAATATCAAATGAACAAAAGAAAGATTTTTCCCTTTGACTTTCCCCTTGATTTCTTTGAACTATAAAAGAGGTACTTAGAAGCTTCTAAAACCACAGAAGACATAAAATTCTAATTTGCTTGAGTTTTCATGGTGGTATATTTACTAACAATTACAAGGTTCTGCCAGGATCCTTCCTCTCTCCTATTCCATCTGCATAACGTGACCTTTTATTTTAGTTAAGATTGTCTTGCAAGAATTGTGTGTTGAAAATATTTGAAGACAAAAAGTTGTCCCTGTCTTCTCTCTGATTTAATCCCCAAAACTACCTCAATAAGAGTGAACAAAATGTAAAATTAAGGCTAGAGTTGGAAAAGAGAAGAGGAAGGGATTGATATTAAAAAAAAAAAAAAGATACATCCTAATCTCACTGTCTTCAACTCTTCCCCACCCGCCAACCTACAACTAACTGTATTATTAATAGCAAACTCAAGGATGATGGATGAAAAGAACAACAGCATCCTTTAATCATAAAGCACTAACATTTTAGCAGAGCTGGTAAGCAAGTAGAGTAGGGAAGCCATTTGAAACTTAAACAGATGGATTAGGGAGGGTACCATGGTGAATTGCTGGATAGATTTCAAAACAGGAGTCTGATTAACAGAGCACAAAAAAAACGTGAATTTTTCCCCGATCAATAAGATTTTATACAAACATATTTAAGTTATAATATTTAAACACAGTAAGTAAGTGAGAATTGCAGGATTCACCATTCTAGACCAGCATATTTAATAAATCTGGGGCTCACATCTTCATTATTCATGCTACAAGTTTGATCTGATAGTAGTTTTTAGGAAATGAAAAGGATATAGAAAAGGTATAGAGCTAAGATGACAGAGTAGAACTGAGCTCTTTGAAAGTAACCTCAAAATAATTCTAAAACAATGCTTCAAATCAAATTTTACAGTGACAAAAACAAAAGGCCAGGTAAAACAGTCTTCTATCCCAAGACAATTTAGGAGATAAGCAAGAAGTGTCAGTCCCTAGATGGCGGAAGGAGGGAATGAGTAAGACTTTGTAGCACAGGCCACACAGGCACATCAGTAGTGGCTAGATTGGTACAGGATCAAGATTCAGAAGTTCTCAGACAATGGATGATCAGACAACTGCTTGGAAGGAAATTGCTGGAGTTTTTTGTTTTTTGTTTTTACTGGCACTAGCATCAGAATTCAGTTACATTGCCCATATAGAGTTCTGGTTCATAATCCCAGGGCCAAAAAAAGTGGCTGCAGGGGAGTGAGGTCCTTGAACATAGTTCCAGAGCACTTATAGTTGCTAATTGTGTTGCATAATAAGAATCCTGCTCTCAATTCTAAGACAGAAGGGAGCTAGCAGTAATAGAATGTTGAAAACTATCTATGCATATGTTTTGAAATTGAAAGCTACTCACAATCCAAGGGCCAGGAAAAATGCTATTTTATAGGGAACTATAACATAACTTTAACCATAAACACAACTTTAACATAAATTTAAAAGTCATGAGACATGCTAAGAAAATGAGCAAACAAGCAAACAAAAAGAACCTGGACATAGCAAATTACTGTGCTGACAGGGAAAACTGAGACACAACCTACGAACAAAATATGATAGTAACTATAAGCAAAGCTTCAAAGAAAGATGTTAAGTAGAAACAAATACAACAAGAATTCCTGGAAATGCTCAAAAAGTAATGCTTAAAAAGTATTAAAATTCAAACGAGTTTTATGAGGAAAATTGGGAAGGAAATAAGAGTAAAGCAAGAAAAGATGGAAAAAGTCAACATCTTGGTAAAAGAGATATAAAAAATTCTGAAGAAAATAATACCTTAAAAAAACAGAATTGGCCAAATGATAAAAAAAGAGGTTCAATAATCCACTGAAAAGAAGAGTTCATTAAAAAGAAGAATAGACCAAATAAAAAAGAGGTGTCAAAGGCTCACTGAAATAGCAATTCCTTTTTTTATTATTATAATAACTTTTTATTGAGAGAACCCATGCCAGGGTAATTTTTTACAACATTATCCCTTGAATTCACTTCTGTTGCGATTTTTCCCCTCTCTCCCTCCACCCCCTCCCCTAGATGGCAAGCAGTCCTGTATATGTTAAATATGTCACAGTATATCCTAGATATAATATATGTGTGCAGAACCGAACAGTTCTCTTGTTGCATAGGGAGAATTGGATTCAGAAGGTAGAAATAACCCAGAAAGAAAGACAAAAATGCAAACAGTTTACATTCATGAAATAGGAATTCTTTAAAACTTAGAGCTGAACAAGTGAAATCTAATGATTACATTAGATTCCAAGAAAAAATATAACAAAATCACAAGAACAGAAGAAAAATATCTCATTGGGAAAATAACTGACCTGGAAACCAGATTAAGGAAAGATAATTTAAGAAGTATGCTTGAAAGCCATAATCAAAAAAAGGGCCTAGGAGACAGAGACAAGATGACACATACCTCTCCTTAGATCCTACCACCTTGGAAACACTGAACTTTTATAGATTCCTAGAACTTTTTGTGAAAACAGCTCTGCAAAACTTCTGAAGCTTAGGAGAGTGCACTCTCTATCCTGTAAACAGAGCCCCACTTTAACAAAGTTAAAAGTCAAATAATAGGCTAGGAAAATGAGTAAACAAGAGAAAAAGATTTGGACTATAAAAGGAAGTTTAAAACACACTCAGAAGAAGATAACAAAGTGAAAGCTACTACAGGCAAAGCTTAAAGAAAAATAGGAATTGGTCTCAGGCCATAGCAGAGTTCATAAAGTTTAAAAATTAAGGGAAAGAGGTAGGGCAAAAATTGGGAAGAGAAATGAGAGTGATAAAAGAAAATCATGAAAAGTAAGTCAACAGCTTGGGACGAGACAAAAATACTGGAAAAAATATAAAAATAATACTTAAAAAAAGACTAAAGAAAATGATAAAGGACCCAAAGAGAAGAATGATTTATAAATCAAAAGTGACCAAGTAGAAAGAGAGACACAAAATTCACTGAAGAAAAATTCCTTAAAGAATAGAATTGGCCAAATGGAAAAGAAGGCACAGAAGTTCACTGCACAAAATAATTTCTTAAAATGCTCGAAATCACTATTGATCAGAGAAATGCAAATTAAGACAACTCTGAGGTAACACTACACACCTCACAGATTGGCTAAGATGACCAGAAAAGATAATGATGAATGTTGAAGAGGATATGGGAAAACTGACACATTAATACATTGTTGGTATTTTTTTTCTGAGGCAATCGGAGGTTAAACGACTTGCCCAGGGTCACACAGCTAGGTGTTAAGTGTCTGAGATCAGATTTGAACTCAGGTCCTTCTGAGTTCAGGGATGGTGCTCTATCCACTGCACCACCTAGCTGCTCTTTGGAGAGCAATTCTAACGATGCCCAAAAAGCTACCAAACTGTGCATCCAGTTTGATCCAGCAGTATATCTACTGGACCTGTATCCTAGAGATTGTAAAAAAGGGAAGAGGATCCACATGTGCAAAAATGTTTGTACCAACTTTTTGTGTTGTTGCAAGTAACTGGAAACTGAGTGGATGCCCATCAATTGGAGAATGACTGAATAAATTATGGTATATGAATGTTATAGAATATTATTGTTCTATAAAAATTATCAGCAAGATAATTTCAAAAAGGCCTGGAGAGATATACATGAACTGATGTTAAGTGAAATGAGCAGAATTAGGAGACCATTATACATGGCAATAGCAAGATTATATAATGATGTTCTGACATACATGGCTCTTTTCTATAGCAAGGTAATTCAGGCCAATTCCAATGGTCTTGTAATGGAGAGAGCCAACTGGACTCAGAAAGCGGACTGTGGATCACAACATAAATATTCACTTTTTTACTGTTGTTTGCTTACATTTTGTTTTCTTTCTCATTTTTTTTCATTTTGATCTGATTTTTTAATAGCTTTTTATTTACAAAATATATGCATAGGTAATTTTTCAGCATTGACAGTTGTTTTTCCTTTTGTTCCAACTTTTTCCCTCCTTTCCCCCACCCTTTACCCCAGATGTCAGGTTGACTAATACATGTTAAATATGTTAAAGTATAAGTTAAACACAATATATATATATATATATATATATATATATATGTCCAAACAGTTAATTTGCTATATAAAAAGAGTCAGACTTTGAAATAGTGTACAATTAGCCTGTGAAGGAAATAAAAAATTCAGGCAGACAAAAATAGAGGGATTGGGAATTCTATGTAGTGGTTCATAGCCATCTCCCAGAGTTCTTTCCTTGGGTATAGCTGGTTCAGTTCATTATTGCTCTATTGGAACTGATTTGGTTCATTTTCATTGTTGAAGAGGGCCACGTCCATCAGAATTGATCATCATATAGTATTGTTGTTGAAGTATATAATGATCTTCTGGTCCTGCTCATTTCACTCAGCATCAGTTCGTGTAAGTCACTTCTCCAGGTCTTTCTGAAATCATCCTGCTGGTCATTTCTTACAGAACAATAATATTCCATAATATTCATATACCACAATTTATTCAGCCATTCTCCAATTGATGGGCAAACAGTTTCCAGTTTCTGGCCACTATAAAGAGGGCTGCCACAAACATTTTTGCACATACAGGTCCCTTTCCCTTCTTTAAAATCTCTTTGGGAGATAAGCCCAGTAGCAACACTGCTGGGTCAAAGGGTATGCAGAGTTTGATACCTTTTTGAGCATAGTTCCAAATTGCTCTCCAGAATGGCTGGATGTATTCACAATTCCACCAACAATGTATCAGTGTCCCAGTTTTCCCACATCCCCTCAAGCATTCCCCATTATCTTTCCCTGTCATTCTAGCCAATCTGACAGGTGTGTAGTAGTATCTCAGAGTTGTCTTTATTTTCATTTCTTTGATTAATAATGACTTGGAGCATCTTTTCATATGGCTAGAAATAGTTCATTTTGATCTGAATTTTTCCTCAGCACCTTACATATAGAGAAATGTTTATCATCTATTGAACTTATTTGCTATCTAGGGGAGGGTGTGGGGGGAAGAGAAGGAGAAAAATTTGGAACACAAAGTTTTTGCCAGAGTGAATGTTGAAAACTATCTATGCATGTGTTTTGAAAACAAAAAGCTAAAATGAAGAAAAAAATTTCTTAAAAATTAGAATTGAGCAAGTGAAAGATAATGAGGAATTTAAAAATAATAAAAACAAAATCAAAAGAATGAAAAAAAATAATACAGTATGGAATAACTTATTGGAAAAACAATTGACCTGGAAAATAGATCCAGAAGAGATCATGTGAAAATTTGTGGACTACCTGAAAGCCATTATTTTTTTTAAATAACATCCTAGGTAATAACTGTCAAGTAATTTCCAAGGAAAACTGCCCTGATATTCTAGAACCAGAGTGTAAGATAGAAATTGAAAGAATCCATAAATCACCTCATGTAAGATATTCCAAAATGAAAAGTCCCAGGAATATTAAAGCTCAGAATATTTCAGAGCTCTTGGGTCATGAGAAAATATTGTAAGCAGTGAGAAAGAAACAATTCAAGCATGCTGGAGTCACAATCAGGATAAGAAAAGTTTTAATAGCTTCTACATTAAAGGATCAGAAGTCTTGGAATATAATATTCTGAAGGACAAAAGATCTAGGATTGCAAACAAAAATCACCTATTCAGCAAAACTATAATCTGTCAGGCAAAAAAAAAAAAAAAAAAGGAAATTCAATGAAATAGAGAACTGGCAAACATTCTTGATGAAAATAGCAGAGCTCAATAGAAAATTTTATTTTCAAATATAAGACTGAACAGAAACATAAAATGGTAAACAGGAAAAGGAAATCATAAGGGATTTAATAAAATTACATTGTTTATATTCCTATACAGGAAGATGATACTTATAACTTAGAAGAACTTTCTCCTTATTAGAGGAGTTAGAAGGTATATATAGACAGAGGGCATAAATTGAATATGAAGGGATAATATCTAAAAAAGAAAACTTAAAGGTTGAGAGAGAAAAGTACTGAAAGAAAGAGAAAGGAAAAGGTAGAATGAGGTAAATTACCTCACAAAAGAGGAAAGAAAAAGTTTTTACAGGGGAGAATGGGAAGATTATAGGGAGTAAGTGAACCACACTTTCATTAAAAGTACTCACCCTATAGGAAAGGAGAATGGGAAGGGGGATAAGAGAAAATGGAAGTGATGAAAAGGAGACTGGAGGAGATTGTAGTCAGAAGCAAAACACTTAAAAAGAGAGTTTTAAAGGAGAGAGAGAGAGAGAGAGAGAGAGAGTGAGAGAGAGAGAGAGAGAGAGAGAACAAGAACACAGAAAAAACAAGGAAGATAAGATGGAGGGAAATACAGTTAGAGTAATTATGGGGAAATTTTTGAAGAAGTTTGATAAAGGCTTTGTTTTTCAAAGATAGCTGAGTCAAATTTATAAAAATAAGACCCATTCCCCAATTGATAAATGATCAAAAGATATGAACACTTTTCAGATGAAGTAATCAAAGTCATCTATAGCCATATGAAAAATGTTCTAACTCGCTATTGATTGGAGAAATGCAAATTAAAACAATTTTGACATACTTCCTCATACCTATTAGATTGACTAATAGGATAGAAAAGGAAAGTGACAAATATTGGAGGGGATGTGAGAAAAATGAGACATTATGCAATTTGGTGCAGTTATAGACTGATTCAACTATTCTGTAGAGCAATTTGGAACTGTGCCCAAAGGGTTATAAAATCAAGAATGCCCTTTGACCTAGCAATAACACTTCTAGCTTTCTATCCAAAAAGAAATAAAAAACAAAAAGGGAAAGGTTGTCTATGTACAAAAATATTTATGGCAGCTTTTCTGGGTGCAAAGAACTGGATATCGAGGGGATACCTATCAATTAGAGAATGGCTGAATAAACCATGGTACATGATTATGTTGGAATACTATGGTGCTTTAAGAAATGATGAACAGGATGCTTTCAGGAAAAATATGTGCTTGGAAAGATTTCCATGACCTGATACAAAATGAAATGTACTACATACAAAGTAGCAGCAATATTGTAGATGATCAGCTGTGAATGGCTTAATCTATTTTTAGTAATAGTGTGTGATCTTAGATAACTCTGAAGAATTTATGATGAAAAATGCTATCCAGCTCCAGAAAAAAAAAAAAAAACTGATAGTGTTCAAATAGATTGAAGTATTTTTTAACTTTGTTTTTCTTGATGGTTTTTTATCTATATTTTCTTTTACAATATGACTATTAATGTAAATAGTTTTCATGACTACATATGTATAACCTATATCAAATTGCTTGCCTTCTTAATGGGTAGGGGGTGAGATAGAAATAAGGGAAAGAACCTGAAACTCAAACTTTTTAAAAATAAATGTTAAAAATTTGCTTTTCATGAAACTGGGCAAAAATAAATTGCTAAATATTTTTAGAAAGCCTAGATACCATATTTAAAGAAATTATCAAGGTAAAAATGTCCTGATATCTGAGAATCATAAAGTAAAATAGGAATTTTTAAAAAGCACCAATTACTTTCTGAAAGAGACCCAAAATGAAAAATCCCAGGCCAAATTCTGGAGCTCCAAAATGAATGAAAAAATTACAAACAGTCAGAAAGAAACAATTCAAGTATGGTGCAGCCACAGTTAGGATAATAACAAGATTTGGCAGTTTCTACACTAAATGATAGTAGGACTTAGAATATGACACTCTGGAATTGAAAAAAGCTATTATTACAATTAAGAAAAACCTAAGCAGAAAAAAAAATGAGCATAATATTTTTGAGGAAAATAGATATTTAATGAAATAGCAAACTTTAAAGCATTCCTAATAAAAGGGCCAGAATTGAATAGAAAATTTACTTTCAAATATAAAACTCAAAGTACAAAAAGCTAAACATGAAAAAAAAATTATAAGGGAATCAAAAGAGATGAAATGTTTACATAATTATATTGGACAATGATAAGTGTATCTCCTAAAAAAAAAAAAAACAAACATTGTCATTATTGTGAAATTAGAAGGAATATATATATATATATACACATAGATATACAGAGAGATATATAGATGGAGGACGTGAGTTTTTTCAACAAGCAATAGAAAGGAAGAAAAAAGGAATGCACTGAGAGAAGGGGAAAGGGAGAGGAAGAAGAGGGGAAATTATCTAACATAGAAGAGGTATGAAAGGAAGAGATTTTTACAGTGGAAAGAAGATGGGGATAAGGTTGGACAAAGCTTGAATCTTACTTTCATCAGAATTGGCTTAAAGAGGGAATACCATACACACTAAGTTGGATTTAGAAATTTATTTTACTCTACAAGGAAATAGGAGGGGAAGAAGAAAAGAAAAAGGGATCAGTGCTGAAATAAATGAAAGTAGAATAAGGAAGACAGTAATCAAAAACATGTTTTTGAAGAGGAATGAAGGAGCAGGAGGCGGGGCAGGGGGGAAGGAGAAGGAGAGAGAGAGAGCAAGAGAAAGAAGGGGGAGAGGGGAGACAGAAAGAGGGAAGGAGAAGGGAGAGAAAGAAGGAAACAGAAAAACAGGAAGGGGAATGGATGGAGGAAAATAAAACAGTATTCATAACTGTGATTGTGAGTGAGAAGAACTTATCCATGAATAGAAGAGTTAGCAGAATGGATTAAAAACCAGAATACAAAAATGTTATTTACAAGAAACAACTGGAAAGAGTGACACATAAAGAATCAAAATGAGGGGCTGGAGCAAAATTTGATATGCTTCAACTGAAGTGAAAAAAAAGAAATTTCAAGGTAACCATCATGATTTTAGACAAAACAAAAACAAAAATAAGTCTAATTAAATGAAATAACTAGGGAAATATGTTTTGTTAAAAGGTAACATTGACAATGAAATGATATCAATAGTAAACTTTTATACATGAAAGAAAAAGCATCCAAATTCTTAGAGAAAAAATTAAATAAATTCCAGGAGGAAATAATCAATAAAATTCTACTAGACCTCACCTTTGCCCTCTCAAAGTTAAATAAATGTAGTCATGAAGTAAACATAAGAAGGTAATTAGATTAATAGAATTTTAGGAATGTTAGGCACAAAGATTGTGCTGATAAATAAAATAATTTCTTTTTGAAAGGAAAACTTTTATTTGAAAACAAAACTCTGAAATAGATAAACCACTGGCTAATTTGATTAAAACCAAGGAAAAAGGGTGAAAAAACAAATTACTGGTATCAAAAATAAAAAGGGTGAATTCACCTCCAATAAAGATGAAATTAAGGCAAATAACAAAAGCTGTTTTTATCCATTGATATGGCAAAAATTCTGACAATATAAATAAAACAGATAATGATTTACAAATACATAAATTACCCAGACTTACAGAATAGAAAATGGAATACTTAACCCTATATTAGAAAAAGAATTGAACAACCCATAAATGAGCCTAGTAAGAAAAACATCCTTCAGACCACATAAATTCACAAATGAATTCTACTAAAGATTTAAAGAACAATTGATTCCAATATATAGAGAATGGCAAAGAAGGAGTTCTATCAAATTTCTTTTACAACACAAATATGGTGCTTGTATCTTAACTGGAAATAGCAAAAAAGAACAAGAAAATTATATGCCAATTTCTATGATAAATATGATGCAAAAAAATTAAATAAAATACTGGCAAGAAAGTTATAGTAATGTATAACGAAGATCACATACTATGACCAGTTGTGATTTAAACCAAGAATGCAGAACTAGTTCAATAATAGTTTCCTTAATATTGATAGGAAACTATCAGTATAATTGATTATTTCAATAACAAAAATGACAAAAATTTCCTAATTACCTCAATTGATCAAGATAAAACTCTTGTCAAAATAAAATAATCACACCTGTTAAAAACACACTAGAAAATATAGACATAAGTGGAGTTTTCTTTAAAATAATAAATAGTACATATCTAAACACCATCAACATGAATTAACTATAGTGAGGATAAGCTAGAAGTCTTTCCAATAAGATCAGGGGTGAAGCAAGGAAGCCCATCATCACTTTTATTCAATATTATACTCAGAATACTAGCTATTGCAATAAGACAAGAAAAAAGAATTTGAAGGAATTAGAATAGGCAATGAGGAGACAAATTTATCATTCTTTACATATGATATAAATTTTAGAGGAAAAATTAAATAAGTTCCAGGAGGAAATAATCAGCAAAATTCTATTAGTGAGGAACCTCAACTTTGCCCTCTTAAAATTAGATGAATCTAACCATGAAGTAAACATGACAGAAAGTAATTAGATTAATAGGAATAATTAAAGAATTCTAGAAAATCAACATTTTAAAAAACTAATTGAAACAATTAACAACTTTAACAAAGTTACAGGATATAAAATAAGCACACAAATCATTGGCATTTCTACATATTACCAACAAAGTCCATAGCAGAAAATAGTAAGTGAAATTTCATTATAAACAACTGTAGACAATATAAAATACTTGCAATCTACCTGTCAAAATAAATTCAGGAACGATATATACACAATTTCAAAACATTTTTCACACAAATAAAACCAAATCTAAACAATTTGAAAAATATTAATTACTCATGGGTAGGCTTAGGTAATATAATAAAAATGATAATTCTACCTAAATTCATCTTCTTATTCAGTGCCATATGAAACTCCATTTTTATTTTATGAAGCCATAAAAATCATAACAAAATTCATCTGGAAACACATAGTAGTTCAATGCTTGTTGTCTGTTGTTGCCAAATAGGACCAAATCAGACCAATGTGAATTCAGAATACATAGGATGGGTACAAATAGTCCATATGACCATTTGTGGTTCATTCTCTAATTTTGTGAATCTCTAGTTTCTTTTAAGTGACTTCAATTCTGTTTTGCTCATACAGCGTAGCACCTTCTCTAATGAGGGCATGGCATTGTAGGCAGTCTTAAGCTGGTGTCTACCATGTCATGCAATCAACTTCAAAGATCTTAAGAGATACCTTGAGAGTGTCCTTGTAATGCTTTTTCTGACCACCTCCCAAGTGCTTCCTCTATATGAATTCTCCATAAAATAGCCTTTTTGGCAAGTGAGTGTTTGCCATTCGAACAATGTGACCAGCCCAACAGAGTTGCACTCTCTGCAGTAGAATTTGAAGGCCTGTCATTTTAGTTCCAGAAAGGACCTCAGTGTCTGATACCTTATCAAGCCAGATGATTTTCAGACTCTTCTTAAGACAATTCAAATGGAAGTGGTGATAAGCTGATATATTATCCAGGTTTCACCAGCATACAATAAAGTGGTGAATTCAACAGCTCAGTAGACATCCAGTTTGGTAATCAGTCTAAACCTCTTCTCTTCCACATGTTCCTTCAGGCTCCCAAACACTTAGCTAGCTCTGGAAATGTGTGCATGAACATCATTATCAATGTTGACATTCCTAGAAAGTATACTGCCAAGGTAAGAGAACTTATCTACAGCATCCAATATAGATGGATAATATGGATGGAATGGTGATGACTGACAGAGTATCTTTGTTTTCTTGGTGTTTATTATTAGGCCAAAATTAGCACAAGCATTAACAATTGGATACTAGGCAATTGTTGTGGATTGATGGAATAAATTAGGTTCACTATACACAGTATACACTATGCACAGTAGTAAATGATCATAGTAACATAGTATTTTACAAGGCAAAAATCCAATATTTTGAAACATATTTTTTTCTCTACAGCTTGAGGTTATGAGTATTTGTTGTGATGATATAAGTTTAAAATGTTGTGTTGTTGGTGGGGCGGAGCCAAGATGGCGGAGAAGACACACGCAGCTTTCTAAGCTCTTCTCTTACCCTCTTTATCAATATTATATCGAGCCTCAAAAATAGTCTTGACTGCTACAATTCGTAAAGATAAGAAGTAGAACAACTCACCGGCCGAAGAAAATCTGCAGTCTCGCCAAAAAAGGTTGGTTCCGGGGCCAGGGGGGAGAGGCGCAGACAGGGAGAGAAATTAGGTTCCGAGGAGAGTCTCAAACCGAGGGTGAAGGCACAGATCTCAGCACAAGCGCGCAGCCCCAACCCGCAGTACGGGCTTTTCCTTGGGGCAGTTGTGATCCTGCACGGCAAGAGGACGCAGCCCGGGTTAGCCTCCAATCTGCGCAGTGGGGAGCTCGGCTTGGGGCCATAGAGCTTTTCCAGGGCCGATTTGGATTGGGCAGAGACACTGGGGCAGAGTTCCGGGCGGTCTGCGGTCTGCAGTCTGCGGTCTGCAGTCTGTGGTCTGTGGTCAGCTGCTAATACTCACAGTCCCACAAGAGGCTCCAGCCTGGGGCAGTGATACTTTCACCCCTTAGTCTCTAGCCGAGGGCAATCGCTAACCCACTCAGCCCTACTATGCAGTTTGATAGCTCGGCCAGTGCTGAATCCACTTCCTGTTGGGGGAAGGGAAAACTCTCACTCAGAGCACTCCCATACCTCAGAGCACGAAATCGGTTTACATCTTTCCCTGCTCTGCAGAGGAAGCTGGTAACCCCCTTGCCTAAGAGACCTACCCTAAAGGCTTTAAAACATGAATAAAAAGATGAAAAGAACGATCCACAGCTTCTATGCAGAAAAAGAGCAGGTCAGCAAACCTGAAGAGACCTCAAACAGCAAAAATGCATCAGACTGTCCTCCTTTACATGATGCTCTCATAGAAGAGACCATTAAAAGTCTCAAAAGAGAGTTAGAAGATAAATGGGGAAAGGAAAGAGAAGCCTTACAAGAGAGCAACAACTTCCTGAAATACGAATTGGAAAAAGTAAAAAAATCTCAGGAAAGTAAGAATTGTGAATTGGAAAAAATAAAGAATTCACTAGAAAGTAGGATTTGTGAATTGGAAAAGACAAAGAACTCGCAAGAAAGTAGGATCCGTGAATTGGAAAAGACAAAGAACACGCAAGAAAGTAGGATCTGTGAATTGGAAAAAGAAAATAATTCACTAAAAAAAAAAATTAGTGAAATGGAAAAAAATTCCACAGACCAAAACAATACATTCAAAAACTCAATTGGACATATACAGAAAGAAGTAAAAAAAGCTAATGAAGAAAATAATTCTTTAAAAATTAGAACTGAACAAATAGAAACTAATGATTCATTGAGACAGCAAGAATCAGTCAAGCAAAAACAAAAAAATGACAAACTGGAAAAAACCATGAATTATCTACTTGCAAAAACGACAGACTTGGAAAATAGATCTAGGAGAGATAATCTGAGGATTATTGGACTTTCTGAAAACTATGATGAAAAAAAGAGCCTAGATACTATTTTACAAGAAATCATCAAAGAGAACTGCCCAGATGTAATAGAATCAGAAGGTAAAATAGGCATTGAAAGAATTCATCGAACACCTTCTGAAAGAAACCCTAAAATAAAAACCCCAAGGAATATTGTGGCAAAATTTCAGAACTATCAGATTAAGGAAAAAATTTTACAAGCAGCCAAAAAAAAACCATTTAAATACCGAGGTGCCACAATAAGGATCACCCAAGATCTGGCTGCCTCTACATTAAAGGAAAGAAGGGCCTGGAATATGATATTCCGAAAGGCACAAGAACTTGGGATGCAGCCAAGAATAAACTACCCAGCTAAGCTGAGCATTTTCTTCCAGGGAAGAAGATGGACATTTAATGAAACAAATGAATTCCATTTGTTTCTGAAGAAAAAACCAGAACTAAACAAAAAATTTGATCTCCAAGAATAGAACTCAAGAGATGCAGAAAAGGTAAAAATAACTCTTGAGAATTGTATTTCTGTTGTGGATATACAAAAAGAATACATGTATAATTTGATTGTACTGATATAACATAAAAAAGGGAAGTAGATATGGAAAAGGGATGATGGCAGAATAAGGTGGGAAGGAGGGATAAAAAGAGGGAAACCACATCCCACAAAGAGGCTAAGGAAACTTATCATATCTGAGGGAATTTAGAGAGGGGGAGGAACATTGTGTGAATCTTACTCTCATCAGAGTTGGCTCAAAGAAAAAATAATTGACATTTGTTTTAGAGAAAATTCTCTCTCGCCTCATTAAAAACGGGGGAGAGGAAAAGGGAAAAGAAAAAGAGTAATAAGGGAAGGAAGGGGGAAAGACTCAAAGGGGGGGAGGGAGGGATTATAAAGAGGATAAGTATCGTGATACAAGAGGGGTACATAAGTTTAAAAGGGGGAAAGAGGGTTGGGGGAGGCAAGAATAAGTAAAGCACAATCTGGGGTTATTAGGATGGCAGGAAATACAGATTTAGTAATTCTAACCGTAAATGTGAATGGGATGAACTCCCCCATAAAGAGGAGGCAGATAGCAGACTGGATCAAAAGTCAGAACCCTACAATATGTTGTTTACAAGAAACACATTTAAAGCAGGGGGATACATATAGAGTAAAGGTAAAAGGCTGGAGCAAAATCTATTATGCTTCAGGTGAAGTCAAAAAAGCAGGGGTAGCCATCCTTATCTCAGATCAAGCAAAAGTAAAAATTGATCTAATTAAAAGAGATAAGGAAGGAAACTACATCCTGCTAAAGGGTAGCATAAACAACGAAGCAATATCAATATTAAACATATATGCACCAAGTGGTATGGCACTCAACTTCCTAAAGGAGAAGTTAAGAGAGTTGCAAGAAGAAATAGACAACAAAACTGTAATAGTAGGAGATCTCAACCTTGCACTCTCAGAATTAGACAAATCAAACCACAAAACAAATAAGAAAGAAATTAAAGAAGTAAATAGAATATTAGAAAAATTAGGTATGTTGGATCTTTGGAGAAAATTGAATGGAGATAGAAGGGAATATACTTTCTTCTCAGCAGTTCATGGAACCTATTCAAAAATTGACCATATATTAGGACATAAAGACCTCAAAATTAAATGCAAGAAAGCAGAAATAGTAAATGCTTTCTTTTCAGATCATGATGCAATAAAAACTACATTCAACAAAAAGTTAGGGGGAAATAGACCAAAAAGTAATTGGAAACTAAACAATCTCATCTTAAAGAATGATTGGGTGAAGCAGCAAATTATAGATACAATTAATAATTTCACTCAAGATAATGACAATGATGAGACATCATACCAAAATTTGTGGGATGCAGCCAAAGCGGTAATAAGAGGGAATTTTATATCCTTAGAGGCTTACTTGAATAAAACAGAGAAAGAAAAGATTAATGAATTGGGCTTGCAACTAAAAAAACTAAAAAAAGACCAAATTAAAAACCCCCAATCAAATACTAAATTGGAAATTCTAAAATTAAAAGGAGAAATTAAAAATATTGAAAGTAAAAAAACTATTGAACTAATTAATAAAACTAAGAGTTGGTTCTATGAAAAAGCCAATAAAATAGATAAGCCTTTGGTAAATCTGATTAGAAAAAGGAGGGAGGAAAATGAAATTAGTAGTCTTAAAAATGAAAAGGGAGAACTTTCCACCAATGAAGAGGAAATTAGAGAAATAATAAGGAGTTATTTTGCTCAACTTTATGCCAATAAATTTGATAACCTAAGTGAAATGGATGACTACCTCCAAAAATATAGACTTCCCAGACTAACAGAGGAGGAAGTAAATTGCTTGAATAGTCCCATTTCAGAAAAAGAAATAGAACAGGCAATTAAACAACTCCCTAAGAAAAAATCCCCAGGACCAGATGGATTTACATGTGAATTTTACCAAACATTTAAAGAACAATTGGCCCCAATGCTATATAAATTATTTGATAAAATAGGGAATGAAGGAGTCCTACCAAATTCCTTCTATGACACAGACATGGTACTGATACCTAAACCAGGTAGGCTGAAAACAGAGAAAGAAAATTATAGACCAATCTCCCTAATGAATATTGATGCTAAAATCTTAAATAAGATATTAGCAAAAAGACTACAGAAAATCATCTCCAAGATAATACACTATGATCAAGTAGGATTTATACCAGGAATGCAGGGCTGGTTCAATATTAGGAAAACTATCAATATAATTGGCCATGTTAATAACCAAATTAACAAAAACCATATGATCATCTCAATAGATGCAGAAAAAGCATTTGATAAAATCCAACATCCATTCCTATTAAAAACACTTGAGAGTATAGGAATAAATGGACTTTTCCTTAAAATAATCAGCAGCATCTATTTAAAACCATCAGTAAGCATCATATGTAATGGAGACAAACTGCAACCATTCCCAATAAGATCTGGAGTGAAACAAGGTTGCCCACTATCACCGTTACTATTTAATATTGTATTAGAAACGCTAGCTATAGCAATAAGAGCTGAGAAAGAGATTAAAGGAATAAGAATAGGCAATGAGGAAGCCAAATTATCACTCTTTGCCGATGACATGATGGTATACTTAGAGAACCCCAGAGATTCTGCTAAAAAGTTATTAGAAATAATCCACAACTTTAGCAAAGTTGCTGGTTATAAAATAAACCCACATAAGTCATCAGCATTCTTATATATCACTAACAAAATCCAACAGTCAGAGTTACAAAGAGAAATTCCATTTAAAGTAACTACTGATAATATAAAATATTTAGGAATCTATCTGCCAAGGGAAAATCAGAAACTTTATGAGCAAAATTACAGACCACTTTTCACACAAATTAAGTCTGATCTAACCAATTGGAAAAATATTAAATGCTCTTGGATAGGGCGAGCAAATATAATAAAGATGACAATATTACCTAAACTAATCTATTTATTTAGCGCTATACCAATCAGACTCCCAAAAAACTATTTTAATGACCTAGAAAAAATAACAACAAAGTTCATATGGAAAAACAAAAGGTCAAGAATTTCAAGGGAATTAATGAAAAAAAAATCAAATGATGGTGGCTTAGCTGTACCAGATCTAAAATTATATTATAGAGCAGCAGTTACCAAAACTATTTGGTATTGGCTAAGGAATAGATTAGTTGATCAGTGGAATAGATTAGGTTCAAGGGATAAAACAGTCAACAAATATAGCAACCTAGTCTTTGACAAACCCAAAGATCCCAGCTTTTGGGATAAGAACTTACTGTTTGATAAAAATTGCTGGGAAAATTGGAAACTAATATGGCAGAAACTAGGCATTGATCCATACTTAACGCCGTACACCAAGATAAGGTCAAAATGGGTTCATGACCTAGGCATAAAGAATGAAATTATTAATAAATTAGAGGAACATAGGATAGTTTACCTCTCAGACCTGTGGAAGGGGAAGGTCTTTATGACCAAAGCAGAACTAGAGATCATTACTGATCACAAAATAGAAAATTTCGATTATACCAAACTGAAAAGTTTTTGTACAAACAAAACTAATGCAGACAAGATTAGAAGGGAAGCAATAAACTGGGAAAATATTTTTACAGTCAAAGGTTCTGATAAAGGCCTCATTTCCAAAATATATAGAGAATTAACTCTAATTTATAAAAAATCAAGCCATTCTCCAATTGAAAAATGGTCAAAGGATATGAACAGACAATTCTCAGATGAAGAAATTGAAACTATTTCTAGTCATATGAAAAGATGCTCCAAGTCATTATTAATCAGAGAAATGCAAATTAAGACAACTCTAAGATACCACTACACACCTGTCAGATTGGCTAAGATGACAGGAAAAAATAATGATGATTGTTGGAGGGGATGCGGGAAAACTGGGACATTGATGCATTGTTGGTGGAGTTGTGAACGAATCCAACCATTTTGGAGAGTAGTTTGGAACTATGCTCAAAAAGTTATCAAACTGTGCATACCCTTTGATCCAGCAGTGTTACTACTGGGATTATATCCCAAAGAGATTATAAAGAAGGGAAAGGGACCTGTATGTGCACGAATGTTTGTGGCAGCCCTTTTTGTAGTGGCTAGAAACTGGAAACTGAATGGATGTCCATCAGTTGGAGAATGGCTGAATAAATTGTGGTATATGAAAATTATGGAATATTACTGTTCTGTAAGAAATGACCAACAGGATGATTTCAGAAAGGCCTGGAGAGACTTACACGAACTGATGCTGAGTGAAATGAGCAGGACCAGGAGATCATTATATACTTCAACAACAATACTAGATGATGACCAGTTCTGATGGATCAGGCCATCCTCAGCAATGAGATCAACCAAATCATTTCTAATGGAGCAGTAATGAACTGAACTAGCTATGCCCAGAAAAAGAACTCTGGGAGATGACTAAAAACCATTACATTGAATTTCCAATCCCTATATTTATGCCCACCTGCATTTTTGATTTCCTTCACAAGCTAATTGTACAATATTTCAGAGTCTGATTCTTTTT
Source organism: Sarcophilus harrisii (assembly GCF_902635505.1). NCBI lineage: Eukaryota > Metazoa > Chordata > Mammalia > Dasyuromorphia > Dasyuridae > Sarcophilus > Sarcophilus harrisii. The sequence continues at coordinate 206,364,293 of NC_045429.1, forward strand.
CTACAGCAAAATAACGTTTTGGTCGGGTATACTTATTGTGTATCTAATTTATATTTTAATATATTTAACATCTACTGGTCATCCTGCCATCTAGGGGAGGGGGTGGGGGGGTAAGAGGTGAAAAATTGGAACAAGAAGTTTGGCAATTGTTAATGCTGTAAAGTTACCCATGTTTATATCCTGTAAATAAAAGGCTATTAAATTAAAAAAAAAATGTTGCGTTGTTCTTAATTTTATATTATATATATAATAATATATAATAAACTTCTGTGTATCTAGGCAATATGGGCAATTGTTTTGTGAGCAATTGTGATCTAGTTCCACTATACTTTTTGTGTGGAATTCTCAAAGATATATTGAGATCTATATTTATATAATGGAAATTTCTCATATATTATTTTATAAAAGATAGTGAATTTCTATTGCATAATTTTGGCCACCAGGTTATATCTTATTAGCTACATGATGGGGAAACATTTTTCTAATATTCAGTGATACAATTTATAGTATCTACTATTTCCTAGCATTAACTGCATTAGACAATGTCTGGTCTCCTAAGAACATTTTTCTGGTCACCTCTTCATTTTGTTTCTTTGGTGACATACTGTTAGTTAAGTTAATGCAGATATCATCTAATAATGTCTTAATTTTTGCATCAGTTTCCTCCTTAGCCTGCTAAGTAATATCTAGTAAATGCTTAATAAATGCTCTTCTTTCCTTCATTCTTTCCTTCTTTTTTCCTTCCTTTTCCTTCCTTTCTTCTTTTTCCATCCATTTATCAAGGGTCTTTTGGTTCCATCTTTTAATCTTAAATATTTTATAGAATACACTTGGAGATAAAGTAGTTTTTGTTACATTTGATGATTTCAGCTGCATTTGCCTACCTACTATAAGCTTTTAATGTTGTCTTATGAATAATGTCTGTTTGTTTCAGAATTATTTCCATAAGCTTTAAACTGTAAACTCTGAGCATATTTATCAAATTTCTCCCACTTTTTGATGAGGAAATGTTAATTTTTCTATTGTTGCCTTGGGATTATAGGCAATCTGCTTCATAAATATTTTATGAGTTTTACTTAAATCTTTCCTCAATCTATAGTTATCTATATTACTAACCAAAAACTTTAGTTAAAATTGTTATTGAGTAGATTATGTGGTTCTTGTTATTACTGTTCTTGCTGTTATTCCCTCCTGATACTTTTCCATTGTTACTCTGAAATGGAGTGTTACAGAATGGAAAGAGTGCTGGGTTTGGTTACCTGTACTCTGATATTCAAATCACTTCTTAAATATTCATTAACAATGAACCCATGAACATTTTTTTTGAGCCTCAATTTCCTCATCTGCAAAAGGTAATTATTATACTATAAATCTGATAGGGCAGTTGTGAGAGTTGTGTGAAACACAAGAAAGAAGGAAAAAAGCAACTAAACAAACAACCACCCAAAAAAGGTGAAAATGCTACACTTCCATCCACATTCAGTCTCCATAATTCTTTCTCTGGCTGACACTTTCTGTCACAAGTTTATTGGGATAACCTTAAATCACTTCGTTATTGAAAAGAGCCATGTTGACCATCATATAATCTTGTTTGCTACTGTGTACAATGTTCTCTTGGTTCTACTCACTTCAGTTAGTATCAGTTCATGTCAGTTTTTTTTTTCACACTTTTCTGATCAGCCTGTTCAGTATTCCTTACAGAACAATAATATTCCATTACATTCATATAACTCAGCCATTCCCAAATTGAGGGACATCCACTCAATTTTCAGCCATTTGCTACTACAAAAAGGACTGCTACATTTTTGCATATTTATTCTCTTTTATGGAGATCAATGAATTTAGAGTTTCCTGACCTGAGTTAAAATTCCATTCTACATCTATATCCTTGTAGAAGCCAGCTAAACTCTTTGGTCCTCTATTTCTGTCTGTTAAATGTGGGGAGCTATAAATAAATAACTAAATAATTATTGTGTCATTTCATATCTAGATTTATCATCCTATTTAATCACAGTAATTTTACAGAAGAAAAAGTGAAGTAAGCGATAGTCAGGTGACTTCTAAGATTATAGAGCTAGCCAGCAACTGAGGTGGCTATTTGAATTTCAGTTTTCTGATTCTAAATTTATTCAATCATCAACAAGAATCATTAGGTGCCTAAACTGTATCAGGCATGATACCTGGGATAGGGAGTGGACTTATGGTTTAATTAATATTGGGAGCTTCCAGATTAGAGAAGGAAAGGAAAACAGAAAGAAGAAATAAAGCATTGTGGCGGGTGGTCTAGTGGGTATGGATGTGTGATGACATAAGTATGCTCTCCTCATTATACCATCTCCTTGAAGAAAATGTAATTTTTTATTTTACATATTTCCTCCCTTTTAAAAAGAATGTAAAAGCTCTCTTGTTTTTATTAATTTAGTCTATCTTGAAGTAAATAAACAAACTGAGGGAAAGGGGATGGGGAATGAATTAACAAATGCAGATGGAAGTTAAGAGAAAAGAAGAGTTTGAGGACTTTTTTTTAATGGCTTTTCACACATTATAGAAAGATAGAGAAGGATTAAGTGGGGAAACCAAAAATTTTCTAATAATTAGTATCAATTTATAGGCAGATTTTTCAAGGTCAGTATTACAGGATCACAAATTTAGAGCTAAAATTTAGAAAAAGTGCATCTAGTCTACACTAACCTAACATTTTTTACATATAACCTAGAAAGGTTGTGACTTACCCAAGATCACACAGACAGTTAAGTGACAGCCAGAATTTGAAGTCAGATTCTTTAAATACAAATCCAATACTTCCCCTCCCATCTCATGCTGTTTGATCAGCAAAACTATAAATTGTTTTTCAGAGTACATGAACTATAATTAGATTATTCATCCAACATTTTTATTATAAATAGATAAGTTTTCCCACAAGTGTAGCTAACTAAATCAAATATTAACAAAAATATATAGTCTTTTCACTGTATAATTCTTGTCTTCCATAGTAAAATGGTAAATGTAGACATTAAAGAATGTGATATGTTTTTGCATCAAGGAGCAACACAGGATTCTTCAAAGCATAATTTCTAATCCGTGATCTGGCTTAATCTCTATTTCCTATTTCATTCTGAATCTATTTCATTGTACCTCTGTAATCCCTGCACAAGATGGATAAACTTATGGATTGACCTATTGGATACAATTCATAGAGTTATAGTTCATAATGTGACCAAGAGGTGTTCATCACAGATTGATTTTTCCTGCCTGAATTGTTGGGGCAATTTCTTTAGTATAGTCACAGATTTTATTGAGGAGGTTCTGTAGTGTTCTGCCGCTTGAAGAAAACATGACATTGGCAAACAGAAATATCTAGAGGACTTCATAGTCTTCAAGGAATGCTTCCCTTTAAATTGCAAATAAAATATCCTTATTAATGGAAATAAATATCTTTTGGGAAGCAGTTTTCCTATTTTATGAATCCATTGAACAAACTTATCTCTGTAGTTAAAATTATAAAAAAAAAAAAAACTTATGTAAATTTAGCATATTCATGAAAGAAACCTTAATGGAAAAGACTGAAGCTGGATTTTAGTATGACATATTAATTTTTTTAAAACTAATAATAAAAAGCAATAAACCCACTATAAGTGTTCACTATAAATCATTTACATGATTGTAGAGATATGAAAGAATACTTGCCATGGAAGAGTACTAAAAATGGAGTCAGGAAGACCTGAATTGAAATTCTACCTTGGAGACTTATCTACTATATAATTTTGAGCAAGTTACTTAATCTTTCAGGATCTTAGTTTCCTATCTGTGAAGCAAAAGGATTGGACTCAGTGACCTCTAAGCTTCTAACTCTAAATCTATGATCTTGTGGACTATAAATAAAAAAAGTTACTTGATTTCCATTTTATTATCATTGATATGAAGCTTTTTTCATATTTTTATTGATAATTTTCTTAATTTGAAAATAGTCTGTTCATATCTATTGATATATCTATCATATCTATTAGGAAATAATTCTTTTCTTATGTATTTGTGTCAATTATTTATAATCTTAGATATCAGAACTTCAGCAGAGAAATTTAATTTTTTCCTTGTTAACTGTTTTTCTTTCAAATCTAACCTTATAAATTTTGCTTGCACAAAAGTTTTTCAATTTTAGGTAATCAAAATTCCTCATTTTCAGGGGCAGGTAGATGGCACTGTGGAAAGAGAACCAGCCCTCAAAGAAGGATGATTTGAGTTCAAATCTGACCCGAGTCACTTGACACAAAACTAGCTGCATGATCTAGGCAAGTCACTTTACCATGATTGTCACACACACACACACACACACACACACACACACACATTCTTCATTTTATCTTCTATGATCATGTCTATCCTTTCTTTAGTTAAGTTTAGTTAATTAACTAAATTAATCCTTAGTTAGTTAAGTTAGTGTTAGAAAAATTAGGAAAAAATAGTCTACAAGGTAGAATTCCAATTCAGGTCTTTCTGACTCCATTTTTAGCACTCTTCCATATCTCTACAATCACATAAATAACTTATAGTGAACACTTATATTGCTTTTTTATTATTAGTTTTTAAAAAATTATTATGTCACACTAAAATCCAGCTTTAGTCTTTTCCATTAAGGTTTCTTTCATGAATATGCTAAATTTATATAAGGTTTTTTTTTTGATAATTATAACTACAGATATTACTTTGTTCAATGGGATCATAAAATAGTAAAACAGCTTCCCAAAAGATATTTATTTCCATTAATAAGGATTTTATTTGCAATTTAAAAGGAAGCATTCCTTAAAGACTATGAAGTCCTCTAGATATTTCTGTTTGCCAATGTCATGTTGATTTCTTCAAGCGGCAGAACACTACAGAACCTCCTCAATAAAATCTGTGACCATACTAAAGAAATTGCCCCAACAATTCATGCAGGAAAAATCAATCTGTGATAATCACCTCTTGGGCACATTATGAACTATACCTCTATGAAATGTGTCCAATAGGTCAGTCCATAAGTTTATCCATCTTGTGCAGGGATTACAGAGGTACAATGAAATAGATTCAGAATGAAATAGGAAATAGAGATTAAGCCAGATCACGGATTAGAAATTATGTTTTGAAGAATCCTGTGTTGCTCCTTGATGTAAAAACATATCACATTCTTTAATGTCTACATTTACCATTTTACTATGGAAGACAAGAATAATACAGTGGGACAAAAAACTTAACTATTTTGTCCCAGTTAAGACTGGGACAGTTATTAATATTATCTTATTTTCTTCTCCATTAACTGATAGGATCATTTATATTTAGGCCACATATGTATTAGGAGTTATTTGCAGTACAGTTTGTTAAGATATTGATCAAACAATTTCTTACAGGGTCTTTTTCGGTTTTCCTGGAGATTTTGTAAATATAGAATAATTACCTGGTAGCTATTAAGCTAAGGTTTATCCTACTAATATTATGATTGTATATTGTTTCTGGGTCTTATATATTTAATATGGTCAATTGATCAAGTATTCTGTGTTTTAAGGGTATCAAATAATTTTCATGTTTACTGTTTTTTAATGTAATTTGAAACCTTATACTGCTAGATATCCTCCAATGCATTGTTTCTCTTAGGATTCTTGACCTTTTGATCCTCAAGATGAGTTTTTGTTATTATTTTGTCTAATCTAATCATTCTCTTGATTGTTTGATTGGTTTGACACTAATTCTGTCAATTAATTTAGGGAATACTGTTATTTTTATTACATGGCTGGCCAAACCATGAGGAATTAATATCACTCTAATAATCATTCATCTTTATTTCCATAACGAATGGCTTACATTGTTATACATGCTCTATGTGTCTTATTAGGTAGATGCCCAGTTATTTCATGCATTTTATCAATCTGAATAGAATTTTTAAAATTTCTCTCTTATTAGTAATTATTATAATTAGGATTATCAGTTATAGAGAGAAATGATCATCTGTAGACTTATTGTCAATTCTGCTATATTACTGATTCTGAATACAAAGAATGAAAGTCAGAAGTATATGTGAGATTTTTATAATAAAAACTGACATAAAATCATAAAATGAGAGGAAATATTTTGAGAGTTAGTCGAAGATCTGAAAATTATGGCCAAAGAGAAAACCTGAATACCACATTCAATACAACACAAAAGAAATTTGACCACAAATGTTTGAATCAGGACAGAGTGAAAATATAAAATATAATGCTGTTACATGCTGAAAGAAACTCAATATTAGACAGCAAGAAATTTCAGAGTCTTCAAAACCCCACTTTTCAATTCAAAGATAAAAACCTATGAATCAATTAGAAATTAAAAGATGAGGTACCAAAAAATCAATGAATACAAAGAATATGCTACTTTAATGATAAAAAAGAATGATACAAGTAGAATATAACAACACATAATACAATTATTAGCTTAATCTTATAGGAAATAAAATTTTAATAGAATAGAAGGGAAGAGGAAACCAAGAAAACAGATTAATGAATTCTCCCAAATTTTCCTACAAACAACTGTAAAATAATTTTCCAAAAGAATTCAAGAGTAGCAGAAACCACAAAACAAAAGAATGAAACAATGAGGTCTCTATGAAAGATGGCTTATCATAGTGGTGGTTCATCTGGGAAACACAGTACAGACATCACAGGACATACATGGAGGACTGCTGCATCGTCAGAGTGACAGCTTTGAAGATTCTCAGCACAGATAGTAGGGCATCAGACAAATAATCAGAAAAACATTAAAGGAGATTTTTTTTTTTGCTATCACTGGGTACAGGACTGTGAGGACTGAGTATGGAAAACAACATAGTATTTTCACTTTTATTGTTGTTTGCATGTAGTTTGTTTTCTTTATCATTTTTTTCCTTTTTTTAACTGATTTTTCTTGTGTAGCATAATAATTGTGGAAATATGTATAAAAGAACATGTGTAACATATATTGGATTTTTTTACTGTCTAGGGGGAATAGGAGAAGGGAGGGAGAAAAAAAATTGGAACACAAGGTTTTATAAGGATGAATGCTGAAAACTATCTATGCATATATTTTGAAAACAAAAAGTTTTTTATAAAAAATCCAAACAATATACAGTCATATAAAAAAGAAGAATTGGGCAAATGGGAAAAAAAATCCACTGAAGAAAACATCTCATTTAAAAGTAAAATGAAATTAAAAGCTTAATGAACTATAAATAATTCCTTAAAAATTAGAATTCAGCAAATGGAAGCTAATGACTTTATGAGAGGTCAAGAAACAATAAAACAAAACCAAAAGAATAAAAAAAATAGAAAACAATATGAAATGTCTCATTAGAAAAAAACAACTGACCTGGAAAATAAATCCAATAGAGATCATTTCAAAATTATTGGACTATATGAAAGCCTTGATTTAAAAAAAAAAAAAGTCTAGACATAACCTTTCAAGAAATTATCAAGAAAAACTTTCCTGATATTTTAGAACCAGAATGCATGTAAATAAAAAGTGAAAGAATTCACCAGTCACCTCCTGAAAGAGATTCCCAAATGAAAATTCCCAGGAATATTATAGCTAAATTCCAGAATTCAAAGGTCAAGGAAAAAAATACTGCATTCAGCCAGAAAGAAACAATTCCAATATTTTGGAGCTATAGTCAGGATAACATAAGATTTAGCCATCTCTATATGAAAGTATCAGAGGACTTGAAAAATGATATTCCAGATCTTTTAGTTTTATATATATATATATATATATATATATATAGAGAGAGAGAGAGAGAGAGAGAGAGAGAGAGAGAGAGCGCATAAGTGTTAATTAAATATGAAGGGATAATATCTTTAAAAAATTAAAATTAAGAGGTGAAAGAGGAATGCGCCCTCATAGCAAAATTAAGAGGGGAGAGAGAGAAAAAGAAAGGGAGAAGTAAAATGGGATAAATTATCACACATAAAAGAAATAAGAAAAAAGTAGAATCATATAAATTATCACATATAAAAGTTATTTCTTCTAAAAAAATCTATTCTGTCCTTTTAAGAAAAAAAATTTACAGTGGAGGGAAAGAGTTAAGAGCTTAAAAGGAATAACTTTCATCAGAATTGGCTCAAAGAAGAAATAAAGATGCACATACAGAAATCTGTCTTACCTATCCTCTAGGCTAGTAGATAGTAGTAGGTAGAGGATAGAAGGAAAAGGAAATAAGGGAGATGGGACAGATAGAAGGAAGGGCAGATTTGGGGAGGGAATAGTAAAAAAGCAAAACACTTTTGAGGAGGGACAGGTTGAAAGAAGAGAGATAATAGAATAAAGCAGTGGGAATACAGTAAACAAGAGTTATTGTGGGAGGAGGGGAGAAATGTTGAAGTTCCTCTGATAAAAACCTCATTTCTCAAACATAGAAAATCGAGTCAAATTTATTTTTTAAAAAAATTAGAGCAATTCCTCAATTGGTTAACTATCAAAAGATAAGAACAATTTTCAGATTAATTAATCATAACTATATATAAATATATATATAATTCTCTAACTCACTATTGATTGGAGAAATGCAAATTAAAATAATTCTGAAGTACTACCACATACCTTTATACCTGTTTGATAGTATAATAGGACAGAAAAGGAAAATCACAATTGTTGGATGGGATGTGAAGGAAATGATACATTAATGAAATTCTGGTAGAACTGGGAACTGATTCAACATTCTATAGAGCAATTTGGAACTGTCCCCAAAGGGTTATAAAACCAATCATACCATTTTACCTAGCAATACCACTCCTGGGTCTATCTTCCAAAATTGATTTTTTTAGAAGGAAAACAACTTACATATACAAAAATATTTATAGCAGTTCTTTTCTCTTTTTTCCATTTTAATTTTTAATTTATTTTAATATACTTTTTATGAATTATGTTGGGGGAAAAAATTAAAACAAAAACTAAAAACCATGAGAAAGAAAAAAACACAGAAAGAAGAGAACATAGTATGTATTGATTTATATTACATATCCATAGTTGTTTTTCAGAAGACAGAGGGTATTTGCTATCCAAAGGTTATTAGGAATGCCTTGGATCACCACTGAGAAGAATCAGGATCATAGTTGATCATCACACATAGTTGATCTTTCTGTTACTGTGTACAGTGGCACTGCTGGGTCAAAGGTTATGAACAGTTTTATAGTCCTTTGTGAGGTGGTACATCAGAGTTGTTTTCATTTGCATTTCTCCAATAAATAACAATCAGTAGTGATTTAGAGAATTTTAAGATTTAGATTAAATTTAGATAAATTTAGATTAAAGATCACCTGATCTTTCTTGAAGTGCTTCCAAACTGTTTGAGTTAGAGAGTGGTTTCATTCTATCACACTCTGTTCAAAGACTTAGTTTCATTTGGTTTTTGATGAAAACTGGGGAGAGTTCAAGCAGCTTCCTAGCTTCACTCCACCATCATGGCTCTACCCCTCAAAAGTTAGCAGTTCTTTTCTTGGGACAAAGAACTGGAAATTGGGGGAGGGCCATCAATTGGGAAATGGCTGAACAAGTTGTGATATGTAATTGCAATGGAATACTATTCTATTGTAAGAATGATGAACAGGATGCTCTCAGGAAAAAAAAAAAAAAAAAAAAAAACTGAAAACTTCCAGAAGCTGATATAAAGGGAACTGTACTGTATATAAAGTAATATCGATGTTGTAAAATGATTGTGAAGGATATAACTATTCTCAATAATACAATAATGGTGAACAACTCAGAAGGGACTAGATTGAAAAATGCAATCTATACTCAGAAAAAAAAACTGATAATGTCTGAATGCAAATTAAAGAATACTTTTTAATTTTTTTTGTTGGTCAGTGGGGGGGAGTGTCTGTTTTCTTTTACAGCATCACTCTTATGGAAATGTATTACAAGACTACCTATGTATAACCTGTATTGGATTCGTTGCATTCTCTATAAGGGGGGTTATGAAGGGGACAAAGGAAATAATCTGGAACTTAAAGTTTTAAAAATGAATGTGTACATTGTTTTTATTGTAACTGAGGGGAAATTAAATGCTAAATTAAAAAAAAGAAAAGAATATGTAAACATATGGACTTGAGAGAATAAATATATTAAATTCAATATAGAAATAGAAAATAAGAGAAAGAAAAAGGTGGTAATAAGAATGGTAGAGTGGATAAGGGAAACCAAAACCAACTTCAAGTCTGAACTGAGTGAAGAAAAGGAAGACAAAGGATTAGAAGAGTCCAAGTATATTTTGCCCACATTTATCTTATTCCCTTTCCCCTGCTTTTTTATTTGTAATGTTTATCTTGTTCCCTTTGCCCTGGTTTTTTATTTGTAATGGTGGAAGGAGTGAAACAAAAATTAGTGAAGGAATGTGAAGGAAAGTGAAGGAAAAACAAAACTGATACTCACAACCAGGAATATTAATATGATGAGTAAACTCATAAAATGATTAGAAAGGATTAGAAAACAGAATTCAATCATTTTGTTTACATGTGAAATATGTGTGTTCAGAGTTAAAATGAGGGAATAGATTAGATACTGTGATGCCTAAGCTTCAAGTGAAAGAAAAAAAAAAAAGATAAGTGAATAGTCTTGATTTCTGACAGGATAACAGTAAAAAAATTTTTTTTAACGTGGTTAAAAAAGAAAAATGAAATTGTAACATGCTTAAGCTAATAAATAATAACTATCAGTAGTGAATATATATATATATGCATCAAACATAAATTTTATGCATGTTATGTATGTGTGTCCACATCAGGCATATTTAAAAGGGGGAAAAATGAACTATAGAGAAAACATAAACAGCAAAATCATATTCATTACTACAAACATTAAAATTAAGTTCATGGGGCAGCTTGGTGGTGCAGTGGATAGAGCACCAGCCCTGAAGTCAAGAGGACCCAAGTTCAAATCTGGTCTCAGACACGTAACACTTCCTACCTGTGTGATCCTGGGCAAGTCACTTAACCCCAAGACTAAGTGCATTTAACTCTCCTCCTCTAAAATCTGAGCTCAATTTTTTGTTAATCTCTATTGTCTGTATTCTGCATAGACAGAGTGACTAACAAGCTCTATAGACAGAGTGACTAACAAGCTCTATGTCTTGCCATCAAAATGTGTGTGGTAATCTGGTAAATAAGTATTGTTTATCTAATCTGTTTTTCTTGTGTAATTAGTTAAGAAAAACTTCTTCAAGTGATAATAGACCTTTTACAAGAGACTGTATATTATTCTAAGGATTGATATATCTGCACAGTATGAACCACAAAAAGAGACATGTAGAGGAATTCATTCTTCATTGGTAATCTCTATTGAACATGTAATCAATGCTTGATCTCCTCTATCAAGGAAGGCAGTAAAGTAATCCAATAAATAGAACATTGATCCTAGATTCAGAAAGATTTAAATTCAATTTTACAATTGAGATTTACAATTTCAAAATTACTAGTTGTATGATCCTGGGTAAGTCATTTCCCCTTGGCTTACCTTGGTTCTTTCATCTTTAAATGGAGATGATAATGGTACCTAATTTCAAAATTTTTATGAGGATTCAGAGAGATTATAATTGTAAGGGTTTAAAACAGTGACTGCTTTATATAGTTAGTTATTATTATTATGATTATCATCAGGTAGTGAACATATTAAGTGAGCACTTATCTCCTAAAGTCAGACCTCTTGGTGTTTATATAATAAAGTCATTAGAAAGGGGTATTTCTGTTGATATATTTTTTCAAGGAATCTTGAATGGTTTTATGTTGAGGGGGTACTTTATTACAAAAGAATCAATAAATTATAATCTTCATCTATTTTATTTGATGACCAATGAATAAAAAGTGGGATCTTATGTTCTGTACATGTTTCAATTAATTGTGAAATGGTTAAAAAATTTGTCCTTCATTGAATATTCCTTGCAAAATCTTACTTGTCCCTTAATAACACGTCATTGTCTATAATAGCTTAGAACAAGGAGAATTTGTGAAAGCCTTCCCTTTTTCTAACACAAAGAAGAATAATCTGAACTTTCTTCTTTGCTAGGAAAGAAATAAACTGCATATTTTATGCAAGGAATTTTACAAAATTCCCTTGATTGTCCAAGTTAATGGCAGGGAAAACTTCAGTTTCAGAATTACTATCCTAAATTGCTACTGAATTATTCCAACTCCTTAAATTGACAGTCATCTCACCTCTTTAGCAATGATCTTTTTTAGCCTCTTCAGTGCTTATTTTGCAATAATTACTGCTTTGAAAATCACACTCAGGACCTTTCTTTTTTCTCTCATTTCCTTACCTGGTCTGGTTTAATTATCTTTTCTTGCTTGGCAACCTCCTTCCTCTATTCAATTGATCAATTAAAATACAGTTACTAAGTACCAGTTTGGTTCCAGATCCTGTGTTAGATGCTAAAAATATAAAAAAGAAAAAGTAAATAGTCTCTGCTATCAAAGAGTTTATGTTTTATCCAGGGCATTATATCTACATATAATTATATACAATTGAATATACAATAAAATCAGAAGGAGACAAATACACCTGGTAGTATCAAGAAAATCCTCAAGAACTATGGGGACTAAATCTGATTTAAAACAAAGTATTTTCACCATTTTTGTTTTCTGTTTGTCATTTTTCTCCTTTTTGATCTGATTTTTCTCGTGCAACATGATAAATGTGAAAATATGTTTAGTAGAATTGCACGCATTTTAACATTTATTGTATTACTTGCTGTCTAGGGGAAAGGGTTGGGAGAAGTCAAGGGAAAAAATTTGGAACACAAGGTTTTGCAACGGTGAATATTAAAAACTATCTTTGCATACATTTTGAAAATAAAAACCTATTATTAAAAAAGAAAAAAATTAAAAAGAAAACCCTCAAGGAGAAGGTGGCATTGTGGGCATTATGGGCAGAATAAAGGAATAACCATTTGCCATGCACTGTGCTAGACAGCTTTATTAATTTCTCAATAGATCCCTCATAACAATTAAATAGAGTCTATTATTACCCCCATTTTACTGTTGAAGTAACTGAGACAGAAAAGAATTTTCCCAGGGTTACACAGCTAGGAAGTGACTATGGTCAAATCTGAACTAAGATTTTTCTGACTCCAGGTTACTGTATCACGGCATAACTTAGCTATCTGTCTAATCAATATTAGGAGGAAAAAGCAAGGGAAAAACTGAGCGAAAAAACATAGTCTTTCCCTATTGAGGGGAAGCTAACTAACTGGTTATTCAATTAATGATGAATATCACATTGGGAACCCCCAAAACTTGCTGGGTAACAAGACTAGCAGAAGCACAGGCGCAATGCCTCACTTGTAGCAATGGAGAACAAGTCCTGGAGTATAAAGCAGATTTAGCAAAGTTGTGTATGATGGCTTTATCTAAATATAAAGGAAACTACACAATATGACCATACATACATGTCACCTAAACACACATGTCCTTGAGTATACATCTCTTTACATAGGTACTCTAAACACATTTCCCTTAGATAAATCTTGTGAGTATCCACTATTTGCAATTAATCAATAAGTATTTATTAGGTATCTATTATGAGGAAGATACTATGCAGACTCTCTGGGGCTATGGATGAAGAAAGAAAAAAAAGAGAATACTCCTTGAATTAAAAGAATTGAGAGAAATCATATATATAGATTAAAATATACATTATTGGTACATACATACATATATACACATAGAACTTACTACATTTATGAATATATGCATGAATATGCATATGTGTATATATACATATACATAGAGAAAATAAATTCATATTTATACTTCAATTGTGAATTTTTATTTGGTTTTCCATGTTTGCACGTTTTGTATCCCTTAACAAGCTATATGAGGAAAGGGACTATCTTAATTGTATTTCTATTTCCTGAAGTCCATAATAATAGGATATAAAAAAAGTAGGCACTTGGTAAGTAAAGAATAACTATGAGGAATATAAAGTGTTATGAAACAAAATGAGGGAGAGAACATTTCTAGCTGTTCTTTGAAAGTAAACATAAGAAGACATATTATAGCTGATGAGCTGTTCTAAAGAATTGGCAGTAATAAAAGTCAACAGCCCACTTAATCAGATGTTAGATGACTAGTCATCACCAGGAAATAGGATATTTAGCCAAACATCTGCATTGGTAATAATCAACTATACGTGTTTTTTTTATTTGATCTTATTTAAATTATCAATGAATATTAAGGAACTTTAAAAAAACAAAAAATCAGTAAAGTTAGACTATGTCTTATAGAACCCAAAACCACAACTCAAAAGTTTCCCTCTCTCCCTCCCTTTCTACTTCTAGGAGAATTGTTTTTCTACTATCATATACAATATTCCAGAAGAGAAACTACTTATGTAGTCTCAGATTAATTTAGCATATCTGTCTTTCTCTTCCTAGGTTATACCTGTAGTCCAGAAAAAAAGATCAAAACATGATCTGTGCCAACTTGCTTCCTATTTGATTTAATCAAGAAACATTTATAGAGCACTTCTTGTATTCTAGGTACTATGCTAGGCACCAAGGATCCAAAGTAAAGTAGTCCTTCCCCTCACAGAGCTTGTATTCCTTTTGGGGAGGCAACCTACATACACACACACACACAAACACACACATACGCACACACAGTATGTATCTATATATACAGGATATATAGAATTATATGCAAAACAAAGTAGTTTGGAGAGGGTAGATCAGCCCTAGAATTTGCAAATAAATGTCAGGAAAGACTTTATATAGAAGGTAGTAATGGAGTTAAATGCTGAAGGAAGGAAGGAAGGGATAATGTGATACAGAGGTAAGGAAAAAGTCAATTTCAGGAATAACAGGGTACTAGTTTAATGCACAGAGAATGACAGAATGTCATATGTAGAATAGCAAAACAGACAATTTGGGGGGCCATGGAATAGTTGAAAAGGAGTAATTTATAATGAGGCCAGAAAGGTAGAGAACAATCAGGTGGTTGAGGAATTTATATTTTATACCAAAAGCAATGGAAAGATGTTAAAGTTTATTAACCTACAATGTCAAAATTACTAAACAATTCAAGTTTCTTCTGGTACATTATCCATTCTAAAGTAAATAAATAGAAGTGGGAACTCAGTTCCATTGTATCTTGAACACACACTCAAGGAAAACAATATGCCATCCACTTAACCATGTCAGGTTCAATTTAGCCAGCTTCATATTCAAGAAGTTACTAAATTTAATAATCCTAAACCAGGAACATGATTCTTTTTCCTTATTCTATTTAGCATAGGTTTCTGTAGCTTCTTTAGGCAATAATATAACAGTATAATAGAATATAACATAATAATAGAATATAACAATATAAATAATATAACAGTAATAATATAACAATATAACAGCTAGCATTTTTGCAGTGCTTTAATGTTTGCAATGTGTTTTACAAAAATATTATCTCATTTTCTCCTCACAACAACCCCAGTAGGTAGTTGATATTACTATTGCTATTATTATCCTTATTTTAGGGATGAGGGAACTGAAGCAAATTTGTTCAGTCATACCAATAAACTAGTCAATACATAATGCTGCATTTGAACTCAGGTCTCTTACTCAAGGTCTAGTACTCTATCTACTGTATCAACTAGTTGGTTATTTTCATTGCCTGTGGTTCATATTTGCCCTATAGTTAATAGAGATATTTTTATTTCCTTCAAATTCTCTATTCTGTCATATGCTTCCATTTACTAAACTCAGCACTGGCTTTGATTTCTTTTTATTCCCTTACACTATTTTTCTTTTCAATTTCCATATTGGATTATTTGTACTATTTATCTAATACAAACAAACCTCAGATTAGCTAATATGCTCTTTTAGCATAATTCTCTTTAGTAGTGTGATTACATCACTTTGATACAAGAGTGTTTCCAGTGAGAGGCATGAAATTGTGGTGGATAAAGCATTAACTTGCACTCTTTTTTTTAAATACTGAGATGCTTTTTGATCTTTCACCACAAGCAGGTAGAGGTTCTTCTTGCATTTAGAATACAGATAAATGGTGATTGCCTTAAATAAGAGGTGAATACAGAATATATCCATTAAGTAACTAAAACAATTATTTTGCTATTCATAGAACTAGATGGCATTTTAGGTGCTTTCTTTGATCCCATAATACTATCTTCTTGATCTCAAGATAGGTAATCTTCTTTTGTGGCTTACTCCTAATTCCGTCCAACATGTCACTTGAAATTTAGTTTTCTACTTGAAATGTCTAAATTGTCTAAATTTAAATGTCAAAATGTCTAAAATTAAAACAAATGATTTATGCAATCAATTCTATTTTTTAAAAGATCAAATTACTTATGTGAATAAATTGGTATTGTTTATTTAAATTACCTGACTATAGAATTGCTATACAGAAGGTTATTCTAGGTTTTCAATTCAGCTGCTCCAAAACCTAAAGGCTATCTATAATAACTACTGTTCTAAAAATATTGAAGTTTCATCTTTCCTTAACATACATATTTAAATAAAGTTGCTGCCTCCAAAAAGTGATAAGAAAGTACAATTCACCCCTGCTTACCTGATTATAAAATAGATGATATTTAAATGTAAAATCATTTGCCAATTACTGAAGTACATGAAGGAAACTACATATTTGGCCAGCAAAGATAATTTTGCAGACACATTGGAAAAGGTAACTTGAAGAAAATTTAACATAAGGACCACTATCTATGAAATTAAATCTGCATAAATATGGAAAACTAGTCACAAAAAAAGCACTTTGTATCATAATAAAGGAAATTGCATTTTGGAGAGTCTAATGATGGGCATGAACAGGTTCCAACACATTTCAGATGAGAAATTATGAAGAAGTGGTATAAAGAATATCATCAGAGAAATGTACACATGGGGGGGAAAAGTTGGGCTGATCAAAGGGGAATCTAAAGAAATCATAACGAAGAGACAGCTTGTGTGGTCTTGTCAGAAGCCATGCAATGTCAAGTAAACTTTGCACAGAAGGGACTGATGAGAATAAGAAAAGGAGAGAAGATATAGATATAAATATATAGTTAAGGTGGTTTGCAGGGATAAGAATTGTCATATTGTTTCACCTAGAAGCAGCAAGAATAAAGCTACCTAGCTAGGTAGAGTCACTTGGGTTCAGAAGGCAAGAATGTCTGCTTACCAAAAGTGCAAGTCAGAACAAGCTGAGGAAGTATTTGGGAAAACAGGAACTAACAAAACTAACTAGAAACCCCGTCTATTATTCCCAGAAAGTTTGCTGCACTTAGTACATACTCCAATTTACTTTTCTGCTGGATATGTATTCAATGAAAACAATCCCTTTACTTCCTCATAGGTGCAGAGACCAAAATATCTTTTCATTATCTTTGTAAAGCCATAGTTTAGTTTAGGAAGGACCAGGAGTTATCACTGCTAAGAAGTAAAAGGGAGAATGGGGGGAAACAAGAGTAAGAAATTACTTTCTCAATATCTTTTGAATGAGCTAAATCTAGAACCAAGGTTCTACAGAGTGCAAGGAGAGTAATACTGTCTAATCAGTCTGTGAAAATAGGTGGGAGCCAATTTGTGAAAGGCTTTTAAAGGCCAAGTATATGAATTAAATTTTATAATAGAGGCACTAGGGAACTACATGAGTTTGTTGAGTAAGGTCTGATCTTAGCGCTAGAAAAATACCTTGTACTCTTTAATGAAGTATATATTGGAGAGGGCAGAGTCTTTAGGATGAAAGACTAACTGGGTTACTATAATAATCTAGGAAAGAGATACTGACAGTCTGAAATAGAATACTTGTGTCACTAGAGAAAATGTAAAAAATATTGTTAAAGTAAAGATTATAAGATTTAATAACTGTTATATTTGTGGTGATTTGGTAATTGTTCCTATATATCCTTTGTTTTGTTAATAACCTAATCATATTTGGATGGTGGCTTAGCTGTACCAGATCTAAAATTATATTATAGAGCAGCAGTTACCAAAACTATTTGGTATTGGCTAAGGAATAGATTAGTTGATCAGTAGAATAGATTAGGTTCAAGGGACAACAGTCAACAAATATAGCAACCTAGTCTTTGACAAACCCAAAGATCCCAGCTTTTGGGATAAGAACTTACTGTTTGATAAAAATTGCTGGGAAAATTGGAAACTAATATGGCAGAAACTAGGCATTGATCCATACTTAACGCCGTACACCAAGATAAGGTCAAAATGGGTTCATGACCTAGGCATAAAGAATGAAATTATTAATAAATTAGAGGAACCTAGGATAGTTTACCTCTCAGACCTGTGGAAGGGGAAGGTCTTTATGACCAAAGCAGAACTAGAGATCATTACTGATCACAAAATAGAAAATTTCGATTATACCAAACTGAAAAGTTTTTGTACAAACAAAACTAATGCAGACAAGATTAGAAGGGAAGCAATAAACTGGGAAAATATTTTTACAGTCAAAGGTTCTGATAAAGGCCTCATTTCCAAAATATATAGAGAATTAACTCTAATTTATAAAAAATCAAGCCATTCTCCAATTGAAAAATGGTCAAAGGATATGAACAGACAATTCTCAGATGAAGAAATTGAAACTATTTCTAGTCATATGAAAAGATGCTCCAAGTCATTATTAATCAGAGAAATGCAAATTAAGACAACTCTAAGATACCACTACACACCTGTCAGATTGGCTAAGATGACAGGAAAAAATAATGATGATTGTTGGAGGGGATGCGGGAAAACTGGGACATTGATGCATTGTTGGTGGAGTTGTGAACGAATCCAACCATTTTGGAGAGTAGTTTGGAACTATGCTCAAAAAGTTATCAAACTGTGCATACCCTTTGATCCAGCAGTGTTACTACTGGGATTATATCCCAAAGAGATTATAAAGAAGGGAAAGGGACCTGTATGTGCACGAATGTTTGTGGCAGCCCTTTATGTAGTGGCTAGAAACTGGAAACTGAATGGATGTCCATCAGTTGGAGAATGGCTGAATAAATTGTGGTATATGAAAATTATGGAATATTACTGTTCTGTAAGAAATGACCAACAGGATGATTTCAGAAAGGCCTGGAGAGACTTACACGAACTGATGCTGAGTGAAATGAGCAGGACCAGGAGATCATTATATACTTCAACAACAATACTAGATGATGACCAGTTCTGATGGATCAGGCCATCCTCAGCAACAAGATCAACCAAATCATTTCTAATGGAGCAGTAATGAACTGAACTAGCTATACCCAGAAAAAGAACTCTGGGAGATGACTAAAAACCATTACATTGAATTCCCAATCCCTATATTTATGCCCACCTGCATTTTTGATTTCCTTCACAAGCTAATTGTACAATAATTCAGAGTCTGATTCTTTTTGTACAGCAAAATAATGTTTTGGTCATGTATACTTATTGTGTATCTAAGTTATATTTTAATATATTTAACATCTACTGGTCATCCTGCCATTTAGGGGAGGGGGTGGGGGGGTAAGAGGTGAAAAATTGGAACAAGAGGTTTGGCAATTGTTAATGCTGTAAAGTTACCCATGTATATATCCTGTAAATAAAAGGCTATTAAATTAAAAAAAAATAACCTAATCATATTTGGGAAATATAACTGATTTAATCATTTGGGGGGGAAGGCATTAGGTTATATTTCATTATAGTATTTTGGTCACTTTCCCTTTATATGCCAGAAGACATTGATCTAACTGGTTTCCAGTTTTCTAATAGTTCTTGTCCTAATTGACTTACCTGGATCATTATTTGTCTCCGCTTCATTTTACTGTATATTCCTCAGTCATTTTCTCAACAGTAGACTTGTAGCAACTAGCAAACCTTTTTTTTTCCCCTCTATCTCTTCTAGTTCTCAAAATATGATCAAATTAAATCTGCCATTATTCCCATAAATGAAGTTTCAATCTATTCTCCTGTAACTTTCCTACTTTCTAAACCACTGTGATCTCCTTTGGACACTCCTTTCACATATTCTACATTCTCCTATTAGAATGGAAGCTCCTTAAAGATATTGTTTTTGTTTTTATATTTTTATCTCTGAATTTTTCTACCATACACAGCCATTAAGCAAACACTTAATGAATGAATGCTTTTTCATAATTCAATCATTCAGATACAGTGTTTTCCCCATCTCTCTCAACAAATAATTTATGTTCTTTAGTATTCTGAATGCTGGGTTAATGAGTTGATTTATTTCTGTTCTTGCGTATTTAGTTTGTTCCACAGATCTACTTCACTATTTTTTAAACTATTACCAAGTATTTTCTATACCTGTTACTTAACAGCATAATTTGAGACCAGAAGAACTATTCTTCTACTTTTTTTCTCAATTTCCCTTATCATTGTGACATTCTAAACCTTTTATATCTCCTAATGAATTGTTACTATTTTCTACTATTCTACTACTTAATATATAATAACCTCTTCCTACTTTAAATTTTCCTCCTCTGGTCTTTTCCTGATGTGATCATCTTTCAAAATATCCCAAACTAATTTGACTCACTAAGTAAAGTATTCTGCTTGGAATCAGGAAAATATGAATTCAAATCCAGGTTCAGACATTTACTAACTACAATCCCTGAGCAAGTTGTTTTACCTCTGACTGCCTCAATTCTTCACCTATAAAATAAGGATAATAATATCAACTATCTCCTAAAATTGTTGTAAAGATCAGATGAAGTAAAGTTCTTAGCTCAGAGCCTGGCACATAGTAAGTACTATATAAATACTATCTATTATTCATTCATCTTTTTTCTGCAAAGATCTGATTACATAGTATCACACTTCTTGTCCAAAATCTTCGATTGTTCTCTAATGTGTCTCATGTGGATTTCTAACACCTTTGCCTACTATTCAAGGCCTTCTTCATTCTGATGATGCCTTATCTTTTCTACTTATTTCTATTACTCTTTTCTGAATATGCTAAATTACAGCCAAACAACTATGACATTTTTTCCTAACTGAAAGCCAATCAGCACTTCCTCATCTTTGTTTTTTCATTAGACTTGTCTCTACTGAGAATATTTTCTCTGTACCATTTTACCTGTTTAATATACAAATGATCTTTTTAAGGCCAACTCAAATGCCATAGTTTTGATTTTGATTCAACCCAATTCAGGGGAACTGCCCCCACCCTCAGTAAATACCTGAATTTCCAAAAATGGAAAAAAAAAAGACTCCCTTTTAATGACAAGGATGGTTTTGGCCCTCAATAGTCCAAGTCAATCAACTTATACCTAGCTATGAGATAAAATCAAATTCTTAAAGAAAAGTTCATCATCCTGTAAAGCCATCAAGCTGATTGGGGAAATATATAAGGAGTGAGGTGTTTTAAAGACATACCAAAAGTAAAATCTTAGTTCAAAGACTTAGTTCAAAGGCCATCTTCTACTTGAAAGTCTTTGTTCTTTTCCTCTTCTTCCCCTGCTCCCAGTGCTATCACCTCAAAATATAGATGAATATATGATAGATAGATAGATAAATAGATATCTGGATGGATGGAGATACACACATATGTACATACAATACAAAAACTGAATTATATGTACCTACAGATTTACACATTTTTCCCTTTCCTCACTAGATTATAAGCTTTCTGGGACAGGAAGTATTTTGTTTGTACCTTCCTCCAGTGCCTAACAAAATTCTTCTTGGTACATAGAAGGTGCCTAATAAACAAATGTTGCGTAACTTATTTGTAATAAAACACAAAAAAACTTTCCTAATAAATATATTCCTATGTATCTGTGTTTCAGAATGTAAATTTCCCAATGTGTACTATAATTTTCTCAGTCTTGTAAAGCTATCACATAAAAGATCTGAGCAACAGTTATCTAGCCATGAATAAGCATTTATTTATTCCTTTGATATTTACTCCCAGAGCACACAGAATTTTATTAATACAAGGTCCAAGATTCCTGGTATATGATCACCAAGCAGGTATATAATGACAGACAATGTGAGATTAACACACTCCAGAAAACAAAGTAGTATTCCTCCTCTGGAACAATTCAATACCATGCCTAGACTTTAAAGGTAGTTACAAAGCTGTTAAATTATGTTAATTAGTTAAACTTAGTTAACTGGTTAGTTAATTAAGTTAATAACTAATGTATTTAGTTAAAATGAGTTAAACTGAGAGAATTCAACTAAAGAATAGTGATAATAAAGATAGCTAAATTTACATAGTGTTTTACTTGCAAAATTCTAAACATATTATCCCATTTTATCCTTACAACAAATCCACAGAGTAGATACTATTATTAATCCCATTTTACAGAAGACAAAACAGAGCCTAAGAGAAATGAAAAGCTCTAAATAAATCCAGGGGTCTTATAGAAAAAATGAATGAAGACTTTGGGAATATGTAAATAACTTCAATGAGCAATAATAAAGAAAAATAGTGACTGATACACACTACTCATTGGAGTTTATGAAACAAAACATATAAATGAAAATTAATATATCTTTCATGGTAATAACTATATACACTCAATCAATATTATGTTGACTGTTAACAACCTAACTCTTACAAGGGACTTTCCTCAAAATAAGTCTTATAGAGTATACTATAAGAATTATCATCCCCCTTTTTATAGATGAAAAACTGAGATTTAGAGATTTTTCCAAGAATCAAACACCTATGTACTATGGGAGATAGAACTGGAACTCAAGTTTCTCAACTTGGATGTGGATCATTTTCACGTTATACTACATTTGCAGAAAATGATATATACTTATTAGTATTATTAACTACTCAAACATAATAGTTAAACTTGACACAAAGTGCATTTAGTTTAAAAGGATGCTCTGTTTATGTTAACCATACCTGGAATTTTTTTCCATAATCCACGGACTATCCTTATCTTTCTAATCCTCCAGAAAGCCTTTTCTGATTAAATTTACTCTCACTCAGACTGTTCTTTATCCTGCTTTTTTTAAGCACTTGTGTACTTAATCTGTATAATATCATGCTGCAGTCATTGGTATATTGCTTTCTAACTATTCTCCAGTTCCTTTATATATGTGAGCTGTGGTGTGATAGAAAAAGCACTGAATTTGGAATAAGGCCCAGATTTAAATTACAACTCTGACTTTGGATAAAGACTTAACTTCTCCAAGTCTTGGTTTTCTTACCCATGAAATGGGAGCACTATTTATACTACTTATATTATAGCACTGATGTAAAATCAAACAGGAGACAAAAAGCATTTCAAATCTTTAAAGATGTTAGTATTGTTAATAGAGAGATAATTTTTAAAAGTACCTAGAGAATTGCACTAGAAGACAGAAAGACCTGGGTTCAGATGCCACCCCAATGCATGTTAACAATATGACTTCATTTTAGTTCATTTCCTCATTTGTAAAATGGGAAGACACGTTCTGAGTCCCTTTCCAGACTGAGATCTATTAAATTCTTAGAGTTTATTAGTTAATAGACAGCAAGAATGACCCCATGGATATAGCATTGAACCAAGTATCAAAAAAAAAAAAATGGCTCAAATCCTGAATCAGACATTTATATATTAGCTGTTGGACCTTGTATGAGTTATGTAAAATCTCTGCCTCAGTTTCTTCAATCTGTTAAATGGGAATATCTGCAATAGGCAAATCACTTAATTATTAGTTTCCTCATCTGTAAAATAGGGATGATAACTTATAAATCCCAGGGTTTTTATGAAAATAAAATCAGATAATATTTGCAAAGTGCTTTAGAGCCTTTAATGTACTGTGTAAATATTATTATTTATCACACAGATTTATTGTTAGAATCAAAGAGATTAATGGATTTTAAGAGTTTTTTGATCTTTAAAGAAGGCAGCTACATGGCACAGTTGATATTATGTCCGTTTTGGAAGAATGAGGACCTGATTTCAAATCCAGCCTCTGAAACGAGCTATATGATCCTGGGCAAGTCACTCAACCCTGTTTCTTATGGAATATACTATAAGAATTATCATCCCCATTTTATAGATGAGAAACTGATATTCAGATACTTTTCCAAGAACCATACACCTATGTACTATGGGAGACAGAATTGGAACTCAAGTTTCCCAACTCAGATGTGGATCATTTTCACATTACACTGCATTTGCAGAAAATGATATGTACTTGTCAATTTCTTCATCTGTAAAATAAGCTGGAGAAGGAAATAGCAAACCACTCTTGTATCTTTGCCAAGAAAACCCCAAACATCACCAAGAGTCATGCATAACTAATAGAATTAACACAAATCTTTAAAACTGTTCAAATAATCATCTAGAAAAAGATATCAAAGTTTAATGTATAAAGAGCTACCATCAAATCTAAGAATATTAGGGTTCAAGTGCCAGCTCTGACACATACATACTGGTTATAACACTCTGAGCAAGTCATTTAATCACACAGCACTCTGCCTGTCTCAGTGAAGATGACAGCCTTTGGGTATAAAGTATTTTCTCTGGGAAGTTCCCTACATCAATGAAATCAAACTACCATAATCATCTTCTTCTTTATCATCATCATCATCATCAATCATCATCCAAAGTAATTGGATTAAAAGATCCTAAGGGCAACTATCTTATTTTTTATTTTTACATCTACCTTCCCTATAACATAATGTTATCTCCACAGAATAGACTCTCTGTGCATGATTATTAGCTAGTTTGAGTATAACCCTCACCCCCCCCCAAACACACACACACACACACAAACACACACTTTTTCTTTAGCTGAGTTTTTTTTTTTTGTGTGTGTGTATGTGGGTTTTTTTTTTTTTTTTTTGCCTCTAAAACATACCAAAGGAACCTCCACCCTCTGAGGGAAAAAAAGAAAAAGAAATCTGTCAAAGACACCAAAAGCTCACAAGCCAACACAGTGCTTTTTTGTGAACAAGAAGAGTATTTGAGACCTAATACACAAAGTTCCAGGTGTAATTCTGTTAAGCAGTTTTACATTTTGCTACTAGGACTTTTTCTCCCTCTATGTTAAGCTTTAATATCCTTTCAAATGCATTAATATGTCCCTGGAACAGACACTTACAGATTCCTGCATGCTTTGAATATTTCCATTTTAATAGCAGCTTCAGATCCTCTCTCTTAGCTTTATGTTTCTTCCTACCATAGAAGTTGGCAAAAGACAGAAGAAAATGGTTCATCATCCATAAAAGTCATCCAGGGTACAGTTGTTTGCTTTAGAATATGGTCCATCGAAAAATTAAAGAGGAACAGCATTCATATTTTATTTCTTCCACTCTTTATGCACAACTCTGCATAATTTCACAGGAATTTTCTAAGGCCCTTTAAGGACTCTTTAAATCTTTTCATTTCTGAAAATGAATCCAGTTCTAAGCTGAAAGATCTAAGGTCTCTCTCTTGAAATTCACAGAGTAAAGGTGAAGAATCACTTAGGCACCTTGTGAATAGACCTATATTTGATGGTAGGGAGAGACTACTAATGGAAATAATTATGAGAGCCAATATGCCATAGTTAATGGAGAGCCAGCCATGGGTAATCTGAAAGATTCCAGTTTCAGGTCCTGTCTTTAACATATACTTCTTGCATGACCCTGACCAAGTCCCTTTAATCAATCAATCAATCAGTCAGTCAATCAAACCATTAGCATAAATTAAGCATAACAGGCATGGGAATATAAGAACAAAAAATGAAACAGGAACTGTTTTCAAACAATTAAATTTTTTGTGACTCCCAGCAATTCTCTAAGAATATAAATTACAGAGTAGAGAGTCAATCTGCATTAGTAGAAGAAATTTCTTTCCAGGGAGTTCCCTATATAAGTAGTGATTTTTTTTAAACTCTAGAAATTCTATGGTATAAAACAGTTTAGAGTAAAGATATCACTGAATCGGAAAGAAGCAAAAAGGTGAAAAAAGGAGGGAATTTCTCACATTGTGGATGGTTCCTCATTCACATCTTGTATCAATTAATCAACATTTAAGTGCCTACAAAATGTCAGGCACTGCACTAAACTCTGAGGACACAAAAGAGGACAAAATATAGTCCCTGCCTTCAAGGAATTTACTATCTAATAGAAAAAACAAAACACACACACACACACACACACACACATATATAAAGCAAATTATATACAAGAAAAGTAAAAAATTATTAATAGATAAGAGGTACTAGAAATTTGAGGAATTGGGAAGACTTCCTACAGAAGAGGGATGTTATTTGGATTCTAAAGAAATCCCAAGAGATCAATAGTTTGAGTAGAAGACGGAGAAAATTCCAAGTATGAAAAAGAGTCAGAACCCAGAAATCGAGTCTCTTCATGAAACAACTAGAAGGCTAAGGTCAAGCTATGTATTTCATATTCTTTTCTTTTAACACAACAATTAACAATTTGATTCTTAAAAGAAGCTGGGCACCAAATAATTTTTTGGCTGTGATAAAGCATAAAGCAAATACAAAATTTTTAATACCCCTTCATCTTTGAATGTGCATCTTTTGAAAAATGCCTTTTCCTCTTCTTCAGTAATGATATCAGCAAAGAGAAAAAGGAAACAAGCAATGCTAAAAATCAAACAAATATTAAACCAATCAATGTCATATCATTAATATCAAACTGTTAATAAACTTTAATTTGACTGTTGAAAGTTTAAGTGTTTAAATGTGATATCTTATCCAAGAAAAAATGAGTCAACATATTTCGGGGGAGTCAATTCATATTAACCTTGATATACTTGCTATGATAAATTCCAGAGAAATTATTTTTCAGCTAAATTAAAGAATGGCTGATATATTCTTCTTGGAAAAGATAAGAAAGAAATTAGCAAAGCCATGTTCCAAGAAAAATGAGAAAATAAAATTATGGGTTATTTGGTTAGCATATGACAAATAATAACAAAGGATAAAAATTAGCTACAATGAAAAAGACCTCATAATACAGCTTATATGCCAACATTACTTGCTAAGAATGATGTGGTATAGAAATTCTAAGAATTTCATAGAAGCACAGAATTTCAGAGTTAGAAGTAACCTCAGTTACCAAGTTCATTACAAAAAGAATTTCCCTTCTGACAAACCTAATAAATGGTCATCCAGTATCTGTGAAGACCTCTAAGAAAGGAGAACCACAACTGTTCTAGGTAGTCCATTCCATTTTGAGACATATTCAATTCTTAGGAATTTTTTCCTAACCCCCCCAAAAAACTTTAAAAACTAAACTTTTCTTTTTGCAACAACCACTCCTTGTTCCTAGTTCTGCTTTTGGGTCAAATAAAATAAATCAAATTCCCACCTTTACATGACAGTCCTTTAAGTACAAGAAAATCAGAAACGATGCCTTCTTCATATTACTATACCTCTAAATCTATTATTCTTCATATCCTTCAACTGGTTTTTATATGCCTTAGACCAAAAGTTCTTGCTATTCTGCTTGTCTTCCTATGAAAACTCTATATCTTATCAGTGCTATTCTTAACCTGGTACCAAGAATTTAACACAATGCTACTAATGAGAACTGAGGAGGGCTATCAGCTGCCTCTTTCTGGATGTTGAGTCATTATTATCATATCCCAATATTACATTAGGTTTTTTGGCTCTCTTTTATGAATGATATATATTGAGCTTGCAGTCCATTAAAACCCCCAGATCTTTTTTCCCAGAAAACTTCTGTCAACCCCCATCTCCCTCATAGTATACTTGGGGTATTAATTTTTTTGTACCATAGTACAAAAGTTGTTAACATTGAACTTCCTTTTGTTTATTTTGAAGCCAGTGTTCTAAACCTGTCAAGATCTTTCAGGATACATATTCTGTCATCCAACTAAATTTGGCAAATTTGTTTAAAGCATACTATTTCTTAAGTAGTTGATAAACACAGTTCATAAATAGGATAGGAACAAGCACAGTTTATTGAGATGTTCTACTACCTCCTGTAATGTAGATGTTAAAACATTAAGAACCACACCTTGAATCCAATCTTTCAAACAATCCTAAATCCACCTGATTATATTATCTAATGCTAATTCCATCATACTTATCAGGACAGTGTAAGATTATTTATTAAAAATTTTGTTAAACCTAGTTAAAATTCTATCTAATTTCACAGGAATTTGGATATAAATGAACTTATATGTATATATACAGATATAATCTATTTTTGGAACATGTCCCTGATCTGATTTAGTAAGCATATAAAACAATTTAATGAGATATCATTAATAACATAAGTAAATTGAATAGAAAGATGATAAAGGTAAATAGATAGATAAAAGAGCCAGAGAGAGTAAGATGAGAAAGAGAGGGAGAGAAAGAGAGAGAGAGAGAGAGAGAAGAGAGAGAGAGATGAAATGAGGGAAAGAAAGAGGGAGAAAGAAAGAATTAAGGGCTATTATTTCCTTACTATGTTAAGTGCTATAGATATAAATACAAGCAAGTAAGATACTCCTTACTCTCAAGGAGATTAAATTCCAATGGGGATAGAAAATACATTAAAAAAAAATATGGATAAGGATGCAAAGAGGGAAATGGAAAAACATTATTCAAGAAAAAATATATCATGAATTTATATTTTGAGAAAACAACTATTCAATACTGTTTTGGTAAACATCAACTATCATCATAGAGATTGAAGTGAATTCTAATTTAATATATGATAAATGACAATATTGATGTATGGGTATTATTGCTGAATGATTTGTCTCTGTACAGTCTGTCTATTGCCTCATTAAAGGTAAGATCAGAATTAAATAAAAAAGAAAGTCTAATAGTGAGGGAAAAGATACGGAATAAAAGTTGAAATAACTTAAGGTTGAACTGTTTTAACAAGTAATTTGTAATCAAAAGAGAAAAGTGAATAGAAATTACACTGACATAAAATATAATATAACTATATAATATCAAGGTAGTGCAGTAGATAGAGTTCTGGACATAGACTCAGGAAAAGTTCAAATTCTATCTCAGAAACTTACTGAATGAACAAATCACTCATGTTCTACCTGCCTCAGTTTCCTTATCTTCAAAATGAGAAAAAAATAGCTCATTTCCTCCTGAGTTTTTGTGAAGAAATACTGAGAAAGTGAAATAATTGTGCAATGCTCTACAATCTGAAAAGTGCTATGTAAATGCTACATAATAATTACTATTAATGATAATAATAACATTAATATAGAACTTACTTGGCACTTTGTTAAGCTTTGGGGATACAAAGAAAGTTAAGATTTCCCTGTATGAATGGGGAAAATAACATGTAAATATATATAAACAAGATATATACACAGTAAAAAGATGGGAATATCAGAAGAAAGGTGCTCAAATTAAGAAAGGTTGGAAAAATTTCATGTAAAAAGTCAAATTTTAACTGGTACTTGAAGGAAGTCATGGAAGCTAAAACAGAAAAATGAAGAGGGTTGGCATTCATGCCATGAAGGACAACCAGAATGGATTTTTATTTTTCCCAGAAATTCTTATGAAATAAAGAGTCCTTTCCTAATAATTTAAATTTTGAGAATTATAAAACACTTTTAGTTGTTGAGTCCCACTATTTCTGATTCTATGCCACTGATCTAATTATCTCTTTTTAACCAATGAATTTTTTTTAACTTCTGCTTTATTATATAGTTTTAGGTATGGAATGGCTTTCTCTCCTTCATGTTTACTTTTTCCATCTTATTTCCATTCTTATTTCATTGATAGTGTAAATACTAAGTTCCTACAAATAAATTTTGCTATTATTTTATCAAATTTTCTGAAGTATTTCTTTGAACATTTGACTGATATAGAATTAAAATTATAAATTTTTTAGAAGTATTGTCAATTTTATTATGTTGGCATGACTCAGCTGAGAATATTGAATATTCTGTTTGGTATTTCTTTAAGGAGTTAATTGCAACTGAATCTATAAAAGAATTAAACTTCTTAGGTAAACTGATTACCAAATATTTATGTATTTTGTAATTATTTTATTTTATTGGGATTTTTCTTTCTATTTTTGCTTCTTGGAGTCTCTATTTTGTTCATTCAATCGTATGACAGTATTGTATACAACTACTTTACCATGTAATCCCTCATATAAAAGCCTAACTATTCCCAACTAATGGATGGTGCTGGGCACATAAAGTCAAAAATGAAACACCTCAATTGCTCAATTTATTAAATTCCCATTACTGGCTCTTCTGCACCATCTTTTTCTACACACTGGGCTGGTCATATTTTAGATTTTGCCTGCACCTATAATTTTCCCCCATCTTTGACCTAGAAATTTGAAATTTATTTATCCAATCAAATGAAATAATCATATTTTCCCCACAGCATCACTATTATTTTTATAGTCTTTTAGATGTACATTTGAATACTTTTTTGCTTTATAAGTGATAAGCCATATATCTTATGGATATTTTAGTTATTTTGAATAATGGTTTCTTGTCTTTTGTGTTTTTTTTTCTTGGTAACAAAGAATTGACAGAGATTTGGGGAAATGTATTTTTTTGATCCCACTAGTTTACTAGATATTATTTGTCTTAATTTCTTCACTTTTTCTCTAGTCTGATTTTAAATGTTTGATAGAATTAATGTTTAATTCAATATACCATATCCCTTAGCAGATGATTTATGTACTGTTTAATTTATTTTTGAGAATTTCAGGTTATGTAAACTCTTTATTTCTTTTTTGTTAATATTGCTATATTTTATAGATACTTTACTTCCTATGAATTGTCAAATTAGCTTATATAATTATTTGTATTATAAAGTTTCTGAAAATTCTGTTTATTTCTTCTCTGTTATAAATTCACCTAGTGCATATTTTATTTTGGCAATCAATATACTCTTTCTTTCCTTGACCAAACAAGTAGTGGTTTGTTAAACTTTGTTTAAATAAAATTAAATCTTAATTTTGTTTCCCCTCTTAGAACTAGATAAATTAGATTTATAATAGAATAAAAATAGAAAGAAGTTAATGACATAATTGGAATTTTAGAAAAGTTAGATAAGATAGTCCTTTGGAGAAAATTGAATGAGAATAGAAAGGAGTATACTTTTTTCCTCAGCTGTACATAGCACTGTTATAAAAACTGACAATGTCAATGACTGCAGTTATATAGTGTTTGGTAAAACCAAAGATCCCAGCTTCTGGGATAAGAACTTACTATTTGACAAAAATTGCTAGGGAAATTAGAAAATAATATGGCAGAAATTAGGCATAGGTTGAAATAGATTCATGATTTGGACATAAAGAATGATACTGTTAGGAAATCAGAATAATAAAGAATCATCTAACACTCAAATCTTTGGAGAAGGAAGGAATTTATGACCAAGGAAGAACTAGTGTACATTATGGAAAGCAAAATGGATAATCTTTATTATTGAAAAGAGCCATGTCCATCAGACTTGATTATTGCATAAAGTGTTCTTGATTCTGTTCACTTCACTTAGCATCAATTCATGTAAGTCTCTCCAGGTCTTCTTGTTTGATAGTTTTTGTATCAACCAAACCAATGTAGACAAGATTACATGAGAAACTGGAAAAAAAAATTTACATCCTAGGGTTCTGATAAAGGTCTCATTTCTAAAATACATAGAGAATTTACTCAAATTTATAAGAATACAAGCCATTCTTCAGTTAATAAATGATCAAAGGATATAAATAGACAATTTTCAGATGAAGACATTAAAACCATTTCTAGTCAATTTTTTTAAATGCTTTAAATCACCATTGATCAGATAAATGCAAATTAAGACAATTCTTACCTCTCAGAGTGGCTAAGATACCATGAACAGATAATTATAAATGTCGGAGGGGATGTAGGAAAACTGAGACACTAATACATTGCTAGTGAAGTTGTGAACTGATCCAACCATTCTAAAGAGCAAACTGGAACTATGCCCAAAGGGCAATCAAACTGTGCATCCTCTTTGATACTGCTGGCAGTATCTTTACTGCTTTACCAAAGCGATGATAAAAAAAAGGAGACAGGACCCACATGAGGAAAAATATTTGTAGCTGCCCTTTTTGTAGTGGCAAGGAACTGGAAACTGAGTGCTCATCAGTTGGACAATGGCTTAATAGGTTATTGTATATGAATGTTATGAAATATTATTGTTCTATAAAAAACGATAAGCAGGAGGATTTCAGAAAGGTCTAGAGAGACTTACATGAATTGATGCTAAGTGAAGTGAGTAGAACCAAGAGAACATTGTACACAACAAGATTATGTGATAATAATTTCTGATGGCCATGGCTCTTTTCAACAATGAAGTGATTCAAGCCAATTTCAATAGATTTATGATGGAGAGAGAAATCCATAAAGAGGACTGTGTAGATGGAATATGGATCACAACATAATATTTTCACCTTTTTTTTTTTTTTTTTTTTTGGTTTTCGTTTCCTTGCTTTTTGTTTTCTTTCTCATTTTTTTCCTTTTTGATCTGATTTTTCTTGTACATAATTGTGAAAATATGTATAGAAGAATTGCACATGTTTAACCTATATTGCATTACTTTATATCTAAAGGAGGGATATGAGAGGGGAGGGAGAAAAAATTGGAATATGAGCTTTTGCAGGGATGAATGCTAAAAACAATGCATGTATTTTGAAAAAAAAGAAAAAAATTGACAATGTATTAGGGTATTAAAAACCTCATAAATAAATGCAGGAAAGCAGCACAATATAAAATATCCATCCCTCCAATATCTAACTTCTCATGTTTAATTTTTGCTCTCCCACCACCCTAATACATGGAAAAATTGAAAGCCTCTTCTCTACCTTTTAAGTCTTTGACCAGACTTTTCCTGGAAAATCTGCTCCACTCTTTCTTCTCTCTACTCAAGAAAATTTTCTTTGTATTATCCACCATCTATAATATTGATTTACTGAAGAGGAAATGAAATTCATTTCTCTAAAATATTAATTCACCTTTTCCTTCTACTCTCCTGATGATTTTTCCCTTGGTATGTTGTACTCCTTATATTCTATAACCCATTGATGTTCTTTGCCTTCTCAATGTCTCTTAGATCATGTCCAGAGTTTTTTTCAAAGAAGATCAAAGACACAAAAAGCTCCCTCACCTATCATTCACAGCTTTCTATAATAGTATTGACATAACAACATAAAATTCATTTCTTAACCATTCATGGGTATCTGAAATTATTTAACTTTCTTCTGTTTGGTCATTTTAACTATCGAATACTTATTTCTGAATTATTTTGAAAAATAACTTTAATTCTTCCCTTTTGTAGAAGGTCAAATTATTTCATTTCATGCTTACCATGCTCACTATTTCCACATATTATTTTGTAATTACCAATTGAAATTTTTTTACTTTGAGGAATATCATTTTTAATGTATAACATTTCTTAGAAAGACATGGAATCCTGAAATATTTAGGCTAATACTAAGAACACGTTTTTATTTATGTTACAGTTTTGAATTTTGCTTATTCTGTTTCTCAATGAATTGATAGTAGGAGTTCTTATTCTTATTTGATCAATACATATTTTGGATGTGTACTTGGTATCATAATATAGTCTAAGAGGAGAGAACTACTCTCAACCTTCTTATCTTTTTACTGAGAAAATTAAGATCCAAAAAAGATTAAATAACTTGATCCAGATCACAAAGCTAGTAGGTGACAGAGTCAATATTTGAACTCATCATTTAACTCTAATCCACAATATACTTCTAATACTTCTGGAGAATTTTTCTCTATGATTTGAAATATAGTATTTAGATTCTCATCTGCAAGATATTCTTTTATCTTTGTGTTCCTTCAGTCTTGCTGTATTTAAATGCTCTCAATTCATGCTTTTTAAAAATCTTTTTAGTAATTACATTTAACAATATATTCTTACATCTACCTAGAAAACTGTCCCTTTTAAAAATAAAAATGAAAAAGAAGATAAAACAGCTAAAAGAAAACTATAGCCCACACTTTATATTCATAATACCCCACTACTGAAAAGAAAGAACTACTACTACCTCTTGTATCTGTTTTAGCAGTCTTAGGTTGATCATTATTTTATTAACTTTTATTATTTTTTCTCTTTTCTATTCTTTCCATTTATGATATTTAAAATGAATATGAATATTTTTATTTTATGACTCATCTTCATTTTGCATCAGTTCATAAGTTTCCCATGCTTCTTTGAATTCATCATATTCATTATTTTTGCAGCAGACTAATATTATAATAAATATGTATTAAATTTATTCAACCAATGAACAGTCACAAATTTCCACACTTCCAAATTTTTGCTGTTTTAAAACAATTCTATAATGTTTTGATATATGGTGGAGTAGCTGGGGAAAATATAAAATCTTATTCTCATTTCTTTTTATGTTATTATTATTACTGTACAGATCCTAACTTCATTTTAAGCTTGTTTCAATATATCATGTAAAATGTTGTTTAAAAGCCTAATTTCTATTTTCCAGATTTGTCAGAAATTTTGATTAAATTGGTAATCATCTCCCATATTTTAGGATTATTGTGTAAGGAATTCATTAGTCTTCTGGGATATTGTTCAGAGAAACAACTGAAAAACTGAAAAGCAATTGACTGAAAGCAATTTGGACAATCACAATCACTGAAATGGAAGAGAACTGAGCAATTTTTCTATAGGGGATAATGTTAACTGGCTAGTTGTCCGTCTTGTCTACCCTTACATTTCCTCCTGAAATTTGGTAGCATTGAATATACCTAGGCTTTAGTTTTCACCTCCCTAGGAGGTAGTTTAGAGCATGACACTTTCAGTCATCACTTATCTTAATTGTCTCTTTCTCTCACCATGGAGTTTTAATCAAACATATGCCATTATAAAAAGCAGTTAACTTTTACCCAAGTGAAAATATAATTGTTCTCAGGTCCATATAGTCCTCTTCCCTTCAATTCTAAAGAGGTTTCCTGAGAAGAAAAATTATGTTCAAGATAGCTTAAAACCCCAAATTAGGGAAACATTCTTAATATTCATTCAGACATTTTGTTCTTTGTATTAATTTAAATTGTGTGCATTCATCTAACTTATTTTTCTCTATTTCTCTTTTGTTGGCATTGATTATATATAAAGTGAAATTAAGATACAGTAAATTCTTGTTTAAAAGAAGGAAGGAGAACATAAAAGAGCAGCAGCTACTAGAAAGGGATGGAGAGAGGAAGTTGGGGAGAACATAGATTTCTCAGACAAAAAATAGGCAATTGTAATCAACAGAGATAGGCTGAGTTCTTTGCACTAAAATACCTACAAGACCTGACAGTCCACATTATTTTTTCCCATTTCTGCTGTAGCAGAGCTTTCCTCTCTGTAGTTTGTTGCCCCTGTAGTATTCTTTCTAACTCAGATTAAGTTCTGGGCAAGGTAAGAGACCCTTTATTTTCTACTCAACTTTCTGTTTAGTTCATGCACTTCCTGATTCATCTAGTTAGTCTAATTGTTTCATTGAGTTTATGAACCTTATGTATGACTCAAGTATATTTTCTTACTGATCAAGAAAGTACAAATAATCATTCTCAGGGCTAAAAAGCTGGTTTGTCTCTCTGAACTATAAACCCCAGTATGCTAGTTAGTCTTCACATTCCTAGTATAATAATATTATAGGTCTAAAGCTAGAAGAGACTTCAAAATAAGAGTTCTCAAAACTTATGTAATAAAATCCTTAATTTTGTAGAGAGAAAAATCAGACTCAGGAAGCTTAAGAAATTTGTCCAAGTTCACATAAGAAATAAAATATGAGAGATGGGAGTTGAAGTTAGGTCTTCTGATTCAAGATTTAAGGCTCTTTTCTTATATTATGTCAGATCATAATGTTCTAAGATGTATAAAACACAAGGTTATTGAGTTCAATTATTTCTGATTCTTATTACTTAATCTTTTCCAATATTCTTCTTTGGCTATTTTCCAGTAGTTAATTGTTTTGATTGGGGTCATTTCTTTCAATGTCTGGTACTTACTAAGTGCTTAATAAATGCTTTTTTTAAATAATTAGTTATTCTGGAGTAGCTAGGTGGTGCAGTGGATAGAGCACCAACCCTAAAGTCAGGAGGACCTGAGTTCAAATCTGACCTTCTTACCTGTGTGACCCTGGACAAGTCACTTAACTGCAATTGCCTCAGCAAAAATAAATAAATAAATAAATGAAATTTCCTCCTTAGCCAGAATTTATCTATATAGACTACTGCAATTTCTGATGACTAAAACAAAAGAATCCAAAATAGAAAAATATTTGGGTTTGAAGGTTTATACCATATTACCCACCAATAATTATACGTCAAAGTCAGCATAAAAGATATCACTGAGGAGATATACAACCAAAACAGTAAATAAGCTCATCAAATCATAAGATTGAAAAATTACAGATACATGGCTTTTCTGCTTAATTAGTTGACCATTCAATATCAAAAGATTTAGAGAAATGCCCTGAGAAATATCTGTGAGAGGACATGGATGAGATTCACAAAAAAATGATAAAATATGAATGGCTATCTGTCACATGACTAGAAGAAGAACCCACATTGATGAGATCCAAATATTGAATAAACTTTTTTTTAAAGTTTCCCTGGTGGCATGCTTTGAAATCCTTCCTAGGGCTAACAGTCTTTTCACTTTCTATATCTAAAAAAAATTGCTAAATCTTATCAACTCAAAATCAGCTGTAAGCTAATAGTCTAACCATCGCCTGAATTTAAATCATTATATCCTACTTCCATTATTAATTTAGCCTCCTAATTAATCTCTCTGGTTCTAGTCTCTTCTTTCTTCCCATCTCCAATTCCTCCTTCACACAGGTACCACACTATCTTAAAGTATAATATTCATTATGAAACATTCGGATGATGACTTTAAATTCCTTTTCTGGCTTCCTTCTAAGCTCTGGTTCCAAACTATCTTTCTAATATCTTTTGCCTCAATTTTTATCTTCAGTGCAAAGACTATGCTTGACATATAGTGAATAAATAAATTGCTGATTTATTGACAGATCACAACTCACCCGTGTTATTCCTTTTTTCTATATTTTTAACCATTTCTTCACCAAGAATCTATCCCCCGCCTGTGTCCATGTGTAAAAAGTCTACCAACCTTCAAAATCCAGTTTAACTATATCCTTTTCTTGTCACTAACCTTACAAGATCCCTGGGCAAATAAACTATTGCAGAAACTCAGGTTTAAACACAAGGGAATAAATCAGAAAGCAATGTTCCCATATTGCTTAGGACTTCAAAGACCATTTAGATTTTGTACTTTTTTGGTATAAGTTAAATTTCTGAAAGAAATATAAGCTGCTATCTTTGAATTCAGTATGGCTACTGCTCACCTCCCTTTTCATGTTTTCCAGTGTAACTATTACACTATGACTCGTCAACCACAGCCCTGTCTATGCCGCCATTCATAACACCTAAGTTTTCCATCTTTTGCCTCCATTGTTAGGTTTACTCCAGTGAAAGCATTCACCTGACATACTCTTGCATCTGCCTATAAGACCAGTACTGATAAGTACAAGTCTTCTTTTCACATTTCTCAATCTCAATTCTAAGCTTAACCCAGTTCTCTTCTGGGCCTTATCTACTGTAGACTAAGCTTCTGCACATGATTTCATATTTCTATACTAAACACCACTCTAGTTAAATAGTTACTTTATCTGGTAAAGTAATCTGGTCCTCCAGGCAGATTACCCTTCACTCTATTCCAATGGAATCTGTTCTCTTTTCTCCCTTACTCCAACAGTAAATAATCTTTTTTTCTCTGACCTTAATACTTGTTTTCTACATCTATATTTGCATCCCTACAGCATCACATTTTACTTTACATTCTTACCATAAGGTCTTTGACAGTATATTCTGTACTATGTCTTATCTGACCATGAGTTCTCCTCAGCAACTAACATGATGCTTTCCTCATAGTAGTCCAAATGAATGAATGAATGAATTTCATTATGGATAACAACATAGCCAGTCTCTTCCTAAGTTACATAGCATTTTGTGTTTTCTTAAGACTGCTTCTATTTTTAACTACAGTATGTACTGGTAAAGGATTTTACAACTCTCTAAATTAGCCCATGGTGATTACCCCTACTGTGCAATTTACCACTATTTTATTAAAGCAAGATTAAAGATAATACTTCATTGGAAGAAGTAACAGCAGCATTAACCTCTATTTACCTTGACATAATAAAGCTTTAATAAAACATGGGCAAATTGCATTGAGGGGGATAATTATTCTAACATAAAATTTAAAGGGAACTTAATTTCTTATTCTGCATGTTTAATGCTTTAGGATTAGTGTCATTAATGTCTTTTTTCTCATTTTTAGGGCATACATAAAAATATTTCAACCCATTCCAATTTGTTTTCTCATTAAATACTTCCTAATTTATTTTCATGTTCAGAAACATAAGAGCAATTAAAAAAAAACAAATAAGATTCTTTTTTCCCCTAAAATAAATATCCACAGTAACTTGGTGGGTAGGGGAAAAGGGTTCACAGGATTTGGAAGAATCTAAGACCAAAAAAAAAAAAAAAATCACCCTTGTCTAAAATTTTGACTGTTGAATCAAAGAAGGTTCTTGTTTGTTTTCTATCCTCTCCCTTTATTACATCAGACAAGCTTCAAAGGGGTTGAACACAGAGGATTGAAAAATAACACAGCTGCAGTTGGTGGTGGGGCCTTCTGCATCTGCCTAGGTTTTGTTGTTCATGTAATACTTTTCAATAAACAAAGATGTCAATCAACTTTCTGTGCAGCACATCACATTTTAGATGTAAACCACTTCAGACACAGTGCTGCCCCAAGCTCACACATTTAACAGATAAAAATTCAGCTTTCTGTCAACACAGAATATAGTATTGATTGTAGGCTGTATTTAGGCAAGACTATGGCAGAGTAATATTACCTTCAAATTCATGTACAGACCACTATAGAGTCAGTGGATGAAGTATGTTTCAGTTGCTGTGGTTTCTTTGTTTTTTTTTCTTTTTTCTTCTTCTTCATCTTTTTTTTTGTGTGTGTGGTTAATGTTCAACATTGATTAATGCCCATTTCTCTACACATTCCCAGAAAAAGAAAAAGAAAAAAAAAAAAAGCTTTGGCTGCATCCCGCCAATTGTGAGGGTGGCAGAGGGGGGTTCAGAGCACATGATAGCAATCATGGAAACTTTGATCACTTGATTTGATTCTAGTGCTTTGTAAATTAGCATAATTATTCAAACATGCTTCATTAAAAATCATGACTGTACAAGTCCTTCAGTTTAATGATCCAAGTGTAGACCACGTGAACTAAGCTTTAAATAAATACATCAACTCAGTGCTGAGAGGCCATGGCTCAGACTTAAAAAAAAAAAAAAAAAAAAAAAAAGGGAAAAGAAAGCAATAGAGGTTGGGGAGGGTGTAAAGTGGAGGGTGAAGTTTAAAGTGTAGAAATGCAAGCTCTAATAATGCCAGTCAGGAAGAAAGGGTTAGGGGAAAACTTGCTGTTCTGATAAAAAGCACACTGCAGTACTACTTCGATGTATTTTTCCTATTTATCTTCACATCTATCTGAATGTCTCTTGGGATCACCAAAGGTTAGATACCATGTCACTTCTAAGCTACTAGAAGATTGGCATACAATCCCTGTAAATCTCGAACTAATTACATTTGAATTTTAGGTGTCACAGCTAGTTTTGACCTTTGAAGGTTGGTAATATAAAAAAAAAAAAAAGTTTTGCAATTCTTTGCAATTCAGTGTGCTAAATACATACTATTTCATATGTAAAGCATTATACCTGCTAGCAACTGATATATGTAGGATTATAATATATAAAAATAAGAGTTTTAATTATGAGCTATTAAAGGTTAAAATTTCACTAAGACTTTTGGGATAATATGTATCATACTTTAAACATATAATTTCATTCTATTTTGAACAACAAATGTCTGAATTAGTTTCTATTATCACTTCCATTTTACACATTAGAAAACTGAGAAGTTAATACATATAATGCCTGATGTTTGTTGATTGACTGCTTGATTTTCTCAGAATCACAACTAGTGGTGGCTGAAAAAGGATTAAGATTCAGATATTCTTGACTCTAAATAGCTAATATTTTAGCTATTCAATAGCTGAAAATAATAAAATGAGAGTTTTAGGTTGATTCATTGCACTGTTCCTGATTCACCTGAGATCAACATAATAGAGAATTTCCTAAAGGAAAGGATTGTAAATGGTGTTATGATGCTTGCTA
Source organism: Sarcophilus harrisii (assembly GCF_902635505.1). Lineage (NCBI taxonomy): Eukaryota > Metazoa > Chordata > Mammalia > Dasyuromorphia > Dasyuridae > Sarcophilus > Sarcophilus harrisii. Next base: position 206,404,445 of record NC_045429.1, read on the forward strand.
TCTGTGAACTGCTTTAAGGATGGATTGTCAGCATTCACTTCACTCTTTTTTTTTCTTTTGACAATTTATGAGGCATCATCACAGAGACATTTCAAAGAATTTATAACAATTTTAAAGAAGATTAAATTTTAGAGTCTAATCTAGTTTCAAAATTTATTTTATTTAAATCTTTGGTTTTATAGCTAAGGATGTGAATATTACAGGTTTAAAATACAAGTTTCCCCCAGTGGCCTTTAAAAACATACACATATTAAATAATCATTATTTTCGGAACAGTGGAATCAATTATGTGTTCTCACTATATTGAAATGTCATGAACAGCATACCTCTTATTACTACTTTAGACTCATAGTAGCCTAGTGAAAGTTAACTGGTTGCCATCTCAAGGATTGATAATGAGTCCCTCTCAGATGAAAAAAAAGAATTAGGGAAAGTACATGGCTACCGAATAAAATGTAACATACCCATTATCAGTTTCCTCAGATGCATTATAGATGAGAGAGAAGGTAAAAAATATATATATATATTCCATAGTTTATAGATAACCTTACATTTCCAGCTTTGAAGAAAGGATCTGAGACAAGTTTTCTATATACCTATATCAATTCAATAAAGACAATCTTCAGTTCCTGCTGTTCTTACCTCCCATATGTTATACAGATGTACAAAGATTTAGGTTGCCAGAAAACCTTCTTGTTCATTTGTTTCAACTAATTATCTGTGGTGTTTCACTAAAACCAGTTAAAATCATGTATTCAATGATTCGAAATTACTTCATATTTCAACAAATTCACCTCATCAAATATTTCATTATGCACATACTACATACACGCAAGGCACCAGAGTAAGTACTGGGATTACAAAGGCAAAAACAATTGTAGTCCCTTTTATTAGCAAGAAAGCCAATAGGAAATATAATTTACCCTCATCTTCCTCCCCAGGAAATTTAGAGTCCCGGGAGTGGACAAAGATGTGATCAGAGGTGATTTGCAGGGGAAGAACACTATCATACAAAACTGAATATAATAATGAGCAGATGGAGTGTTATCTGGCTCATTGGTAGGCTAAAGGAGTGACCGACCTCCCTAGACACTATTTGCTACTGGACAGGGATCAAGTGATTTTATGTCCTTTAAACTTCTGTCTCTTCTACCTCATTGCTGACTAGAAAACTGAAATCACTTTCCCTTAAATCTTGTTTAGCTATATTCTGTACTTTTTTTAATGGTTTCATCTCCAAAGCTTCCATTGCCTTCAGAGCAAGTATCTGTTGTAAATGAACAAACAGTATTGTGGGAGAAAGCAGGAAGGGATAAATAGCCCTAGTCAGCCCCAAGGATAAACTGTAGTTTTCTCTTTGTCTCTGTTTTTGTCTCTCTATGTTTCTTTTTCTGTTTCTGTCTCTTGTCTATGTTTTTCTATCTTTGTATCTCTCTAACTTTGTGTGTCTCTGTTTCTCTTTGTGTCTCCCTTAATACAAAGAGATGGAGCTTCAAGAAAAAAAATCTTATCTGTTTTGCTTAAAAGCTTATATTATTTTGAAACACATCTGTTATGTGGCAAACACTATACTAAATATTGTAAAAAAAAAAAAAAAGAAAGAAAAGAAAGAAAGAAAGGAAGAAAGAAAAGAAAAGAAAGATATCATAAGCAACTTTATATTAAAATATGCTATTTTCTAACATTTCATTTTAAACCATTCTTTAGCTTTCTATGAAAGACTTAAATGAAAAGGAAAAATTCATTTCTGGAAAACCAAATTTTAAGTAGTTCCTCTTGCATCACTTCACTTAACCCTCTTTGCTTCAGTTTCCTCACCTATATACTGAACTGGAAAAGGAAATTGCAAACTATTCCAGTATCTTTACTATAAAAACCCCAAGTGGAGTGCAACCCTAGACCCAGATCAGGTCCTAGCCAGACCTCTGAATCAGTGACAGTAGTGTGGTTTCCATCCCTCTCAGTCCAGAGACACCAGAGAGGACTTGGAACATCAGCAGAAAAGGTCTGTGGAACTTGGATGGGAGCCCAGCGTGTAATCACAGTGCAAGTTATGCCAGCATAACCCCAAACCCAAACCCAGTCCTGGCACCAGTCTTGGCCTAGACCCCAGTGTCAGCAAGGAGAAACTACTGAATCAGCAGTAGTGCTAGAGGATTCTGGATCTCTCCACCAGGGAACACCTAGGAGGACTCAGAAGGTCAGTAGAGAAGGTCAGTGGCAATGAGTTGGGAGTCTGTGTGCAGTCCCAGTGTAGCAGCCCCAATCCCAGTCCCAACCTCAGGCTGAGAATCAGCAAGACAGAAAATTCTGTTGGTTTAGCATATTAGATCTTATAGGTATAGTGGAGCAGGAACAATCCTAACAGCACCAGGGCAGAAAAGAATGTGGTCAGGTTCCTAGAAGGATCTCTGAAAACAGCTGCACAAAACCCTGAAATTTGGAACAGTGCACCCTCCATCCTGAAACAGAGGCTAGGAAAATGAGCAGACAACGAAAAAATTGTTTCTAATCTTTGAAAGTTATTATGGTGACAAGGAAGATCAAAACAGACATTCAGAAGATAATAACAAAGTCAAAGCTCCTATTTCCAAAACCTTCAAGAAAAATAAGAATTAGACTCAGACCATAGAAGGGCTCAAAAGGGATTTGAAAATCAAGTAAGAGAGTAAATGAAAAATTAGAAAAAGAATTGATAGTGCTACAAAAGGAAATACAAAAAGCTAAAGAGGAGAATGCCTTAAAAAGCAATATTGTCTGATTGGGAAAGGAAGTACAAAGCTCACTGAGGAAAATAATTACTTAAAAAATAGAATTGAGCAAATGGAAGCTAATGACTTTATGAGAAATCAGGATACAATAAATAAAAACCATAAAAATGAAAAAATAGAAGAAAAATATGAAATATCTAATTGTCAAACTAACTCACTTAGAAAATAGATTCACAAGAGAAAATTTAAAAATTGTTGGTCTACCTGAGAGTCATGATCAAAAAAAAAAAGTCTGGGCATCATCTTTCAAGATATTATCAGGGGAACACTGTCCTAGTATTCTAGAACCAGAGAGTAAAGTAGAAATTGAAAAAATTCACTGATCACCTCATGAAAATGATCCCAAAATGAAAACTTCCAGGGATATTATAGCCAAATTCTGGAACTCCTAAGTCAAGGAGAAAATATTGCAAGCATTCAAAAAGAACCAATTCAAGTATAGTAGAGCCAGAATCAGAATAACACAAGATTTAGCAGCTTCTACATTAAAGGACCAGAGGGTTTGAAGAGCAATGGAACTAGAGCTAGGATTATAATGAAGAATTACCTACCAGCAAAACTGAGTATAATCTTTCAGAGGAAAAAAGTGGTTATTCAATGAAAAAGAGAATTTCCAAAAATTTGTGATGAAAAGACCAGAGCTGAATGGAAAATTTCATCTTCAAATATAGGTCTCTGGAGAAGCATAAAGAGTAATCAGAAAAGTGTTATCATAAGGGACTTTAATAAGGTTTATCTGTTTACATTCCTACATGGGAATATGATACTTGTAACTTATTAGATCTTTCTCGTTATTTTGGCAATATACAGGTGTGAGTTGAATATGAAGGGGTTATATGTTTTTTAAATAATGAAATTTAGAGGTGATGGGGCATGTATTGGGAAAAAAGTGAAATGGTACAAATTAGCTGACATAAAAAAGAGGCAAGAAAAAGCTTTTTACATTGGAGGGGAAGAGGAGGAGTAGAGAGGGTAAGAAAGTGAACCTTAATCTCATTAGAATTGGCTTAAAGAGGAAATAACATACATGCTCAACAGAGGTATAAAAACCTATCTTACCCTGCAGAAAAATAGAAAGGGAATGGGATATAGGAAGGAGAGAGGGTGGCAAAAGAGAGGGCATATTGAGGGAGGCAATGTTCAGTAGCAAAATACCTTTGAGGAGGGATAGGGTAAAAAGTGGGAGAAATAGAGTTAGCAATAGTAATCATAAAAAGAATTTTAGGGCAAATTTCTCTAAGGCTTCATTTCTCAAACAGAGGGAATTAAGTCAAATTTATTAAAATAAAAAAAAAAGAGCTATGCCCCAGTTGAAAAATGTTCAAAAGATAAAAATCTGTGCCCAAAGGGATATAAATTCATGCATATCCTTTGACCTAATAACACATCTATTTGGCATAAATGCCAAAAAAGATTTCAAAGGAAAATGATCTATATGTATAAAACAATATATTCATAGAAGCTCTCTTTTCAGGGCAAAAAAAAATGGAAATTGAGAAAAGGTCCATCAATTGGGGAATGGCTCAATAAACTGTGATGTTTATGATGGAATATTATTGTTGTTCTATGGGAAATGATGAGCAGGATACCCTCAGGAAAAAAAAAAAAGCCTTGGAAAGTCCTCCATGAATTTAAGCAAAATGAAATGTACTGTATACAAAGTAATAGCAATTTTTCAGGATGACCAGCTGAGAATAACTTTGCTATTTATTCTCAGTAGTATAATCATCCATGACTATTCTGAAGGTAAGATGAAAAATCCTAACCATAGCCAGAGAAGGAACTGATCATGTCTGAAAATACATTGAAACATTCTTTCTCTCTCTCTCTCTCTCTCTCTCTCTTCTCTCTCCCTCCCTCCCTCCCTCCCTTTCTCTCTCTCTCCTCCCCCTTTCTCTCTCTCTTTCTCTCCCCAACCTATTTTCCTTGAAGGTTTTTATTTTTATTAGGTTGGGAGATGTATATTTTTCCCCCACAACTTGACTTTTATGGAAATGTTTTCATAACTTCACAAGTGATTTCTTAATTATGGGTGGGGAACAAGGGAGAGAACTGAGCACTCAAAAGTTTTAAAAACGAATGTAAAAAAATTGTTTTGGATGTACCTGGGGGGAAATATTAAATAAATAAAATAACATATAATATAAAGCAAGAAAATCCCAAGTAGAATTATAAAAAGAAATGAAGACAACTAAAATAACCAAACAGTTTTTTTTATCTTTATTGACATTTTTTACATTATTTAACTGAAATTTTCCCCTGAATCTTATCTCTTTCACTTTTATAAAGAACTAGGCAAGATTTATTTTAAAGAAAAAAAGGAAGATGAGAGGGGAAAAAAATCATAAATCATAAAAATCATAAAAGCTGACCAATACCCTGAAAGAACATGGCAATACATACAATGTTTCATACTAGTTTACTCCAATCTTTTACTGACACCCTTTAAGAATTTATTTAAAGTATTTAATCCCTTTAAGTACTTCGGAACATTTCTCTTCCATCTAGCTAGATATCCTTCCTTGTCTTATGAGTCTATCCAATTGGATCAAAAACAACTGAATATAAGCTCTTGGAAGGCAGGGGCTGTATTTCTTTTTCTTTTCTTCTCCATATCCTATGCGTCTAGCACAATACCTGGTACATAATAAGTGTTCTGAATAAATGCTACTTGACTGGAATTTAATCAAAATTAACTTCAATGTGGAGATTATGCAAACAGGAGTTATTAGCTGTCTCCCTTGAGAAAGAGGAGGTGGCATATGTCAGATATAGGAAGTTAGGTTAAATACAAAAAGTTCATGTATTTTGATTAATATAGAGAAGATTTTAAAGTCTTTGGATAGATTAACAAAGGAAGACAAGAGAAAAAAACAATTACTGTGTACCAGACACTATGTTAAGTGCTTTAGCAATATGGTCTCATTTGATCTTCATATTCCTGAGAAATAGATGATATTATTATCCCAATTTTACAGATGAGGAAATGGAGACAATAATAACATGTATTGTCCAGGGTCACACAACTAAAAGTATCTGAAGCCACATTTGAACTCCAGGTCTTTTTGAGTTGAGGCCCAGTATTTATAAATGTGATATGGAGAAACTGCATTCTTATGTATCTGAAAAAGAATTTTGCTATAGTCTGGATTGTTCTATTCAAATATGTTTTTAAAATATACAAAGTAATAGTGACGGGATACAGAAGGCATGACTCAATAAGAAACAGATTTCAGAGAGAAAGAAAGAGAAAAAAAAGATTAGTTGGGTTTTTCTTTTTTTGAAATATTTAAGAAAAGCAAGAGGAGCAGTAAAATTATTAAACAAAGGATCCATGTTGATGATTCTTCTACTATCCTGGCCTCCACTTCTCATTTCCAACTAGCTCCACATCAGGTACCCATCAGCAGCCTCCTACTTTAGAATGAATCTACATTCAAAACTGTTCTGTTTAAGAAACTAAACTCTTAACTTTCCTCTCTCTGACCACAAGGTCCTATCCATTCATTTCTATTCCTTCTTCATTGAAGAATTTGCTTTAGTTACCCTCTACTCAAAACCTCCAATGACTGACTATTAGGTCAAGGATGAAAAAAAAATTAATTTGTGTGATCTTTAAAGTTCTTCCCTACATTCTTCCCTCTTTTCCTGCCTTCTTACGTATCACTTCCCTTCACACATTTTTCAGTTTACATTAATTGAACTTTTTGCTCTACAATCCATCTTTTCTTTCCCATGTTTTTGCCTTGACTGTTCTCTGTGCCTGAAATTTACTTCCTTTTCATCTCCACTTCTTGAAAAAACTTAAATTTCCCTTTAGATTCATTTCAACTTCCACTTTTTGCATTAAAACTTTCCTCCTTATCGCCAATACCAACCTAGCCACAAATGCTTTCTACTTAAAGTTTCTTTAATGTCCTTTTTGAATGTGTTTCATTTATAACAATTATCTTTCTATCTATACCATATATGCATATGTATATATACATACATATAGAAATGTAGGTATATACATACACATATACACATATGTATAAATGTCAGAATATCTACTCAGAAATGTAGTAAATTCCTTGAAGGCAGAGGCTACTTAACTTTTTTATTTGTATCTACTATTTGTATCCACAGTATCTGGCACATAGTAGGGTACAGAATAAATGTTTGACTAATTGCCACATTCTGTCCATCAACAATTTCTTCCAAAATTCTCCTCACTGATCAAAATTATTTTAAATTTACTTGCTTCCCTAACTTGCCTGGAGTCCTTAGTCGATCATTCCAAAGATGTACTCTTGCTAACATTTTAGAATTCAAAGAGTCACATTAATTGGGTTCACAATTAATTAATGCTATAAAGCCTCAATATGTTTTTTTTTTTTTCATTTCTTATATTCACAACTTCTTGATTATTTCATTCCTCATAATAATAGTGGCAAACTATTGTCCTTTCTTAAAGTCCTTTATCACCCTCCACATTTTTTTTTGTCAACATATGGCTCACTCCCTAATCTGAAATCAAGGCCATCTAATATTAGGTATCTCCAATTATTCCATCTTTACTTTGATCTATTTTTCTACATCTTTATCTACCATCTCTTCTTTTGATTTTAACTCTTAAGAAAAAATGTCTTTTTATGTTAACTAACACTTATAAGTGGATTCTAGACTCATACCTTCTTGCCTCCTACAGGACCTTGCTCTAACAATCAATTTGTTTGTTTGTTTGTTTGTTTTTAAGCAGGTTTATTCTATTTAATGGTTCTTTTCCCATTGCCTGTAAGAGAGAGAGAGAGAGAGAGAGAGAGAGAGAGAGAGGAGAGAGAAAGAAGGAGAAAGGGAGGGAGTTTGCCTCAAATTCGGGAAGATAGAGACTTAAGTCCCACCTCATACATATGTGACCTGAAATTTGTTAGTCATTTGATTCTCAGTACTATAGGCAACTATAAGAATTTAAGCTGGTGAGAGTATTCCAATTGTCACTGTTAGATGGTATCCCAAACTATGGTCTTTCTATACTGATGAAATCACAGATGAAAAAAAAAAAAAGTTTATTTTCTTCTATCGACAGATAAATTCTGGTTCTTGTTACCTTCTCTTCTCCCTAAGTTTTCACATAACTATTTCTTCCTGGTTCTCCTAATTTATCTGGTAACTTCTCAGTATTCTCTGCTTCATCCAAGTAATGCTAGATCACTTGGAGATTTCATCAGCTCCTATGGTTTCAGTTTTCATCTCTATGCAAATAAGTCTCAAATCTTAACGTCTGGACCTAACCCTTCCTCTGGCCCCCAGTATCACATCTACACTGTCTATTGGGTGTCTCAAGCTAGACATCTTAAATTCAAAATATCTGAAACAGAATTCATTATCTTTTCCAAAAAATGTTCCCCCTTTCTAATATCTCTGTTACTGTTAAGGGTTCTCAGGGCTCAAGATTTCTCATTTTTTACTCTTCCTCTTTCATTCCCCACATAATAGTCAACTATTTACTCAATCTTGCTTTTTCTACCTCCAACATCGATCTTGAACTTCTCTGACATTGCCACTATCTTGGTTCAGGTTTTTTATCACTTCATACCTGGGTTATTGCAAGAGACTTCTGGTTGGTCTCTCTGGATCAATTCTCTCCTTGCTCTGGATCATCCTTTACAGACAATTTTATATTAGTAAAGTGAACTTATGGGCCTATCACTTTCTAATTTATTAAACTAACGTGATTTAATATTTGTTCCAGAATAAATTTTAATATTTTATTTATTATTTATTATGAATTTATTATATATATTATCATATTATATATAATAATTATTATTATTAATTTATGTTTGATTTCATAACTCAGCTCCTTTCTACCTTTCCAATCAACTAACCCCTTTCTCCTCAAAAATCTCACTGCTATTCCTCACATAAGAAACTCGATTTTCTATATCTGGGTTTTTCAATGGCTGTCCTTAATTCTTGGAACTCTATCTCACCTGCTCTTTCCTCCATGATTGCCCTAATTTCCTTCAAGTCTCATCTGTAAAGTATCTCCAAAGATCCTCCTCCCAATCTGCTGAATGTCTTCATTTATATTTCTTTAGATTTTGTGATTATTCATGAATTTTCTATCCATGAATCCATTTCTCCTTCAATGATTGAAAATGCACACATATACATTATCCTTGTCATGTTAGCCTCCTAAAACTATATTTGCTACATGTGGAATTGGCTCTTTACTGTCACAATTTAGGATAAGTTATGCAAATAAATGATTCTAATAGTATAAAATTGAAATTCCTTGAGATAGAGGAATTCTCATACTAAAAAAAGAAATAAAGACTAGATCTGTAATTTCCTTAGAATAGGAAACTCACAAGGTAACGAAACTCTGTCTACCAATACCTCAGAAACAGTTGTTAAGTGACTTGCCTAGAATCACATAGTTACTATATATCAGAATTAGAACTTGAACACTAGCTTTTCTCATCCAGAAATCAAGTCTGAATCCATTGTGATGATGCCTAATTTAGCTCATTTTAATATGTTATTAATTTCTTTTTAAACAAGAACTCTTACATTGATATTAGCAAAATTATACTGAGCAACTCCGTCTAGGGATGATTAATTTCTTAAAAGTGCTTTCACCCCAAGATTCAAACTTTCTTCATATGAAAGAACTTATAACCCTATATGGTCTAGTCCAAATAAAAATTTTTTGAGGAACAGCAAGGGCTCCATTTCATTCATGGTAAGTACATAGATGAAGAGTACCAGGAGAATTTTGTACATAGTAACAGCAAGATTGTATAATGATCAACTATGACAGACAATATAGTGATTTAGTGTACTCCACCTAGTTTTCTTCTCAACAATAAAGTGAACCAAGACAATTTAATAGACTTAGGATGGAAAATGTTATCCACAGCCAGAGAAAATACTATAGAGACTGAATGAGGATCAAAGCAAACTATTTTCACCTTATTGCTTTGTTTTTTTTTTCTTTCTCTTGGTTTTCCTCTTTTGTTCTGATTTTGCTTTACATGACTAATATGACAATATGCTAAAAAATGATTGTACATATAAAATCTATATTAGATTACTTGTTTTGGGGAAAGGCGTAGGAGGGAATAAGAAAAAAAATTGGAATTCAAAATCTTACAAAAATGAATGTTGAAAACTATCTTTACATGTAATTGGAAAAATAAAATATTTTTAAAAACAGGCTACATAAAAGTGAAAAGTAGAAAAGAGGTAACATAATATAATGAAAGCATTCAAGTTGAATCACCCTTATTTTCTCATTTTCTTTTTTGAGAATTAATTCATATCATTAGTCATAAAAATATCCTCCTAAGTAAAGAAAATTAAATAAACAAATCTCTATTGAAAACAGGATCAATAATACTAATGCCTTTTTCTTATATGTTATTTTCATAAACAAAAGTTTGAAGAACATGGGGTTATATGTAATACTGGATCAAACAACTTTAAATTTTGACATCATCTTAGATCCAAAAAAACACTGGAATTCAAAGCTTCTCTCTGAAGTGAAAAAAAAGCTACAAAAATGATCACATTTTTATCACTGAATGATCCCTCTTTAAAAAGTCACTAGTGCCAATTCTTTTTTCAGTCTTACATAGATATCAGCTGGGCAAGTGTCAAGACTAAACATCACCAGCTTCTTTGGATTTGTTCATACTCAGATATCTTATTTAGAAAAGAAGGGGTAGGATTTATATTAAACTACAACAACAAAACTTGCTGCCAAAACTAACATTAATTAAAAGATGTCAAGATATGAACTACCACCTGATCAATCAAGTATGCAATTTGGTTGCTTTCTACTTTAAAACCTACTAATTTCTTTTTTTTTTTTCTTTTTTGAGATTTTCTCCATCTTATTTAGGCTAAAAGTGTGACATAAACTATTGGGCCTGACCTCACTGATAATTAGATAATTAGATAATAAATTTGACCTGTCCTATTTTTGATCCAGGCTAGTACACCCCTCCTTTAGGATACCTGATCTTCCTTCTCCCTTCTATTCCTCCCTTAATCTCCTCAACCCATTTCCCCACCATGAGATTCTACCATATTATTAGCATAATTATTGAAAATAATAGATCTTTATCCCTACTACAACTCAGAATTCATGAGCTCAAGTGACCCTACATTGTCAGTCTACCCACATCATGTAATGATTCCAGGAATAGGGATTTCATAGTGTGTGTGCCACACCTAAATAATCATTTAGCAGAGTTGTTCCACTTTGGTTGAATATCTCCTAAAGATAAGAAAGTAAGGTAACCTACATATTTACCTATATACAACTAGAATGAGAAATGAAGTACAATGGCTATATTAATTTTTGTGCTTGATACTATAATTGTATTCAATGTACCTTTAGATTCAAGTAGATATTTTAATTGTTGTGTCATATCCGTGCCTCATATTTAATTTTGATCAAACATAACTTTTATTGCATTAACTCCTAAGCTAAATATATTCCTTTTTATACCAGTTCCATGAATTTTTAAATAGAATTTTACTTTTGTCTCATTTAAATTTCAAACTGCCAATCTATTGATTCAAGATGACATAAGTTTAGAGGTAGAAGATGCCCAGAGTCCATTGTCCTAATCTGTATCTAAGCAACAATCCCAACTGCAATCTTCTCAATAAATTGTCATCTAGTCTACAATGATGATCTTTACTTATGGATCACATGGCTTCTCAGAATAATCCCTTTAACTCTTGGATAGTTTTAATTGTTTCAAATATTTCTCCCTACATCAAGGCAAAATCTGCCTCCCTAAAACACTTGCCTATCTTATTCCTAGTTTCGTTTGCTAGATACAAACAAAATAAACATAATCATTCTCAGATGGAAGGAGTTCAGATATTTGGAGACAGTCATCATGTCCTCTGAAGTAACCTTTTTCATGCTCTTATTGATGTAATTCTTCCATTACCGCAAACTGCTGTCCCTTCAAACTTTTTCACCTTGTGCTTTTCTCTTTATTGATTTAATGGATCTTCCATATATATCCAATGCTCTGGATACTGTTTTGCAGTTTTTTAAAATATAATGTTAGTGCGTTAGAATAGATTAAGCTAGCATACTTCATTCTCATCCTATTACTAACCTATAACTTTTTCAGGTTATACATATTGGGTTTATTTGCTACTTCTTATCCCTTTGTTGCAAGAAAAATCACACAGGTTTTTTGTTTTTTTTTTTAGTCCAAATCATACCTGCTAATCTCTTCTTTAAAAGTGCCTTAAGTTGGTTATTCAGACTTCATTTGAAGATTTTTAGAGGGAATTCTTTATACCCTCAGGCACTTCAAGGAAGTTCTAATGGTCCAGATTTTTCTTTCTTTATATCCAACTGAAGTCTTCCTCTCTGTGGTTTCCATTCACTTCCAGCTCTGTTCTTTATACCCAAAACAGAACAAGTTTAAATCTTATTTCACAGGAGAAATCTTCACACATTGAAGAAAAATAATAGAGCCTACTTTAAATCTTCTCTGCTCCAGGATAAACATTCTCATTTCTGTTGATCTTCACGAGTCATAATGTTCAGGTTATTTGGCATTCTGGATATCTTTCTTTGAATACTGTCCATCTTTTTAATGCTCTTTCCAAAATGAGGGACTCAGGGGTGGAGCCAAGATGGCCAAAAGTAGACAGGTCTTTCTCTGAGGTTTTCCTGGCTTTCCTCAGATCAACACCAGATCAAGCCTCTGAATAGGTTTTGGAGTAATGGAACCCAAAAATATTTGGAATATATTAAATTTTCAGCAAAAGATATTTTGGAAGAACTTCAGGAAAGGTCTATCTTAATCAGGCAAGGAAGCAGACATTCGAGGATAGGCACAGTACAGGACCAGGGAGGAGAAGTCTCCAAATACGGGGAATCTACTAGGAGGCTCTTAGCAAAAAGTTGGCTATTCCACCCTGGTTTAGAAGGCAATGGATCAGCAGACTAGCTGTGAGACCTCCAACACAAATACAGAAGGCAAATAGTGAGCTCTTAACCCCAACATAACACTGTATCTGGCCATACCCACCTAGCTCAGGAAGGAAGCCAGCATCACCAGTCCTAGGGCAGCATGAAGCCACTGTTGCTTGTAGAAGAAGCTTGGGACAATCTACTCTTTAACCTAAGAGCAAGATTCAACTTTTTAAAATGAGAAAAAAGAAAAAAAAAGGCAAAAAGCTCTCTGACCATAGATACCTGTTATGGATACAGGGAAGAATAGATCTCAAACCCTGAGGACATCAAAGACAAACCATATTTAGATGAAGCCTCAAAGGGTGATATGAGTTGGTCTCCAACTCAAAAGGCTCCTTTGGAAGAATTCAAAAAAGATCTTTTAAAAAAAGAGAGAGTTAGAAGAAAAATGGGGAAAAGAATTGAGAGCTTTGCAGGAGAGTTTGAAAAGAAAACAGAGTTTATCTAAAGAAAACTCCTTTAAAAAATAGATTTGGAGAAATGGGAAAAGAAAACAACTCCTTGAAAAACAGAATCAGCAAAATGGAAAAAGTGAACAACATTGGGAGAAAAATCCAATGAACAAAATAACTTATTTAAAAGCTCAATTGAACAAATTCAAAAAGAGGTTTAAAAAAGGTAACTGAAGAAAATAATCCACTAAAAATTAGAATTGAACAAATGGAAGTGAATCAATGAAACATCAAGAATAAGTCAAACAAAACGAAAAAAATGAAAAAATAAAAGAGGAAATAATAAACACCTCATTGGAAATATAACTGATCTGGAAAACAGATATAGGTTAGACAATCTAAGAATTATTGGATGAATTGAAAACTTTGATGAGTTTAGGTAACATCTTTCCAGAAATCCCCAAGGAAAACTGCTCTGATATCCAAGAACCAGTGGGAAAGATAGCCATTGAAAGAATCTACCAATTACCTTCTAAAAGATCCCAAAATGACAACTCCAAAGAATATTATAGCTAACTTACAGAATTATCAGATCAAGGAGAAAATATTCAAAGCATCTAGAAAAAATGATTCAAATACTGAGGAGTCACAATCAGGATTATCCAGGACCTAGCAACTTCTACTTCCAGGATCAAAAGGCTTGGAATATGATATTCCAGAGGGCAAAAAAGCTTGGACTGCAGTCAAGAATCAACTTTCCAGCAAAATTAAGCATTATCTTCCAGAAGAAAAGATGGATAATCAGTGAAAGAGGGGAATTTCATTTATTTTTGATGAAAAGATCAGAGCTGAACAGAAAATTTGATCTTCAAATACAAAATTCAACAGAAGCATAAAAAGGGAAGAAAAATTCTGTTCTAAAGGTTAAAAAAGTTTACAACCCTATATGGAAAAATAGTATGTTTAACTCTTGAGAACTGTCTCTTTGTTAGGGATATACTTAGATGGTGATGGTATAATTTGACTTTATTGTGATGATATAAAAAAGAAACTAGGGGTGGAAAGGGGATTGTAATGGAAGAAAAGAAAAGGGAAAGTAAAATGAGGTAAACTATATTACATGAAGATGCAAAAAAGACTTATTAAAATTAAGGGAAAGCAGAGGGTGAGATGAGTATTAAGTGAACTTTAATTTCATCAGATTTGGCTCAGAGAGTGAATATATATATTATACTTAATTTGGAGTACAAACTTGTCTCACTTGGGAGGGAAATAGGGAGGGGAAAGAGGAAAAGAAAGGGGAAGGCTAATAGAAGAAAAAACAGAAGTAGAAGGGGAAAAGAATAAAAAAAGGAGAGCTGAAAAGGGAAAGACTGAGGGAGGTGATGGACAGAAGCAAAACATTGGAAAGGAGGAAAAGAAAAAGAAAATTATAACAGGGAAAATAAGATAGCAAGAAATAGTAATTTTAACTGTGAATGTGAACGGGATGAACTCATCCATAAAATAGAACCAGATAGTATATTGGATTAAAGGCCAGAATCCTATAATTTATTGTTTACAAGAAACACATTTAAAGCAGTGATACATACAGAGTAAAGGTAAAAGGCTGGAGCAGAATTTATTATGTTTCAGTTGAAGTAAGAAAAAAAAAAAAAAAACAGGGACAATGATCCTTATCCCAGATAAGCAAAAGCAAAAATAGATGTAATTAAAAGAAATAACAAATAAAACTGTACTTGGCTAAAGGATACCATAGATAATAAAGTACTGTACTTATCAATACTAAACTTATACACACCAAATGATATAGCATCCAAATTCCTAGAGGAGAAGTTAAGAGAGCTACAAGAAGAAATAGACAGCAGGGGCAGCCAGGCAGCATAGTGGATAGAGCACCAACCCTGAAGTTAGGAGGACCTGAGTTCAAATGTGGCTTCATTCACTTAACACTTCCTAGGTATGTGATACTGAGCAAGTCACTTAGCCCCAATTGCCTCAAAAAAAAAAAAAAAAAGAAAAGAAATAGACAGCAAAATTATACTAGTGAGGGATCTCAGCCTTGCTTTATCAGAAGTAGATAAATTGAACCACAAAATAAATAAGAAAGAAGTTGAGATAAATAGAATTTTAGAAAAGTTGTGTATGAATTGAACCACAAAATTAATAAGAAAGAAGTTGAGGTAAATAGAATTTTAGAAAAGTTGGGTATGATAGACCTTTGGAGAAAACTGAATGAGGACAAGAAGGAATATACTTTTTTCTCATTGGTACATGGAATCTACACAAAAATTGACCATTCATTAGGACATTAAAAATCTTAAAATCAAATGCAGAAAGTCAGAAATAGTAAATATATCTTGTTCAAATCATGACACAATGAAAATTACATAATAAAGGGCCAGGAAAAATTAGAGCAAAAATTAATTCAAAACTAGATAATCTAATCCTTAAAGAATGAGTGGGTAAAACAACAAATCACAGACACAATTGATATTTTCATCCAAGAGAATGACAGTTATAAGACAACATACCAAAATTTCTAGGATGCAGCTAAAGCAGTTATTAGGGGAAATTTTATATCTCTAGATACTTAATTGCATGGATTAGAAAAACAGAAAATCAATGAATTAGGCATGCAACTAAAAAAACCTAGAAAAGGAACAAATGTAAAAACCTCAATAAATACCAGATTTGAAATTCTGAAAATAAAAGATTAATAAAAAGGAAAGTAAGAAAACTATTGAACTAATAAACAAAAGTAAGAGTTGGTTTTGTGAAAAACCCAACAAAACATATAAACCTTTAGTTAACTTGATTTGAAAAAGAAAATAAGAAAATCAAATAATTACTGGTATCAAAAATGAAAAGGGTGAACTTTCCACCCATGAAAAGGAAATCAGAGCAATAATAAAGAAATATTTTGCCAAATTGTATGCCATTCTGATAATCTAAGTGAAATGGATGAAATACAAAAATATAGATTGTGCAAATTAACAAAGAAATAAATTGCTTAAATAGTCCCATTTTAGAAAAAAAGAAATTGAACAAACTATAGCAGCTCCCTAAAAAAACCCTCTAGAGCCAGATGGATTTACATGTGAATTTTACCAAACATTTAAAGAAAAATTAATTCTAATACTATGCAAACTATTTGAAAAATAGGGAAAGAAAGAATCCTACCAAATTCCTTTTATGACAGATATGATGTGGATGCCTAAACTAGGTAGAGTCAAAACAAAGAAAGAAAATTTCCCTAGTGAATATTGATGTAAAAATCTTAAGTAAAATATTAGCAAACAGATTACAGCAAGTTATTTCCAGAATAATACATCATGACTAAATAAGGTTTATACCAAAAATGCAGGTTCAATATTAGGAAAACTATTAGCACAATTGACTATAACAATAACCAAACTAACAGAAATCATATGATTATCTGTTGATGCAGAAAAAGCATTTGACAAAACCCAACACTCATTCCTATTAAAAAGCATTAGAGAGCATAGAAATAAATAGAATTTTTCTTAGAATTATCAGTAGCATCTATTTAAAACCATCAGCAAACATCATATGTAATGGGGACAAACTAGAACCATTTCCAATAAGAAAAGGAGTGAAACAAGGTTGCACACTATCACCATTACTATTCAATATTGTGTTAGAAATGTTCCCTTTGGCAATAAGAGAAGAAAAAAATTAAAGGAATAGAGTAGAGATAATGAGGAAACAAAAGTATTACTATTTGCAGGTGATATGATGGGATACTTAGAGAATCCTAGAGAATAAACTAAAAAAACTCTTAGAAACAATTCACAACTTTAGCATAGTTGCAGGATACAGAATAAATCTAAATGAATCATCAACATTTATATATATTTATTGCCAACAAAGTCCGGCAGCAAGAGATACAAATAGAGAATCACATCTAAAATAACTGTAGATAATATAAAACCCTTGGGAGTCTACATGTCAGGAACAATATGAACACAATTACAAAATGCTTTCTATGCAAATAAAAGCAGATCTAAACAACTGGAAGAATATCAAGTGCTCATGAGTAGGCTGAACTAATATGATAAAAATGACAATACTACCTAAATTAATCTACCTATTCTGTGTCATGCCAATCAAACTCTCAAGAAATTACTTTACAGATTTAGAAAAAAATAACAACAAATTTCATCTGGAAGAGCAAAAAGTCAAGAATTTCAAGGGAATTAATGAAAAAAAGTGCAAATGAAGATGACCTAGCTGTGCCAGACCTAAAACTATATTATAAAGCTGTGGTCATCAATCAATCAGTGGAATAGATAAGGTTCAAAAGAAACAATAGTCAATCACCATAGTAATCTACTGTTTAATAAACCCAAAGGTCCCAGCTTCTGGGATAAGAACTCACTATGACAAAAATTTCTGGGGAAATTGGAAAATAGTATGGCAGAAACTAGGCACTGACCAACACCTAACATCCTATAGCAAGATAAAGTCAAAATAGGTTCATGATTTAGACATAAAGAGTGATATTATAAGCAAATTAGAAGAACAAAAGATCATCTGCTTCTCAGATCTGTGGAGAAGGAAGGAATTTGTGACCAAAGAAGAACTAGAGTACATTATAAAATGCAAAATGGATAATTTTGATTATAGTAAGTTAAAAAGTTTCTGTACAAACAAAACCAATGCAGAGAAGATTAGAAGGGAAGCCAAAAACAGGAAAGAAAATTTACATCCAAGATTCTAATAAAACATATAGAGAAATGACTCAAATTTATAAGGATATAAGCGTAAGGTTTTGCAAGGGTGATTGTTGAAAACTATCTATGCATATATTTTGAAAATAAAAAGCTAAAAAAAGAGAAAATAATATGAAAGTCAAAAGGCAAATTCAATTAAAAAATAATATGAGGTGCTCTAGACTGAATGTTGTATTTTATATATTGTTATGCTGCCATATCAAACTGTCGACTTATACTGATTTTGAATTAAAAATGTTAATTTTGTTCAAATAAATTCCTTTCTCAGAATACTGTCCTCTTGTATACTTGTGTTCTTGTATTTTGTATTCATTTTATATTTGTATTCAACATTTTGTATTTTTTTAAACCCAATAAAAGATTTTGCATTTTATTAAATTGTTATCTCTTTAACACTGAATTTTTGGGATCTTTTTGGATACTAATTTTTATCTAAGACATAAGTTTTCCTTCTCTGTCTTCCATTATGTTTAAATTTGAGAGACATGACATCCATTCCTCCATCTAAGTCATTAATCAAGATGTAAAATAGTCATGATCTAGGGCAGATTCTTCGTCCATTTGGCTAAAAACATGCTTATAAGAATATACCAATCTGTTAACTACTACTTTCATTCATCTTGAAATAATTCTTTACTTCTCCCCAATCTATAAAACATTATTGACAGTATATTGGGTCATATCTAACTGTTCTGTCCCTCTAGTGACCCAAGCATAAGCGCTAGGTATTCCTTATTTTTCTTGGATCACAAGTTCCCATTATCAATTTTTGCCCTTCCCTTTCCAGTACAAAGATCATTTTTCTTTGCAAAAAGAAAAATGGATTATTGTCAATATGCTATAGCCTGGCTATAGATAGCCAGATATCTACCTAGAGGGAAGGCATAAACAGTCAAGCTATCTTGTGCTGTAACATGGATTCAAGAATGAGAATGATATTTATGATAAGATCTTTGATAAGTTATTTGTATTCACAATGGTATACCAACAATAAGCCCTTCTTGTGTAGAAGTACAGCACCTACAGCCCCTAAAAAAAAAAAAAGCTCTAGAAACCACTTTGAGCCATATAATGTCTATGAAGTTCATCTGATATTTTTTTAAGATTGAGGTCTATGCCCTGTAATTTCATTTCAAACAAGAATCTTCATATTTGCAGAGGAAAACATACAAGTTTCCAGATCAAATCTGACTGAGAAAGAGGTCAGGAAACCATTGTATAAAGTTCCCATTGGTCTTAAAAGCAAAAAACATCAGGAGTGGCTTGTTAGATGAATTTAGCAGCAGGGAAGCCTGCAGCTCATCAGCTTTCTGTTCCTCAAAAGCAGGTACTTACTGCAGTCAAGAGGAATTATTGCTGAGGGTTTCTGGGCATGAGGATGTTTTCATTATTTTTTTAAAAGTCAGAATAATATAAAAAAAATCCCTCCTGTTTTGTTTCTTCCCTATAATATTTCATATTGTTTTAATATATCTGCTCTGGTTCTCAGTTGCTTTATCAAAAAAATAATAATAAATTAGAATAAAATCCCAATTATCTTGTACAAGATAGAGAAATTAATCATATCAGTAAACTTCAAAGAAAGAGTTGCTTCTTTGTTCTTTTGTTTGCTTAAGAAATGGAACACTGGGAGGACCAGAATCTTCTACTGTACTATAGTGTACCTAACTGAGTATATTATATAATAAGCATTTAATAAATGTTATTCAAGGAATTAACTCCAATCTTCTATTTTTTCATGTGTCACAAACATTCTGCATGCATATGTCCTAATCCTTATCATGACTTTTGGAATTTGGAAGGAATTTCATAAGCACATAAGTAATAGTCCTTGGGGAAAAGAATGTTGGATTTAGAGTCAAACATCCTGAGTCTGAATCTTGGTTGCCCACTTATATAACCCTGCACAAGTCACTTAACCTCTATAGTTTCCTTCTTAACTGACTCAAGTCTCCCCTTCTGTAAAATTAAGTAGTGGCACTAACATCCATGGTCCCCTTATAAATCTAAAGCTAGATTTCATTGCATAATGACTGATACAAGAGGAATCTATAAGCCTAAAATAAAACACCTGGTGTCAGAAACATGATAGGGAATAGAAAGAACAAGAGAAGAGATGTAAGACTACAAAATATGCTAATAATTCTCAGTCACCAAAAGGTTTAATTGCTAAAATCTTAGTGGGATTTGATTTCAGGCATTAGCAGAAAAAAGGACCAGGGATCAATAATATTCTTCTGGAAATATTCTCAATAATATTCCCTTCATAGATAAGATTTTTTTTCAACAGAAATGTGAAATTAATACTATTGTCCCCCCAGCACCTCTGCCTCATTAGAATTGGAGGAGTCAGTAAGGCATCACTAAAAAATAACTTGGTCTTTATCTCTTATTTCATAGATATAAAGGCATTTACAGTAGTGTTAGTACCAATATCAAGTTAAGGTACTTAAATAAAAATGTAGCATGCTTAGAAAGTATTTGTTCCAGGATGATGGAATTGAGAAAGAAAGATGGAAGTCTCATGGGCTCAAGTTTATTCTGTTGAATAGATGACCCAAGAATGGCTTTTTTTTTAGATGTTCAAAAAAGAAATAACTATGACATTCAAGTAAACTTCTCTTAGGATTTTTGTTTGTGATATGATCATTTCAATCATTCATTTATCCAACCAAAATAAAATACTGAAAAGAAAATAGCTCATATAGATTATAAAGTTGGAATATGACATGCTATCTAACCTTAATCTGACACATAACTTCCTTTTGACTTTCAAAAGAAATTCAGCAAATTTCAACAAACTAAGCACCTATGGAATTTTAAAATAGAAAGAAATCTTAGCATAATAAAGAACATTATGAACTTGACAAGTAATTATCCACTCTTTCTTTGAAAACTAGTGAGTAATGACTCTTTGAGATAGCCATTTCAGTTCTGATCTACTAGTTTAGTACTCTTGTCCAAAAAGGGGTTGGAGGAAGGATAAGATCATTTTGATATGATCTGTTCTTTATCAAAACAGGCTATTTTCTTGTAAATACCATTTCCCTCTCATTAACCAACTCTTAAGTAACACAATCTTCCCAGGAATTAAAATCAACCTCATTAGCCTAAACTTTGAATATTATGTCTTCTTCATTTTTTTAAATGGGGGAAAATTTGACTTCTTCAACTCTATATTTCCTCTCTTATCCCATAAAGCCTTTCAGATATTACTATCACATCACATCAACTACCGTTTGAATACCTGGCACATTGTAGATGCTTAATAAAAATTTGATGACTGAATAACAGATACCTGATTATTTAGTGCAACTTGGCCAGGAAACTTGAATTTATCAAGAGTGACTGAATGCCCTCTTATTATCATCCTATTTATTTTGGGAATCAAGTCCCTGATAGCCATTTTTTTTTTGTTCTGTTATTTAAGTCAAATGTCTTTCTCTTTAACATAAGAAAATTGAAGCAAAACAAGATGTGGATAGCTCTACCTTCCCTGTTTATAGATATTATTTCAAACACACCAACCAGCTATACACTCTTTGATGTTCCTCTTACTCCCAAAATATTTTTTAAAAAGAAAAAAAAATGAATTACCCTCAGTATTCCTTGTGATCCTGAGTTCACTCTAAGCTTTAGTATAAATGACACCACTTTTAGGAGGACTATGCTATATTCTAATGTGTAATATGAATATTGAAGTTTCCTAACAGGGAACTTGGGTGTAAGCTAAATTGTTTCCTGAAAATTCACAGGGAGGAAGAGAGAGAGAGAGAGAGAGAGAGAGAGAGAGAGAGAGAGAGAGAGAGAGAGAGAGAGAGAGAGAGAGAGAGAGAGAGAGAAAGAGAGAGAGAGAAAGAGAGAGAGAGAGAGAGAGAGAGAGAGAAGTTTAGGATTTCCTCTAAGTAGCCCAGCTAACAATCACACTAAGGCTCATCCTACAGAAAGACTCAACTGAGGTTAGATTAAATTAATTAGAAGAAAATGAATTAGAATCATTAGAGAAGCACAGGAACAGGAAGAGTACAAACACCCTTGTGAGCCTAATCAGATTGTCAACACTTTAAAGACACATAGTCACTCTTATTGATAGACAATTTATTCATTCTTTTATTTTGCATGGAATATAAATGAATTAGTAGTATTTATGTAACACTTTAATGTTTGCAAAGTACTTTCTCATTTTATCTTTACAACAACTTATAAGTACTCTTATTATCCTCCTTTTACAGATGAAAAAACTGAAGCTGAAATATGTTAAGTGACTTGTCCAGGGTCACATACCTACTAAATGTCTAAGGCAGAATTCAAAAGCAGTTTCTTTTTGCTTCTTAGAAATCTTAATGGACTGGGGGAGGGGGAGGGGAAAGCAGAGGAAGAGGGGTGTAGAGGGAGAAAGAAAAAGGAAAAGGAGGAAATCCAAAGCCTCCAGATAGTGTAAAAGTCACTTAATCTCTGTTTTTGAATTTCTAACCAATGGATCAAATTTATAACAGGAAAAATAAAAATTTATTGCTGAAAATTTAGGATAAAAGTCAAATGAAAGCTTTGTGCGGTGTGCTGGTATAAGCTATGTCAGGGAGAGGCCCTGGTTGACTAAAAGAAAAAAAAAAGTAATCTTGGTAGTGTAAGTGAGTTGTGATAATAAAACATTTTCTATTAGTATGCATATGTTATAGAGTAAAAAGGAAAAAATGAAGATTATTTAGTCTGAACCAAAGTAGGTCTTTATAGGTCTGCAGTAAGCCTTAGAATTGGTATAGGTCAGCTTGATGTATTTCATCTCAGTCAGAGAGGGATCAGAAGCTACTTAATATGCTAATATGCTATTGGTCTTGGGAACACAGAATAGAGAAGCTTTTCCCCTCATCCCCTCCCACTGTCCCGGTGGTCAATATTGCTGATGAACAAGGTTAGAGCAAAAATACACAGGGGAGTGAATCTGAATACTCATTTTGTAATGAAAGAGTTGTTCTGTTCTGTCTGACTCTTCCTGACCCCATTTGGGATTTTCTTGGAAAAAATATTGGAGTGATTGCCATTTCCCTCTCCAGTTCATTTTACAGATGAGAAAACTGAGGCAAATAAGATTAAAAGATTTGCCTAGGGTCAGGAAAATGGATTTTTCCAACTCCAGGTCTAACACTCTATTTATTATGTTGCCTAATTGATCAAATTAAAATTGAATCTACTTTTAAAATGGAGTCACTAGGAATGAACTCTTCCATAAAACAAGCAGATAGCAGCCAGAATTCTACAATGTTGTTTACAAGATGAAGTCACTCATGAAGAGAAGAAACATTCAAGGCTTCTCTCCGTTTGCCTCCAAAATATTAAAAGCATTACATTATGTTCTCAGGATACAAAGATTAAAAAAAAAGAAAAACACAGATACTCATCTTAATGATGAGGGAGCATACTCTGTAATTTACTCTGTAAAAGAAAGAGGGAGCATAATATTCAAGCAAATACATATAATTCAAAGCATCATAGAACTACATATTTGGAAGGGCAGGATCTTTGGTATCATTTTGTATATCCCATACCCTAATATAAACCACTTCTTCAAGCAAGTATATTTTGATCCTATATTTAAATATATTCATTGCTGAATGTTGCTGCCTTTTCAGGCAGTTCATTTTACTTAAAAATAAAATCGATGTCTTAAATATTTTTTTTCATATTGAGCCAAACTCTATGACTCTACAATATCAACTTAATTATTCATAACTCCCTTTCTTATGGACCAAGTGTATTTCTTCTCACATAACAATACTTCAAATAACTGAAAATGACAATCACATCTCTAGGTTAAATATCTTCGATCATTTAAATTGATCATCATAATTTGTGATTTTTATCATCTTACTATCCTGGTCAGTAACTTCAAGACACACTCCAATTTATCAATGTTATCTCCAAAATGTAATTCCTAGAATTGAAGACATTATGCAGCTGTGATATGGCTAGGGCAAAATACAGTAATTATTATCTACACTTCCCCTATATTCTATTTAATATCTCTTCATACAGACTAAGAACAAATGAATTGTTTGGTTTCGATGACACACTGTTTTTAGTTTCTAGTTAATGTCTACTTTTTTTTTAGATTTAATGTTTTTTATCATTCATAACTCTCCCAGTCAACACTATGCAATTGATTGTTTGAACCCAAATGTAGGACTTTACATTGATCTTTGATAAAACTAATATCAAAATATTGGATTCATTGTTCTAAATTATCAGTATCTTTTTTGGATCCTTATTCTGTTACATAATAAGTTAGATATCTTCCCCAGCTTTCTCCCATGGAATTGGTGAAAATATGGAATGAAATGAGTCAAGAAACAGATTCCACAGATTGGCTTCCTAACACATTTACATCCAAATTGACATTAATTAGTATTCTGTGAATAGTAACTCAATTAGTTCCAAATCCACTTAATTATGCTACCATGGTTTCTAATACCATTAAAACAAATGTAAGATTGTTAAGCTAAAAAAAAAAAAATAATTGGCTACTTTCAGGTCACAAGTTTCCATCTTATCTGAACTGGAACTTGAAGAAAAGGAAAAAAAAAGAAAAAGAAGCAAATCAACAGAAGGCAGGATATTTCAGGAGTGAAGGGCAAACCATGTGAATACAGAGAAATTTAGGAAAAGACGATGGCATTCCGAATTGGATGGAAATGTGTGAATGTCATAAATAATATGATGCAATTCTCAAAATGTAGTTTCTATATATTGTAATAAAAAGTCTTAAATTCCAAGTTAGGCAGTTCATATTTTATCATATAGCATATAGGAATGCATTGAAGATTTTTGAGAAAAGGAGTTACATAATCAGACGAGCATTAGAAAGAATATTTTTACAACATTGTAAAAGGTGGGCTGGAGGGAATACAGAATGTAAAAGAAAACTAGTTGGTGGGGGTGGATTATGACAATATGAACTAAGTTGCGAACTAGAAGGAAAGAAGGCAATAAGTGTTATGGTGGTGACATGGTATAGCTTCTAGGGAAATATAGTGGTAGTTTTGGGGTGCCCTTTTGGGGCTTCTGTTCTAACAATAAACCAATAGTCCTAAATCTTTAGCTTTGGAATCTGCCTCAGGAAACTCCCATAGCCAATCTGTCTGATTCTTACTACTCCTTAGTCAGATAGCTTCTGGCCTCAGAAAACTCCCACAGATCAAACTCTAGAAACAATAGTAGATAGATCACTCCTCAATTCATTATTGATTGGTAATCTTGTCAGTAATAATATGTCAAGAGAACCAAATTCTGGAGACTACTCATTCCTACCTGAGAGCCATAGAATTAGCATATTTATGATTGAAAACTGTATAAATGGATCTCCTTCTGTTTCTCTGCTGAAATTCCCTTAGAATTCCAGCTTGCTTTTGTAATGGTATTAGTATTGCAATGAAGCTTTACCCCTTGGCTAAGGAGATGGGTTCAAGCCTGCAAACTTTTTTGAGATATTTCGAGACAGACATTAGTCTAGGACCCCAAACTTTTGGGGTTCCCCTTTCCCAACCTCAACAGTGATAGAATTAAGTAGACTAAAGAAGAAAGGATTGACAAGGATTCAACATTTTTATCTTGGACAACAAATTAACAAAAATATGGAAAGTGGGAAGAACAATAGTTTTTTAAAGGAAAATGAAGAATTATTTTTGTTGTGAAGTTCCAGAATATATCAATAGTGGTTTTCAACAGATAGTTGTGTTGGGGGATAAGACACCCCAACAACTTTTGGGGGTCCCCAGATTGGTGTCTCCATTATGGCAAAAGAATTTGCAGACCTACTCTCCAAGTTAAGGGGCAAAAGGTTTATTGACACAAAGAACAGTGGACTAGATTCTAAAAGGGTAATAGCAGAGTACTAAGGGGCAGAGGACAGTTTTATTCATCCTTCTACCATTAGCATGTTAATTCTAAGGCCCATGGATAGGGCTGGGGAGTAGTCTCTGGAATTTGGCTCTTATTGATCAGATTATCAGTCAGTAATGAATTGAGGGATAGTCTCCAGAATTTGATTATCACTGACCAGATCATCTGTCATCAATGAACTGAGGAATGGCTCTGGAACTTGGTTCCCACTGACAAGATTATCAATCATCAATAAATTGAGAAATAGTCTATTCAGAATGAGACAAGTTGGGCATGGAAATTTCCTGAGGCAGAAAATCTAGACTTACTGACTTATTGCCAGAAGTCCCCCTAAAATCAGGCGACCAAAAATCATATCAGTTATACATGTAAGATTAGAGCAATGGTCATCAAAATATACTCTAGGAACTCCTAGAGGTCACTAAGATCCTTTTAGTGGGTCTGTGGAGTAAAAACTATTTTCATAATAATATTAAGATGTTACATTTTCTAATATGGCAAATATTTACAGATATAATCCATATAAACAAAAGCTTTCCCTACAAACCCTAAAGAAGTAATCTTTAATAATTTCTAAGAGTATAAAGGGATCTTGAGACCAAAAAGTTTGAGAATTGCCTCTTTTGAAAATAAGGGAAAAATCAAAAATTTATGTACAGATTTGGAACTCATGTACATAGATTTAATAACTTAAGCCACTGTTGAGGATAAGATTATTAATGAAGAGACTGTAGAGAAAGAAAAGAAAAATAATGGCAAGATCAAAATCTCAGAGTCTGAAGAAACTCTGAAAAAGGAGTTTTCCAAACAGTTATTTAGGGCTTTTTTTTTTTTTTTTTTTTTGGAAGAACTCTATTAAGAGGAAACTCAATTACTCCTGAGAGGAGGAATATTCATTCCAAAAATTTTTTTTTCCTCATTCAGAAACAAAAGCAAACCCTCCACAGCTCCTACTTCTGCACTCTGAAGCCAAACAGATCAAGGATAATCCCCCCACATGACAGTTCTTTATGTACTTGATAACATTTTTTGCCCTCAAGAAACCTGCCTTCTAATTAAGGAAAGACACTACTTGTAAGAAGTTTAAAGAGTGGTGGGGGTAAAATATGGAATGCAGCTTGGAGAAGAATAAAGACATAGCTAGCCTAGGAACCATATTTAAATAAAGAAACTGGAAGGAGTCATCCAATCAAAGGGAAAGGCCACAAAGCTATTTTCCCTGTGTAATTCCAGGGCTAGAATAAGCTTCCAGAATAAAGAGGTTTCTCTATTGATGGACAAAGTACAGAGTACAGACTACATAGTTTTAATTGTTAAGAAAGTTTTCCATATATCAATCTTATGTGGATTCTCTCTTTGCAACTTTCACCCATAGCTGCTTGTTCTGCTTTCAGGTTCAAATAGATCACATCTAATCTTTATATTTTCTCTCTGTGTTTCTTTCTATCTCTCTGTCTCTCTGTATGTCTCTATCTCTCTGTTTCTCTTGCTTTCTCTCTCTCTCTCTCTCTTTCTTTCTGTTTCTCTGTCTCTCTCTGTGTGTTTTTCTGTGTCTGTCCCTCTGTGTACACACATACACACAAACACACACACTACAGACCACCAAATACTTGAAGAGTTATCAGGCCCCTCTTTAGTGCGTTAGTGAACTGAAGCTTCCATCTCCTGTTTGGAAGAAAATCTGTGCTAGGGGATAGGCTGGGCATCTTCCATGTGCCCCAAAGAAAGTGCTTTCCATTTGAACTAACAAAAGGTATGATCCACCATCTGTTGCAAACCCAATCTAGCAACTGAGATGTGGAGAACAACCCTCTCTTCAACTTCAAGCCTCCCATCTCCCAATATGCTTGTATTGTGAGGGCAGAGAATTGATACCCTTCATTTGATGATAATATTCTTATATCTAGTCATACCCTTTACATCCCAGGAACTCTGAAATCCTCTTGATCATTATTCAAATCTCATTCCATATTCCCAGCCACTCAATTCCTAGTTCATATCTTCTTTAATTTTCCTAGTCCAAAATTTCATTGTAACTCTGGACTTCAAGGCCAGTACATTATCTACTATGCCAACTAACCTCCTCCACTTATAATCTTTATGAGCATTTTATTTTCTATTTCTCGTGCCATTTCTTCTCTGAGTCCATTCCTTCATAACCTTCTACATGGTAATTTCCTCCAGAAATTCTTACATCCCTTCTCTTGAGCCAAGATATTATCTATGGAGGCACACCATTGTCTCAGAGGAAGGATCAGATTTATCCCATTTCAAGTTCTTGATCATCTGAGATAGGATCTCTCAGATTACATCTCTCTCAGATTGAATGTTCTTAGGCAGAGAGAGAGAGAGGGAACTCTTACTCTTTCTTTTGTCCTCTTGAATTGCAGCCTATCCTTCATCACTGAATGGGTGCAGCCTTAGTCAAACCTGAGATCTGTTGAAGAACTTAACTTTAAAAGACCAAAATTTCCCATTTCGTACAGGGTGATCTATATCTTGCCACTGGGCCCAGATGAAAGTGAAGTAATGACCTTGAACCACCCTGCCTTACTTAAATCCACTTCACTTACATCTTCTGGCACCTCCCCAATGTTATGATCCTCTTTGAGAAGAAAGAACCAACAACCTTTCCTCTTGCAATACTTCTGTTTATCACCTCATCCATCCTCCTGGAAAATGAGAGAATTCTTACATCCTGATTCTTGGGTAGAAACAATGGGAATCATTATATTCCCTTTATTTTTTGCCTTACAATTGCTTAATTTAGATTACAAATTCCTGTCAAACCTTTATGTCATTCCCTGTTTTTATGTACCCTCCCATTATTCAGTTTATTCTCTAAAATATATCGATTCACCATTATTTTCCTATATCGTCAAATCCCACTTTCATCATTATTCCCTTGAGTACTTTGGAAGAGAAATTTCTTAATGGTCACTCTGTTTCAATTCCTTTTCTTAAAAAAAAAAAAAACCTATACATATCTTCATCTTTCTAGCATTTTTTTTTCTTTCAATAGTCTAGAAAAGATATAATTTATTTTATTGTGTATGACTTTCTAAATTTTTTTTCTTTATCTTTCCTGTATTTTTGTTTTTGGGGTGTTTGCAAGTCAAATATTCTGTTTATGGCTATTTTTTTCAAGAATACTATAAATTCCTATTTTCACTGAAGATTCATCCTTTTTTTCCATTAATGACTAGACTGAAGTTTACAGGGTCATTTGAGGTTTCATCTTAAGCTCTTTTGTTTTATAATAGATATCATTCCATGAAGTTTTGCTGTTTCTGGTAGGTACAGAATAGTCTTGTTTTATTTGAATTGTCTTCATTTTACATTTGACTTCTATATTTTTAAAGTAATACAATTACACACAAATCACTCCACTAATGTAATTTTTATAAAATTGACCTCTATATAACATAAAAAAATTATTAATAAAGATGATTGTAATATTCTTCTCTAAAACATAATGTTCATTTCAGTTCAGTAAATACCCCAAATGCAGCCAGGAGTTAAAGTCCAAATCTTTTATTGTCTTCTTCAAATTCTTGTCTCCTTCACTTGGGGCTCGGCTAGTTTTTCTGGAGGCCTTCTGTAGTCTTGGTTCTGAGAGCTTAAGCTGCCTTTTCTGGCTTGTGAATATCCTGGACTGAATCCTGGCTGAGGCTCTGAGAGCTTCTAGTGGGCTTCTGCGTCTAGCCCTGAGAGCTTCTTGCTTATGTACTGTACAATGAGTACACACCAATCATTACATCACTAGGAAATTATTATTTGTTGTAGGATTAAATCAATGCTAAACTAGATTTAACCACTGTCTCCTCAATTCCACTTAGTATCTTGTTTCAAGTTCTGGCCCATAACTTCTCCTTGTAGGATCAGATCAATCATACTGAACCATGCTAAATTAGATAATTATTTTCTCTATCAATTCCACTGACTTAGTATCTTGTAAGAATTCTAACATCTCCCACTTCCTTTTGATTTAGAACATAGGTGGTCATGACCTCCTGAAATTCTCAAGGAGGTGAGAACCCCCCAAAAAAGAAGGTGATCATGCCTTCCCTGACTATTCAAAAAAGGGGTGAAAACACTACAAAAGGAGGTGATCACACCCTCGCTGACATCTCAGGAAGGGAGATGAAAACACCAAAGGAAATTGGAAATCAAATCAGATCAAATGGGTTTCTGAAGGGGCTCACTTGAAACAGGTATACATAAATCCATCAATATGGGAGGTATTACACATAATTACATAAATTACATAAGCACATAGCAATATAACACAGGCGAATAGCGATATAACAAATAACATGAATCAACATAAGGAATTATACATGTCCATAAGTCCTAGAAATAGTCCAAAAGGAATCTATTATCCATTAGTTCATGTGCCAGGAATCCAATAATTCATGCAAGTTTTGAAGTCCTGCAATAGTTTCATCAACAATTTTTCATCTCAAGGAATCCAATCATTCCTACTAGTTTTCAAGGCCTGCAACAATCTCATCTTGTATTAGGGAATCCAATGATTCCTTCAGATTTTGAAGTTCTTTAACATCTGATTTCTTCTCCATCTGTAGAAATACAAGCAAATCCTTTCTCCCCATCAGTTAACCTATCTAGTCCCTTCTATTTACCACTTTCTAAATCTCTTCTCATTACTTGGCAATTACATTGGAGCTGCTCATTATATTGGAGCTGCTCTCACTGGACACTGCTCTTCTGTTGGGTTAAAAAAGCCTGTATTCTCTACAAGTGTAATCCCTTTCTGCTATCTGATTGCTTTTCTGCTGGTTGATCATGTAATCCCTTTCTGCCATGTGATTGCTTTTTGGCTGATTGATCACATCAGAGTATTGAGCTTTTAAAGATGTAACCTCAGCTGCCATCATGCCCCACCTGTCTTTTGATTGATACATTGGGGCTGGGCCTCACCTTCCATTTCCCTGAATCAGTCTACATTCTGAGGCCCAGTGGAAGTCCTGGTGGCATTTTGGACATAGAGTTTTGGGTCTTCTCTCAGCTTGTCTTCTCATTCTATCTCTATACCTACACTGGGCTCTCAGATGTCCAAGTTTTCTGCACTGAAAACATCGATGATTTTCTCTAGAAGTCCCTTGCCAAGAGGGATCTTGTCTTTCCATGTTCATCATAGTCTGGGTATAATAAGCATTTGTGCCCACTGTGGCACAGCATCTTATGATCTCCTCTAAAGGAGCATTTTTGTGTACTCCCCATATAATTCTTCTGCAAACCTCATTGGCATTTTCCTTAGCCAGTTGTCTCATTTATTCTTGTAGATGCATTTTCTTCAATGGTTCTTGTGACAGCAGTTCGCAAACGTCCCACAAAATCAGCAAAAGGTTCATTGGGGCCTTGCTCTATTTTTGTGAAGGCTTTACCTCCATCTTTCTCTGGGAGGGAGCTCCAAACTTTGTAGCAGCAGTAGCAATTTGCTCATACATCATTATAGGATAATTAGTCTGTGCTAAATTCTCTGCATACTGACCTTCACCTGCTAGTTGGTCAAAGTTGACTTGTATGTTAACTCCATTTTGCTTATTGCAATGGGCTTGAATCCTACATAATTCATGATACTCTGAAAGCCACAACAAGTTTTCTCCAGGTTCTAAACATGTCCTTGCTATGGATTTCCAATAACTAGGGGTTAGGATTTCATAAGACAAATGATCTAGTAACATCTTAACATAAGATGATGTAGCCCCATAAAGAGTGCAATCTTTTTTCAAATTCTTAATTTTTCCAGATCAAAAGGAGTGTATCTTCTCCTTTGTTGACCTGAAGAGTCAAGCTCTTCAATCACATTTATTTTTAAATCAGATACATCCTGTCCTTCATTTTTTGCCTTAACCAGTACCTTTTGTAATCTTGTCATAGGCTGCTTAATAGGTGGTTCTGTTTGTGTCACTGCCTTTCCCCCTCCTCCTTCTCCCTCTACACATGAAGGGTTAATTGAAGGAAGTAGGTCAGGGGATGTGGAATGACCTGATACTTAGAATTGTACTTAGCTCCATTCTTATCTGATTCCTCATCCTTTTCACCTAGTTTATTTATATTCTCTCCCTCCTGCTTTTTCTTCCTATAACATATAATTTCCTAAAGCCAGTTGTATTAAATTGTATGTATAAAGTGTATACATACTTTGGAAATTGAGTCAGGTCCATTTTTATTGTAAAATTGGGGTAATTGCTCTCCTACTAATTTCCACTCCTTTAGATTCAGTTCTTTCTCCATAGAGAACCAAGGAGATGTGTATTGTACAGTTTCCAAAAGTTCAGTGATCTGCTCCTAAATTATAATCAAACCTTGACTTTTCACAAGTCTGACAATGTTTTCTACACATTTTCCTTGAAGAGGAAAAGAAGGTTGTTTTCTAAACATCTGTCCCATTTCAGCTGAAATACTATTTTAGACCTTTAACAAAGTTTCCTTGTTGTACTTACCCTAATTTCTGGGTCAAGGAGACTTCTCCACTGAAATCAGGGTCAGAGGGTTTTCCACTGAAATCAGGATTGTGTCTGTCCCACATTCAGGCGCCAAAATGTAATATTCTTCTCTAAAATATAATGTTCTCTGGGAGCAAGTTTCTTGGGGGGGCTTTTGGAGGCAGCCTTCATTTCAGTTCAATAAATCCCCCCAAATGAAGCCAGGAGTTAAAGTCCAAATCCTTTATTGTCTTCTTCAAATTTTTGTCTCCTTCACTTGGGGCTTGGCTAGCTTTTCTGGAGGCCTTCTGTGGTCTTTGTTCTGAGAGCTTAAGCTGCCTTTTCTGGCTTGTGAATATCCTGGACTGAATCCTGGCTGAGGCTCCAAGAGCCTCTAGTGCGCTTCTGTGTCTGGCCCTGCTAGCTTCTTGCTTATATGCTGTACACTGAGTACACACCAATCATTATATCACTAGGAAACTATTATTTGTTGTAGGATTAAATCAATGCTAAACTAGATTTAATCACTGTTTCCTCAATTCCCCTTAGTACCTTGTTTCAAGTTCTGGCCCACAACTTCTCCTTATAGGATCAGATCAATCATACCCAACCATACTAAATTAAATAATTATTGTTTTTATCAATTCCACTGACTTAGTACCTTGTAAGAATCCTAATAGATGATAGTATATATAGATTAGATCTATGGTTTTATAGGCACCAAAAATACTGAGTAAGGAAAATCCTCCTATCAATATAGGTTACCACTTTCTCTACAACAAATAGTTTTACAAAGTTGCTTGAAGTTTAGTAACCATTCCCAGGTCACGCAACAAATATGTGTTCAGAAATAAGATTTGAAGCCAGGTCTTCATCCATGGCTTTCTACCTACTACGCCATATTTCCTCTCTAATAAGAAAAACATAAATTGAAAAAGCTTACATTATTCAGATTGATAAAATGATAGAAAATGAAAATGTCAAATTTTGCAGGTGATATAGGGCAAGAACACTAATGCCATTTTGGAATCTTACTCTCTTTACCACTAAATTGATTACCAAAAGGTCAAAGACATATGGGAATGATATATATGTAAGCCAACATGGATGGTAACACTTCTCATGTCTAACACCATAATCTAAGTAGACACAATAGGGGATACCTGAACAAATTATTATATGTAAATGTCATAAAACATTATTATGCTGTAAGAAATTATGAATATGAAGATCATGACATTAAAAAAAAATAATGGCATATACCTCCTGAATCATGGTAGAGCAGAAGAAATATGCAAAATGGGACATCTATTTTTAGATAGACAAGTATATTGATTTATTTTACTTGACTAATTTGTTATAATGTGAGCCTTTTATTTGAGTAAGAGAAGAGTTTAATTAGTGAATAGTAATAATAGTCCAAAAACAAAAAAGAAAAAAAGAAAAAATATCACTAGAATATTCAAAAGTAAAAATACTCAGAAGAACCCCAAAACAACTGTAACAAGGGAAAAAAAAGTTTTTGTACCTTACTAAATTTGATACACACCTTTAAAAAAAACCTATTAGGAAAGTTTACAGTTACAAATAGATTTTTTTTTTATTTTGTGTATCAAGGTATTCTTATTTCCTATAATTGTTAAGCAAACTTGTATTTTTAAAAATAAAATTAAAATTAAAGCAATTGATAATTGGGGAAGTAATTAGTTGGAGACTATATAACTAGTAAGTTATTCTCAAGCAAGAGCACAGACTCAAAGATATCTAGAGTTGCTTCCTATTCTAATACTGTTTGACCTTAAAGAGGAATAACTAAACAAATGGAACCTTTTCACATGTGCTAACATGATGAATTAACAAGCAAGCACATTCTCAAAGAACCAAGGCAAAATAAAGCATGTTGGACAATATTTGCCATTTCTATATTTTAATGAACCATGTTTCACATAGTAGGTGCTTGATAAATGTTTGTAGAAATTACCCTAATATCAATTTATGCAATAATGTTTAAGATCCATACAAGTAATGTTTCTGTGCTAGGCCTATGTGTGCTAATGATGGAGAGGCCAAGGTTAGTATATCATTAAAGTTAAGGAGACCTGAGTTTCAATCAGACTATAGCCAGCTGAGGGTCAACACTAAGTCCAGAATCTACATGATGATCCCACATGAGCCCATAGAAAGGTAAATCCATTCAGCTCAGAAAAATGGAGTTGGTTAAAGATTCTATGCTAATCAATATTGGGATTGGGGCCATAAGCGAACATTGAACTTCCAGTCTGGGGAGATGTAGAGATCCAGCCTAATAAATAAAAAAGCAAATGAATGGATATATAGATAAGTGAATTAATGAATAATGAATGAATAAATGTATATAGAGATAAATGGATTCCTTTCCTATAACTTTTATATATCCTTAAGTCTTTAAGTGACAATTTTTGTTCTAATGCAAATGCAGATAGCTATTGCTTATTGGGAGAGCTAATTCTCTTCTAGTTAAAAGATGTGTCCCTGAGGAAATGCTGTGAATATGCAGTTGGTATATAGTAAGGGTTTGAGTAAATGAGATATTAAAAATTCAATACAGCAACAATATTTACTAACATTACTTAAATAAACATAAAAAAAATCACGTTATTAAGTAAAAAGTTGCCTGTTCCCCTTTTTAAAGCATAAAATGTATAAACTTCCAGGATCTGAATTTTAGTGTGTAGAAGTTCTGCATATTTGATTTTTACTAGCATATCATGGAAATACTTATACAGGCTACAAATAAACCAGAAAACAAAAGAATTACATTTACTAGAAGCCCTGCTTTGCTTTGTTGATAAATTATTTCCTAGAATTCATATTAACAAGCACATTACAGAAGAGCTATTTAGCCTTCCACTATTACAACTCAAGGTAATAAGTGACATATTTGAACATTAAGGAAGGAAATCTCTGGAGTGTGTAGATCCCCACATTGCTCACTGGAAAAATTACAGGACCTTTTCTTTCCATTAAGAATATGCTGTTATCCCAATAACTTCATAAGTTGCTTATTACATATCCCAGTGAAATTATTCCTGTGCATTCCCTTGTTCTACTTACCCTCCTCCTTCCCCTCCCCATTTACTGACTGCTGGCTTGCTGGAGATCTTGAACTTGAGAAAGGTTAGACATCACAATGCTGGAGCAGTTTGTGAGCATCAGCAGATTTAGCTTGTAATTTCATTGATCTATATGGGCTTGCTGTTTGCAAACCAGCTGCTGCACTGTTTCCCCACAGCTACTGATCTGAGTAGCATCGATTTTTTTTCCCTTACATTAACATAGCATTACTTCTTTAATGGGCTATAAATGGCTGAATGTAAATACAAACAGGGCTGCAAAAGGAAACCGTCAGACTCTTTTTTAAGGGATTCCATCTATTAATATTTGCCATAAAAATTATTGCAGAAATTATTGACAAAAGTAATGCAATTTTTATTTTTGCACAATTTGGTTTGTTTGCAAATATGTTATGTCTGCCAAATGATTTTCTTTGCCCAATGCATTAGCTAAAGCACTACAATAACACTGCTTTTATAGATACTGTAAATTCACACCATTACCAGTATCAGAAATTCAGCTCAGAAAATTCAGTTTTTGAAAGACTAAAAGGAACAACACATATGAGTTTTTTCTTTTATCTAAGTAGTGAGTAACTTAATGAAGTTTAAATTTGTGGCAGCTGTGAAAAGGACATATATAGGTTATTATCCTTTACTTTTAATGAAATTAGGAAAAAATATTTTCAGAGCACTGGTATTAATATATCCAAATCTATAACAAGGGCATTAAAAAGACAATGTTACCTTAATTAATGTTCCTAATCCCCTAATGTCAAAAATGTGATTGTGAATGTGAATGTGGGGCAGGAGGATGTCTATGCTTATGATGTCAAGGAAATTGGTTAAATTTTCCTCCAAATTCTGTTTTCCACTTAAATTATTTTAAAAATGATAATTATAGAAGAGGACATAGAAAAATAGAATTCAGGTTATTTTTGAACGTTGTTAGTTTACTGTATGCATTTATCATTGAAATTTTGTGAAAGAGAGAATAGTGGATACTGTTTAAAACACAGTAACAGGCATGCTTGGCTTCTTAAATTGCTTTATATGGACCAGGAGTCATTGACCATAACCAATGTTTAAAGTTTCAAGAGATGAAACCAAAAATGAATCTTATAATATGTATTTAAAGTTCTCCACCATTGCACTGATTCAACTTTTAAACTGATACAGTCTTTCAAATCCTTTATATGTAGATCATAAATCTACAGTTAGATACAATGCAGATATGTTTTAGATTAAAGTCTGAGATGTAAATTTTGAATCCAATTCCCTCGATTTACAAATGAGGAAATGGAGGGCCAGAGAGATTGTCACTAGCTCAACATCACACAAATACTAGCAGAGGCAAGATATGAAATATTTTCTTTTACTGAGAATCCTAATTCAGCCTTGTCCACTAAGACTTTAGTTAGCACACTTTTATACAAAATTTCAAAATTTTATACAAATCAAAATGTAGCTGAAAGTAGTTTCTTGGATCCTTTCTCTTGCTTTTTTGAATATATATATATATATATATATATATATATATATATATATATATACTTTTAAATACTTATTATAAAAATAATAAACATAATTTCTACTAAGGAGTTCCATTTTTGGTTGACTTTAAATGTCTGTATTTCCCTTCACTAAATTTTCTCAGCTTCCATGAGCCAAATTTCACCAAGACACTACCAAAGAGTAGAACTAAATATCATTATGTAAATGTAGGAAGAATAGTTTTTAAGATGCTCAGAATATTTTCTATCTTAAATACAACTTAAATTTCTTAAAATACAATGTCGCTGTGGTAATTTTAATTTTTAAAATTTTTAAATATGTTATATCATTTGATCCAATTTCTTGTGAAGCAGTTCAATTTAATTTACTATATCTTGAAATAAGGTCCAACAGATAATTTCTGTATGTATATCATAGTTATCTGACTTTCCATCTTATTTTCTACTAGACTAGATTCTAGAGAAGAAATCATGTGTTATCTAAACTTGTTGTCTTCACCTTTACTTAAATTTATTTTTAACGTTTATTAAATATGTATTGAAATGAATAGATGAATGAATAAAAGAAAAATATTTTCCTCAATTGTTTAGTATTTCTAATAGGTTTTTTTTTTCCCTTTTTTATTTTTGGCTTGTTTTTTGGTGGAGGAATTGTAGGGGACAGTAAGAATTTGTGATTTAATTCTCCCAGTGAGCAATAAAGACTGTGGCTCTGCAACTTACAGTCATAGAGAGTTGCTTGAGATAAGGGAAAGCTAAGTGATTAATTCAGAATAATAATAATATATAATAATAATAATAATAAATAAATTCATTATATATCAGAGAAAGAATATGAACTCAGTTCTTCATGTCTCTGAAATTACAAAGTATCCTTTGGGAGGATTGTATATTTCATAATCCATCACCATATTTATTCTTTTTTATCCAAGAACCTTCCCAACTTAATATAAAGCCCATATTCTCTCTCATATGGAAAAAAAAAAAATATGATCACTTGACTCAATCATTCATCAAACCCCCAAAGGCAGCACAAGAATACACTGAATATCCCTAGCCCATCTTCCTTTTGTTTTGACAAAAAGCTAAAATGTAAATAAAATCACCCTTGAGAGGTAACAAAACTCTCCTTGAATATAATGATCAATGACAGGAATACTTGGTCAAAGTCAAAGAATTCATTCTTTCTTTTGGTTAAATTTCAAAAAATGATTTTTTTTCTATAAATATACTTTGTAAAGAGATTGTGTTTGGGTATTTGTTGGTAAGTTTCTATTGTGTCAAAGCAAAACATATTAATATATTTCTTTAATTTTTAACATGTTGATATTTCCTTTTTTTCTTAAACATAGGACAAAATATAAATTAACCTTTTCTTAATGATTAAGGGTCCTCCTTTATGAACATTAATTATTATGCTATACTGCAATGTTTTCACAATCTGTTTAGATATGTAGGGATGTCTGTATTCCAAATGACCTCAAAATGTTAGTTCTTATGTTTGAATTTGTCTGTCACCTTTCTCACTATCAGGTTGTTAAGTACTATTTCTTTCTACCATCATTGGGTTTTTGCCCTTCCTATTGCCTGTTTCTAATATAATTGAGAGGCAGCCATGATACAGTGGAGAGAAAGCTGACCTTAGTAAAACATGGGTTCATGAGTTCAAGTCTTACCTCTCACACCCTCTGATTATATTATACTTGAAAGTCCCTTACCTCTCAGTGTTCCCAGGTACTCTTCCAAGAGGACATACATACTGTAGAACAGATGTTAATGTGCATTGGCAAAATGAGTTTTTTCACTGAGTTTTCTATGCTAATGAAATCATAGGTCTGGTCAAAGAATATAAACATAAATTTGAATATGACATGTAAGTCATTAATAATCACTTGTTATGTGCCATATACTGTGCTAGGAAAGAATATATGGGCAGCTAGATGACTCAGGATATAGGAATCAAGAACACCTGATTTCAAATCTGACTTTAGACACTTAATTAGCTATGTGACCCTAGACAAATCACTCAATATGAAAGTTGTTGAATAAAAAGAGTTTAAAATGTGAAATTAACAGGACTTTCAGTTCTAAATGTCCAATAGGCAGTTGAAAATGAGAGACTGGAGGATAGGAAAGAAATTAGGGCTGGATAAATAGATAAGAGAGTCATCAGTATAGAGATGATCATTTGAATCCATTGGGAGCTGATGAGATCACCAACAGAAATAGTATAGAGGGAAAAGAAAAGAGGGGCCTGGATAGAGGCCAGGAGCATTTCCTTAGGCATGGTTTGGAAGAAGTTTCAATAAATGAATCTGAGAAACAATCAAACATATAGGAAAATCAGGAAGAAATGGGTCATTGACAGTGCCAGTATACATTCATATAATATGCATAGATAGTACATTTTATGCACACATGAATGTCACATGCACATGTGTATATAATACAAATTGCATGTGTACATAAATAAACATGTGCATCTACTGATTATATATATTTGTGTTATCTATATTATATCCATGTATAGATAATACCTTGCAATATGTGTGCACAATATGATATACATTGTATAATATATTCATATAATAATTCATTATTGGATTAGAAATCAGATAATATTTACTTTGAATTTTTGAGGAACTATTTCCTCCCCTATTGATTTTATTTATATCATTGTAGTCATTGTGTAGATTGATCTTTGGCTTTGTTTTCATCACTCAATAACTGATCTTTTATTACATTTGTTAGAACTAATTGATAATCTTTTTGCTGCCTCATATAAGAGATATTGGAATTTTTGTGATTTTTTTTAAGATCTTTCTGATAAACTTTTTTTAATATCCAAATTTAATCATCAATATAACTTATATGTATATGTATATGTATGTGTGTGTGTGTGTGTGTGTGTTTTAATTGCTGGGTTTCATCCTTATCTCTATTCTACTTTTACCTTTTAAGTTGATGTTAATAAGTTTATTTTGCTTACAATTCTATAAAACACCCTCATTTTTATTATCTCTCTGCTATCCAGGGAGTCACAAAATTATCATCCTGTAAATTATTTATCATTTCTTTGAGCAGCTAAAGAATGAAAACTAAGAATGTAAAACCACCATCAGTAACTCCTAAAAAGTATAACCTACTCATATACAGGTGGGTAGCATACTTGCCAGCTTCTGTCAGCCTAACTTTATTACTGTATTTGTAAACATGCCCTTTAACTCATTCATTCACTAAATTATTTTTTTTTTCATTTTGTGCCTTGGTGTCCTTGTTGGCAAAATGGGAACAATGAAGTCATAATATCTATCCCCATGCACCACAAAGGCATGCAGGGAGAATGAATAGCCATAAAGTACTTCAAAGCTTGGTGAGAAAAGGCACTTTGAGTATAAACACCATCCAATTATTCTCATTACTATTAGTGAAAAAAAATGCTGCAAAGAAATAGCATGATTATAGTACTCTGCATTCAACCAAATAAGAAAGCAGACTAGTGGTGAATCCCATCAAAGATAAGAATTACTTCGACCACTCCTTCTTTCCCTCCAGCCACTGAAAGAAATTGTTTCTATACTCATGTTTAAATAGGCTTTCTACCTTACTTTCATTTTGTTTAAAATCCAGTGCAGTGTTGTGCTTAAATGAAATTCCCATCTGCTTTTACATATTAAGAGAAAAGAAGTGCATTTTAATGCACAGATTGGACATTAAATCATTTTTTGCTGGAGGTTAACTCAAAAAAATAGTAATTGTAAAAATAGTCTAGGGCATGCAGAAAAAACAAAATGAGAATAGACTGTTAACAGCTCACTTAAGATATCCTAATCATTTAAAATAATAATTCAACTAAAAGAAGTCTTTTTATAATAATGGACAAGAAGATCTCATCCATCAATATTGATACTTAGGCATGTTTTATGTAGTACACTGCCAGTGATTCTCCTAAAATAAAAATGAATAAATAAATGAAATAAACATGGCATTAAATACTGTTGCAAAACTCTTTTCATTGGTTTGACAATTGCCTTTTCATTCACAATTTTCAAACACTCATTTCATTGAGAAATCCAACATAATTCAGGCAAAAGATTATGATTCCATCAATTGGATGCTTCAGAAAATAGCCATTTATTTATGAGAGAAAAAAATTTTAAATGAAATGAAAAAGCACAGGACTGATGAAATTACCTTTCTCCACAAACTACCCTCCCTTTACACAAATTCAAGAATACTGCTTCTTATTTGGTACACTGTATTTTTTTAAATATGTTTGACATTGTCTTTGGTTTCAACTTTGAAACCTCTAATTCTCATTTTATATTGTGAAAATGGGAGGTAAACCCCTGAAAATGCAAATCAAAATAATTAGGCACTTGGAAATAGATTACAGAAAATCTCAGGGTTCAGCTTGTTTGAAAAGAGGAAACAATAGCAGGGCAGCCTGGGAAGTTGCATCGTGGAAGCCCAGTTGTTGTACAGCAGGTGCAAAGATACAGTCTATAGTGTCACTGCTGGGCTTGCATTGCCCCCTATGGTTGCTAGGTGTCATTTCTGGGGAGGAATAGAAACAATGTACTACACCAGTTACTTATCCCTGCTCTCAGCTGCAGCTCATTTCTTCTGTGATAGTCTCTCAAGCAACTAGAAGATCCATTCATATTTTTTCAGTAGTGGAACTATAAATGTTTGGTTGTCCATTCATATTAAATTGATGTATAGATGTTCCTGCTTTTATCATATGTAAAACAATGCCTTTGCATATTTACATATATAAGCATGGGAAACAAGAAATGAAGGATCTGTTAAAGCAAAATGCTAAAAATGCTTTCCAATTACAAGTATTCTTATAGTTGCTTTAAAAATCAGGTTCTTAATTTGGGATTCA
Organism: Sarcophilus harrisii; assembly: GCF_902635505.1. Taxonomy (NCBI): domain Eukaryota; kingdom Metazoa; phylum Chordata; class Mammalia; order Dasyuromorphia; family Dasyuridae; genus Sarcophilus; species Sarcophilus harrisii. The sequence goes on from NC_045429.1 coordinate 206,446,213, forward strand.
CCTACACCAAAAGATCCAGAGATAAATTTCAGTGGCTCTTTGAACTTGGAAAAAAATTACACCTTTTTTTCCACTAATGTCTAACTTTTACTATGTCCTTCAATTATTATTTTCTTTAATTGTTGTAAAGAGGAATCCAATGGGTCCATTACACACACAAACACATACACACACAATTAGGAATCCCCATTTAAAGTTTGTAAATAGCTGGGGAACATTATCTCTCTCCTTTCTCTGAATTTCTTTTCATTGTTCTTTTATGCAAATTTTATCATTTAGTAGCATATTCTTCTTTTAAATTTTGTGTTCATCTTAACTAAGACCAGGGCAATACATTTTTGTATAAGATTTTTTGTTTTGTTTTGGTTTTTGGTTTTTGGTTTTTTTTGGCTGAGGCAATTGGGATTAAGTGACTTGCCCAGGGTCACACAGTTAGGAAGTGTGAAGTGTCTGAGACCATATTTGAACTCAGATCCTCCTGACTTCAGGGCTGGTGCTCTATTCACTGTGCCACCTGTCCCTTGTATAAGATTTTAAAAGTTGTCTTCATTAAAAAATTGTGCCCACTCTGCTTCTTTCCAATAGAAGCTTTGAGGCTTTGATGAAGTACATTGTCATTTAATGTTGCAAGTGAATATCCAGATGCAAATAGGATGGGTTAGCAATAAAAGCATGTGTGTTTATAAAAATCAATATTTGAGTGTCTTGCAGCTCTATTCTCACCCTAGTAACATTAAAGCTTCCACAGTTTGAGCCATCTGGGAAGACTCCACTCCCATCTCCAAGAGTCAAAGCCACAAATTCCACAATTAGCTAGTCAGGACTTCAGTCACTGTTCTGTGAAACCATTGTTATTGGCATTTGGATATATGCTCTATCTCTGGGCAAAAAAAGTAGGTTAGCCCACAGTCTTCAGTTGCATATGGACTAGCCTATTGTTAACTGGTTACATCTTAACTGTGTTACATCTTAAATGCTTTGTGGATTTAAATCTTAAACAGATAATAGTGATTATTTAATCTAATCTCACTTTGTGGATGAAGAAATGGAGGCCTGGTGGGCTCCTCGGATCAACTGCCTCTGAAGTGAGGCAAGGGAAACCAGCATAAAATATGCATTAAAATAAATATTTTTTCAAAAGAAAAAAATCCAATAAGGGGTTAGAGGAAGTCCGTAAGTGGTACAATGGATACAATGCTGGTTCTAGAGCCAAGATCAAAGTTCAAATAAAGCCTCAGATACTTCCTAGTTGTGTGACCTAGGACAACTTATTCTGTTCATCAGTTTCCTCAACTATAAAATGGGGGTTACAACAGCATCTATCTCTTAAGCATCAAATGAGATAAATTTTGTAAAGCACTTAGCACAGAGCGTGGCACAAAGTCAGTATTCATAAACACTAAAATTATTGTTATATCATCATATTATTCTTGTTTTTTTTAAAATTGTTGTTATCACTATTACCATTGTCATCATTATGTTATTGTTATGAGGATACAGGAATCCAACAGAGGGGAAAGTCTGAAATGTTGGTCCATGATGCAGATCTATCTCAAGATACTGAGGGGAGAAGTCATTGGTAGGGACATTGCCTACCTGAGTGGGTATACTTGAAGATAGCAGAATCAAGTGGTTTAGAGATAAGACAGAATTTATTTGGGGTGTGGCCACCAGAGGGAAGAAATATGTAGTTTCAACAAATTAATCTGGCTAGTTTGTATCTAGACTACTTAAGAAAAAGAAAAGTAATGTTATGCCTAATTTTAATGCCCTAAAGAAAAGCCCTCATAACTTTACCTCAATTATAGCATTAAGTGCCCAAACCTGCAGCAAAAACTTAAATTTCTTACTCCAAATACAGTTTTTCCAATTGTCAGTCTTAGGCTATTGACTTTCTTACTTAGTCCTAATCTTAAAGTCATTCTTGTCCATTTAGCTATATTCTAAAAGTGTGGAAGGATAAGACTATAGACTTGAGTATATATACAGGCTATCAAAGAACTAACTGATTGATTGTTGCATGATTCCTGAGTATTCATTTTAATTAGTAATTGTTAGTAATGTTATTGACCAGAATATGTTTAACATCCTTTAACAGAGCATGTCAGAGTGTTATCAGAAAACAAATTAATTTATCTTTGCCAAAGGCCTGGGATTAAATACAAAATCCTCAGTCTAATATTTTTCATTTTCCACAAATTGATTTTCACCTGTTTTCCCATTTTTATTACGTATTACTTCCCTTCTCATAGTTTTCCTTTTAGTCACATAGTCCTGCTAGCTGTTTCCCATTCATAATATTCTATTTTCCACCAGTATGCCTTTACTAAAGGGGTCTCACATGTTTGAAACATACTTAATTTTCATGGAATTGAATTCCCAAAGTCTTTAAAGAGCTTTTCAAACAAGACTGTTGTTAATTCTCTCTGTATTTCTCTATACCTCTGTCTCTGTCTCTGTCTGTCCCTCTGTCTCTCTCTCTCTTCTGGCTAGTTGTGTCTGTCTCTTTATGTGTGTGTGTGTCTCTGTCACAAATGTTTGTCTAATTGAATTAAATTTTTGTACATATTTATCCTTATTGTAATAAAGACGCAAGTAGCGATCCACGATTATAGAGGAAGCAATGATATTTCCGTGGCAAGAACTAAAGTTCCCTGTAAGAAAATGTCAGACACTTACACGAACTGATGCTGAGTGAAATGAGCAGGACCAGGAGATCATTATATACTTCAACAACAATACTATATGATGACCAGTTCTGATGGACCAGGCCATCCTCAGCAACGAGATCAATCAAATCATTTCTAATGGAGCAGTAATGAACTGAACCAGCTATGCCCAGAAAAAGAATTCTAGGAGATGACTAAAAACCATTACATTGAATTCCCAATCCCTATATTTATGCACACCTGCATTTTTTATTTCCTTCACAAGCTAATTGTACAATATTTCAGAGTCTGATTCTTTTTGTACAGCAAAATAACGTTTTGGTCATGTATACTTATTGTGTATCTAATTTATATTTTAATATATTTAACATCTACTGGTCATCCTGCCATCTAGGAGAGGGGGTGGGGGTGGGGGGTAAGAGGTGAAAAATTGGAACAAGAGGTTTGGCAATTGTTAATGCTGTAAAGTTACCCATGCATATATCCTGTAAATAAAAGGCTATTAAATAAAAAAAAAAGAAAAGAAAAGAAAAGAAAATGTCAGACAGTATAACCAGTTGATAACTTCTAGTATTCATGCCCAAGATTCACAAAGACCAATTCCCTTTAGCATATAGTCCAACAGTACTTTTTAATAAAAAGAGTATTGGATTTGGAATCAGAAGATTTGGATTTAATTATATTTAACTATCTATGTAACCCTAGGTAAAATCATGTCTTAAATCTCTGACTAAATGGGGGTTTTTCAATCCATAAAGTGAGGAGATTGGAAGTTCTCAATCTATGGTCAATAGCTTTCTGTGCTCACTGAGTCTCTTTCACAGAGTCTTTGAGATCAAAAATATTTTTTATAATAACATTAAGATGTTGTTTATCCATAATTTTTAAAGAGGACAAATGACATGATAGGGCAATGTCTTGACTTAATCAAGAATTGGATTTAAGTGAGACAGAGCTTCACTTTTTCAAATTCAAAAGTCCAGTGGCAAGATAAAAGTCATTATGACTGCTGATGGGCTCAGAATGTAGTGAAGGATTTTGGAATCTTTTATGTTAAAACCAAGTTATAAGTGTTCCACAGAATCTTATTCAGCCACCTTCATGGCCATTGGAACACATTGTTCTCATCTACTCATTCATCTGAAAAAAAATCTTCACATGCTTAGGGTAGACATTCCCTTAACTCATCAATGGTTTTATGAGGCTCATTAGTTCCCCTCAAACTGGTTTAGCCTCTCTGCCACTGTGTTTTGTAGGGGTGTGGCCACTGTGCACGCTATAGTTTCTTGGAGCTGCAAATGAGAATTGGGTGACAGTAGAACACCAAAAGTGAATAAGAAGTCCTGAAAAGAGATTATAGGTCTTGGGTGCTAGTCTTCCCTTAACATCCTATATATACCATTATGATGTTATTGATTTATTAAAATACTCTTCCCTTTTCTAACCATATGTCTATATACTATCAGATTTTCTTTGTCAGATGCAGAAATGAAAATCAAAAATCATTGTAACATACACTCATGCACACACATACACACACGTACACACACACACACACAAATACACACACTTTTTAAGTAAATGACCACTTTTAAAAGTATTCCTTACTCAAACTTACTCTCAGCTTAACACTAATACTATTCATGTGAATGCCAGTAGACTCTTCAAAAAATTCAGAAAGATCTTTGGGAAAACTGATGAAACTTTCTGACACCACAATGACCCTCTTTGGGACCCTACTAACCAAGTCTAAGGTAAATTAAAGGATGTCTTATTGTGTGGTCCTAGAACTCTGATCAAAAATGCTATTTCTAAAAAAAAATATTGATGTGATTCATTTTTGTTCATTCTAAGAATCAAAGCCTAATTATTGATTATGACTCATTATTTGTTAAATTAATAAAAAATAATTTTTTCATAATTTCTTGTTTCCTTTATCTAAATCCAAAATCAATCAAACTTTTTATTCACTATTTACTATGACATATTGGTTTCCATTTTAAATGGATACACTCTAAGTGGCTTTTTCCCAAAACCGATTATCCTTGTTTAATGAGGGTCTCTTATAGTTAGGTCTAGGGTGCTTGGGTTGACAGGTCACAAGTGTGTATTATAATAAACTGTGTTAATGTGTGCTAATACTCCCTCAGAGAGAGAGTTACTCATTTCTTTTCATGCCAAAAGCACAGTTTCCTACATGCTTCTACTTCTTTTTTGCTTCTTAATTTTCTAATATTCTGTTCCTTCCCAACTTCTAAATGCTTGTTATTTATATAAACTAGTCCGTTTCCAAACAATGGTAGCATTTGGTACATAAAAAAGAATCCAGTTTTGATCAAGATATGAAAGTATCTTTCTGGTTTTCCTTAGCAGCATAGAATTTAGATTACTGTAAAATCCCTTTAGTTAATTCAAATTTATTGACTATCCTGAAATGCCCTTCACTTTAAGATTTGCTACTTTTATTCTGAACATTCAAATGCCTCAAATTCTATTTTTCCTTTAAAATCTAATATTATTATCTAGACAAAATAAAGTGAAGAAGTTAAGGTTTTGCCCATTATGACTGGGGGAATAAGGGGCTAAAACATTAATCTATCATTCTAAAAAAAATTTCATACAAAAACATAAGATCATTTTGTCTAGAAGTTAATATATATTTACATATATACTTTGGAACAATCATATTCATACTCCATCTCAGTGATGTGATCTATAATGTGGGGTTTGTCACCAAATGATGGCAGGCACCAAAAGTTGAGGTTTGGTCATGTGAAGAATTCACAATGGTCATTTTCTCTGGCAAAAGGCAGATTTACTTAGGGAAATAGACTACAGGCAAAATGAAGGAATATAATAGACACTAGGAATGCTAAATATGAAATACAGTTGGAAGAACATATGAAAGACAAGTTCCTCACTAGAACTCATAATTACCCAGTAGAAAGGGAATATCCTATGAGGTTAAGACATGCCCTTAGCTGGCAGGCTAAATCCTGAAAAGGACTTCTCATCCTAAAAGAGTTAGTTTAGCTGTAAGGAGAAGTGGGATTGAGAAGCACAGTAGAGTTAGGGGAGACACCAAGAGGCATGGGGGAAGGAGGAGTAAGGAGAAAGACAACAAGAGATAGAGTGCCATGGCAAGAATTTAACTTCAGAGACTTACTGGGATCTCTACAGAAGGTAGATCTCAGGAATTTGACATAACTTGGATTTCAGACTGGACCACCTCCCCAAAAAGTGGAACCATGAAGCTAAACTAATCTGCTTGACTCAGGGATCAATTCTTCAGTTTCTCTACATGAAAAACAATATTCAGGGTCTCATCATTAGAACCAATTTATACTTGGGTTGTCAGTCAATATTTATCATGTTAGAAATTAAAATATTTTAGTATTATTGTGAAAAAAAAAATTGGCTTCATGTAGCCTCAGGAATCCCCAGACCACACATTGATCCACTAAGTTCTAAAAAAATAAAATAAAATAAAATCTTATTCTTTCATTTTTTTTTCATTTCTGTCTCTAGCTCCTAGCATAATATTTTTTATATAGTAGGTACTTAATAAATACTTATTGAATCAAATTGAATCTGACAATATTTAATTACAAAAGTAAGAAAAGACTGGAAATTTAGAATCTTATAGTTGACAGATTAATGAACATTCAGTTCAACTTCCTACCCTACAGAGGAACATTTGCCCTAAACTCCCTGAGAAATGTGTATCTAATCTCTGCTTCAATATCTCCACAGAAGTTGAATTCACTATCCCACAAAATAGGCCATTTCATGTTTGAATAACCCTAATAGTGCAAAATTTTAAATTTATTTTAATTTTATTTTGCTAAGACTTAATCAAGTTAGAGTTAATATTCCTCTTTGAAGTTGCTTCTCCAAATACACTTCACCAAAGAATACATATCCTGGAGAAACCTGCCTAAAGGTCAAACTTTTGTCTTGTAATTACCTCTAATTTTGTAACCCCACCCATCAGACTTTTTTTGGAGAAACATGATTAACTTAAAAGGTCAAATCTCATCAAGTTAAACATCAATTTAAAATTGTAGTTACTCCCATTACCTGAAAACCTTTGTCATATATCCTAGCTATGGTTTAAAAAAAGTTTCAGAAAGGGAAATCAAATGTGTGATGTCTGACTAAATCACCTATAACCAATCAGAAGACATTTTGCAATGTCATTTTCTAATTATTAGAAAAGATTTTGTCAGCTTAAGTGACCAGATTCCACATTTATTGGTAATTGCTATCTTTACTAATAAATGGATCATGCTTGGAATTTTGTCTCTCAAGTTTACCTTAATTTCTATCATAACAATAGTTAAACAATTATTCCTTATGTTGGATGGAAATTACTTGCCCTGAATTTCTACTCATTAGTCCCAGTTTTGCCCTCTGGCATAACACAGAAGTCCAATTGCTCTTCCAAATGAAACCTTTATAAATATTTGAAGACAGTTATTATCCCCATTCTTCTCCAGCCTAAAAGTCTTTTTTTTTTTATTCAATATTGTTTTGTTTTGTTTTGTTTAATAGCCTTTTATTTACAGGTTATATGCATGGGTAACTTTACAGCATTAACAATTGCCAAACCTCTTGTTCCAATTTTTCACCTCTTACCCCCCACCCCCTCCCCCAGATGGCAGGATGACCAGTAGATGTTAAATATATTAAAATATAAAATTAGATACACAATAAGTATACAAGACCAAACCGTTATTTTGCTACAAAAAGAATCAGACTCTGAAATATTGTACAATTAGCTTGTGAAGGAAATAAAAAATGCAGGTGGGCATAAATATAGGGATTGGGAGTTCAATGTAATGGTTTTTAGTCATCACCCAGAGTTCTTTCTCTCCAGCCTAAAAGTCTTAAGTTCTTTTAACCTTTATTTTCCAGATACTTCAAAATCCTGGGAAATGTCTTCAGAAAAATGTCTTCTGAATACTTTTTTATTTATCAATGTCCCCCTAAAAATATGGGACCCAGAAGTAAATATAATGCTCCAGATTTTGCCTGATTAGTCTAACAACTATTGTGTTGTCTCTTTTTCTAGCAAGACTATTTGGCTAATAATGCAGTTTAAAACTGCATTTCTATGTTGGCAGCCATGTCATAAAATTGGTTCATATTGAGATTTTTATGAACTAAATCTGCTAGGTGTTTTGCATATGACATCCTACTGAGCAAGGGGTCCCTACTAAAGAATTTTTATGCTTGATTTAAATATACATATACATATATGGGAAAATATAATTTCATTATTAGTTTCATTCATTATTTTGAATTCTGATCCTATCATCCAGAAATATCTAAGTTCTTCAGTTTCAGAATATTGCAGTGAAAGAACCAAAGGGATCAGCTACCCTGACCCTTCATTTTTAATAGATGAGGAAGCAGGTCCTGAAAAGTCAACCAATTTGACAAAAATCACATTATTAGATATTAGCAAGAAAAGAATTAGAACTCAGGCTTCTGACAGAGTCCTTTGTTCTTTTTACTATATATGCTATATTGTTTGATAAGTATGCTTTCAATGTCTTTATATCATTTATGAATGTATTAAAGGGGACACAACCAAGTCTAGAGCTATGAAGTCCACTGTAGGGAAACCTCTTTTCAGACTCACTTTGATCTATCTGAATATATGTGTGTTATTTTCTATAGGAGGCTGCCAACTTCTTTTCTATAATATAGTCATAATTTTCAACAAAATTCTTCTATTCCCCAACTTTTTCCTTATCAGCTGCTTTGCTGTAGGACAAGAAACCATATTCAGAAAACTTTATCATAAAACCAACAGATATTTCCATAATGGGCCTCTGTCCTGATTGGTGGCTGCAACAATCACCTACTACATGTAGGTACACTCTAGCCATACTTCATTCACTGTACTCCCAGATCTTCCTATCATAAAATACCTCACTGCAATAACCAGAAACTATGCCTAAAGAACTTTGCCTTAAAAGACTTGAAATTTCTGGCCTAGAGATTCACTTGACCTGATTAGTGGTTGCTTCAGCCATCTACTATATCTAGACCTGTCCCCAGCTGTAATTCATTTCACTACTTGGTCTCCTTTATCAGCTGCTTTGCAACGTACACATTCACCTTGCAATTTTTAATACACCTTTCTCCCTTTTCCAGTTCTTGAACTATAATAATAAGCTCATAAGGTCATAATCAAATTAAAAGCCTACACATTCCTCTGTTTCTCCACATTGAGTTTGAGTTTTCAAAACTCAAAAAGCCATTCTCTATCTACTATGTTGTTTCTTCTAATTAGAATGCCAACTTCTTAAGGGATAGGACTCTCTCCCCTTTCTTATTAGTATCTCTAGCTAGTGTTTAGAAAACTACTTGACACAGAATATTTGCTAAAATATGTTTTAAAAAACAAAACATTTTAACATTTCTAAAACTGAACTCATTTTTCCACATCATCTTTCCTATGACCCAGACTCATAATTTAGTATCATCTTTAATTCATTTGTATCACCCAACTAAAACTAATCAGTTGCCCAGTTCCATTGTTTCTATCCCACAAAGTCATATTCATCCTTTAGTGACTTTGGCTGCCACTGTAGTTTTCTCAAAATTGTAAATGTTTGCATCTATGAATTTATCATTTCCCTCTAGTTAAATGTAAAGTTGAAGAGGACAAGAATGGCCCACAGTATATATCCACAGCCTATAGAAGAGTTCTTGGCACCCAGTAAACATTTAAGAAGCATGCGCTGATCAATTGGCTGCATTTAATTCCTTTTTAACAAATGTCTACATGTTCCTTCTTTTTCCCGAGGCAATTGTGGTTAAGTGACTTGCTGAAGGTCACACAGCTAGGAAGTGTTAAATGTCTGAGGATGGATTTGAACTCAGGTTCTCCTGACTTCACAGCTGGTGCTCTATTATTCACTGTGCCATCTAGCTGCCCATGTCTATGTGTTCTTATCCGTAGCAAATAGAAGTATCCCCTGGCATCCAGCATAATGCATCTGGTAGGCATTTAATAGTTGCTGAATTAAATTGAATTTATTAAATTAATGTCTATTGTATGCAGAGCACTGAATAAATACGATGAGATAATTAGGTTTGAAATTAGTTCTTACAATACAGAGCACATAATTCAGCTGGAAAGAAAGGCACATATAGAGATAACTATAAAAATCAATAATACATGAGAAGCACATGGGGGAATAGCTAAGCAAATACTAGGTTAAGTCCAAAAACAGAATTGTTTATCAACAAGGAAGTCAGAGAAAGTTTTATAGAGGATGTTAGCATTTTCTATCCTAGTTCTTTAAGCTACCAGAATAATATGCCTATCCAAAAAACATAGGGGGGGAGGGGAGTGAAACATATTTAATAGATAAAATCATTTGTTAAGTTTTTAGGCACTGTGCTAAGCTGAAGCTTAATTGAAACTGAAACTAGAAATAAAAAAAAAATTTTTTTAGAGACACCCTCTACCCTCGAGGAGCTTATATTCTAATGGGAGAAAACATAAAAGTGACTTTAAAGAGGACAAAAATTGTAGAACACAAGATTGTTTGCTCTCTTAGGAAGGAGTAAGGGAGGAGCGGAAGAGAGAAAAATTTGAAACATAAAGTTTTACAAAGGAAAATATTGAAAACTATCTTTGCACGTATTGTGGGAAATATATATATATATATACATATATAATATATATATATATAATATATTATATATGTATATATATATATATATGTATATATGTGTGGGTGTGTATATACACACACACACACACACGCACACTATTCCACGCAAGCAAATCTGAGTTTGTTTCTTCCAAATGGAGCTATCTTGAGTATTTTGTGTGATTTCATAACTGGGTTTCTATAAGTCATTTATTTTATTTTTTTTCTGTATCTGACTTTGGGCTTCTCTAAGAACTTGACATACTCTATATTTTCTGTCCTGTACCTGACATGCATTTGTTACCTTGAGACTCTATCCAGGAGCTGAAGGTCATTGCTACTTTCATTTATTATAGATATAGCCACACTTGGAGATGTTCTTAGAGAAAACTCTGGCTAAGGGTAATAGGTCAAAAAAAGAAAAATTATCCTTTGAGATCTGCCCTCAACATCAAATCTGAACTGTAAAAATACAGGGTCATGTAAGATGCTAGAAGATGGGTTATATCTTGTGGTCTCAATTGAGAGCATGATCTCTAATAAATCATATTTCTTTGACTAGGAAGTCAATTTCCAAAATTCTTCATCTTATGATTATTCATAAGGCAAACTTTAAGGTGTTATTTCCAGAAAACCTCCCTTCTTTAGTTTCAATTTTCAGGTGATTATACTGCCTAGAAAATAAAATCCCCTTAATGTTCCCAAATAAGAGCATTGACTAGGGAACATTGTCTATGAGGCAGCCACTGATGAAGTGAATAGAGTACCAGTCCTGGAGCCAGGAAAACCTGTGTTCAAATTTGACTTTAGATACTATACATGACTTTGGGCAAGTCCCTTAATCTGTGTTTGCCTCAGTTTACTCAACTGTAAAATGGGGATAAAACACAATAGAAAGAAAAATTGGGAAAGGACTTTAGGTTTATAATCATGAGTTCAAGAGCTTTAGCTTTCAAAGAAATCTTATAGATTATGTAGCCCATCCCCCTGATATCACAAATGAACAAACTGAAGCTTAGTTTAAGATTGAGTGATTCCCTTAATATCACACAAAGAGCAAAGCCAAGATTTTAATTCATGTTCTCTAACATAACATTTTATGAGCTTTCTAATATTTCTAAGAGTGACTGCATTAAATTTGAGTAAATGTATTAATAGAAAATGAGGCTTAATCACATAAAAAATAATGGACAATAGTTCAACAAAGGTAACCTTGAGAAAGCAAAAATAATTAAAAGAGGGCTTCAGTATATGTAATTGATACCTCTATAGTTACAGGGAAATATTAACAAAAAACATACACAGAGAAAAAACAAAACCAAGGAGAAATTATCATCTCCTTTAGTGGAAGAAAAAAAACACATCAACAAAATTATGATAGCAACATAAAGAAACTTCTTATTGTCATTTGACAAAACTCAGAAATTTTATTATTTATCTGTAGTTGACTCCCCACAATTTTCTTAATTGCAGCTATCACAAAGTTTTTCTATTTTCTTCAAGGTCTGAACTCCACCTTTGACAATTCTTTGCTGTGAAGACCGTGTATTTTTAAATCAGCAGGAGTCAGGAATTCAGGTTAGGGGAAAAATCGTCAGTCTTTATTCTCAGTGAAGAAGGATCGGAGGTGGAAGAGAATGGGCAATAGCAATGTGTGTAGCTGAGTCAAGAAGCTAGCTAGACCAGCAGCCACATGACCAGCAGCTAGGAGTATTGAACCCACGCCCATTCTCTCCCAGCTTCTCTTCCTGTCTCTCTCTGCCTCCACCCACCAAAATCGTCATTTCATATACAACACATCAGGACTTGCATGGAGAGTGGGCAGGGACCATTCTTTATCCAATCATGTATATTAATAGAGTATAGCCCAATTACTATTTAGCCTCACATACTTGGGACCTCAGTGCATCAACTCAAACCTCAGCCCATTACACTTTGCAGATGGTCATGGATTTTTAATGACAATAATTAAGGCTGACCAACTTAAATACCTTCAACTTCCTTCCTTCTCACCTTGAAATGTAACTTAGATAACTTCTCTTCTTTGAATAGCATCAGACTAGCAATTATGCCTTTAATTAGGGCTAAACTTTCATTTATGTTGTTTATTCCTGGCCAGTCCCTTTGAGCATCCCCAAAACTTTTCATCAATTTTAACCGCTCTGTAACTTGTTACTCTTATTTTCTGCACACACACACACACACACACACACACACACACACAGCACACTACACTCTTATTTTTTCCCAGTCTAAATATTCTGCTGTTCCTGTTCTTTCTGTTCAGCCCATTTAAATGTTGACATTCCTGCATTTCACCTATCCCGAAATTCTCTCCATCTCCATCCAGTCTCACAGCTTCCATTTTCACTTCCATGAAGATGATTGCCATTTCTGTATCTCTAGCACAGACTTTTTCCTGAGATCTGGTCCTAGCATGAGAAATTATGCAAATGATTTGCTGAAATCCCAGCACAGTAGGGTTTTGGCGTCCCCTCATGGACCAGCCTAGAAGCCTTGTCAAAAAGGAAATCTTTCTATCTCGACACTATCTTTCATGCCCATCTATTTCTATTCATTTCTGTTGACATCACTCAATTGTCTCTCTCATTACACCTTGCTTAAACTATTACAATAGCTTCTAAATGTCCCACTTCATTCTCTCTTCTGTCTAATCAGTCACACAGAGTGCTGTCAGATTAATGTTCTGAAGTATTTAGATATGATGTTGTCACCTTATATTCAGAAATTTTCAATATATCTTCCTCCTATTCAGATCTACCATCTTTTGGTCTCAAACTATATTTCAGCCTTATATCTCATGCTCCACCATGATTTCAAATTAGCCTTTGCTCTAGACTCCTCAATAAATGATCTTTCAACTCTAGTTCCATATTTTCAATTCCTGACTACACTTTTTGCTAAAATGTCCTCTTTTTTATGTAGTCTTCACTTATGATCCTTGGCCCTGCCTCTCTTACTGCATTTTATTTAATCTTTATGTGAGCAAAAGCATGCTCTAGTATAAATAATGTTAGATTTGGCATCAGGATACTTGTATTCATATTTCAGTTAGGTCATTTATTAGTTATGTGACTTTTGGAAAGCCATTGATCCACTCTTTATTCATTTAAAAAGTAGGGATAAAAAACTAGTAGTACTTATCATATAGGATTATCATAGAAAGTTCATGGATAAAATCCTAAAATGTGTAATGTAAATTAAGTGTCATAATTTCAATATTAATTTGTTTCAACAGGTTTTATCTCCTTTGCTGCAATGGAAGCTCTGTGAGAAACAAGGACCATGCCTAATTGTTATTTTCATCTTCCACATTTCCTAGTATAGTACTTTGTACAGAACAGTGCTATATTGAAGAAAGAAACCATTGTAATTGGCCAAATAAGCTTAATCATAATGGTGAAAGGCATCTCAGTCAATAAAAAAATCACAACTTTCTAGGAGAAAGAGGCAACAATGAAGACAGGCAAACATATGGATTTACCAGGAAACTTTCAAGCTCAAGGCAAATGTAAATTATATACAGCCTCCCTCTTTCTTCCAGAGTCATCAAAGTCCAAAGACAAGACAAAAGTCAAGATTACTATGACCCAGGATGAAGTAGATAACCTTAGCACCTTTGATATCTTGACCAAGTTCCATAGAACCTGCTTCAGCTGTTTTCATGGCTATTGAAACAAATTGTTCTTAACTATGTATTCCACTAGGGGAAGTCTTCTTCACATTCTTGGAATAAACAAGTCCCTAAATCACCAGTAGGTCTGAGGCTTGTTGATAAACCCTCAACTTGATTTAGTTCATTTACCAAAATGGTTTTACTGGGGAGCGACTGTTGGAACCACAAGTAAGAATTGGGTGGATAACTAGACCTTAAAAAAATGTTTTAAAGCCCCTCCCCCCAAAAAAAAAGCTCAGCAAGCCCTTATACTAGAGGTTGTAGTTCCTTTTTTTTTTTTTTTTTTCTATTTTAAAGTACTTATTGAAAGTGTGTCCTATGGGTTTTGGTTGCATCTCTACATCTCCATATCCCATTGGAGTCTTTGAAAACTCTTGTGATTTCCCAATCAGCATTATAGAGAGGATGCAGTCACATAGGAATGAAATTAATAAATTTAATATGCATTCTTGGATTGTCAATTTTTAAAAAATTATTATTGTAGTTTTTTATTTACAAAACATATCCAGGGGTAATTTTTCAACATTGACCCTTGCAAAACCTTCTGTTCCAACTTTTCCCCTTCTTCCCCCAACCCCCTCTCCTACATGGCAGATAGTCCAATACATGTTAATTATGTTAAAGTATATGTCCAATACATGTTAATTATGTTAAAGTATATGTCAAATCCAATATATGTCTATATATTTATACAGTTATCTTGCTGAACAGGAAAAATCAGATCAAGAAAGAAAAAAAAAACTTGAGAAGGAAAAAGAAATGCAAGCAAACAATAACAGAAAGAGTTGAAATGCTATGTTGTGGTCCATGCTCATTTCCCATGGTTCTCTCTCTAGGTATAGCTGATTCTCTTCTTTACTGAATAATTGGAACTGGTTTGAATCACCTCATTGTTGAAGAGAGCCACATCCATCAGAGTTCATGGTTGTAGTCCTCCTTGAATAAACCATGTAACATTGTTAAAAGGAAATGAAGTGCTAAATAATAAATTTTATTGTGGTCACAATATAAAGCATAATTACAATTTTCTCACTATTGCCATTATTTTAGATATATTGTCATGTAATCTCACTAGTCTTTAGTTTCCTCATCTGCAAAATGAGTCAGTTACACTAAATGGTCTCTGAGGTCTTTAGATCTCTGTACTTTAAGATATTGAGTTATATATCTTACTTGTTAAGTAATTGTTCACTAGGTCAATAAACCAAAGAAATGGAAAATGGCTTTTTCCTCCTATAACTCTCATGAGCTAAAGTGTGTGTGTGTGTGTGTGTGTGTGTGTGTGTGTGTGTGTATTCTATTTTATAATCACAGAATCAAAAATGTTTAAGGTAGAAGGAACCTTAAACATAGTAGCTCTTAAGTAGATAGTGCTTTAAAGTTTCAGTGACGGTTACATACTATCTGTGGTACTTCATTGGTAAAATTAAGCATTGGACTAGGTAATCATAAAATCACCTAATATTATTACATAGTAATTATTATGTAAAATTGTAGTAATCCTTTTAGACTCTAAATTTCTGAATCTATGATCCTATATTTTGTTTCCGTGATTTTCTAGTAATCTATATTAAGAAAAAAACATATAGAGGAACTCCCTTTTTAACTGCCAGGAAAGGGAAAGAGCTGTTTCTTAGAAATTTAGACCAACATAAGCTAAAAATTGATACTTGATTTTACAATTAAAGATCACACCAGTAAAAAATTAGAAGAGAACTAAAACAGCTATTGTTCTGAGACTAAAAAGAGACTTCTTAACTAAATAAGAAAAAGAAGTTAACAAAAAAATTCATAATTCTGATTCCATAAAACTGAGAAATAGTTGCATGAGCAAAATAAATGCAGCTAAGATAAGAAGAAAATCAGTTGATTGGGAAAAAATCTTTGCATCAAATATTTTGACATGTGCCTGAAATCTAAGACATACAGTAAGGTAATATAGATATACAACAACAAAAACCAAGACAAAATGACTATAGACAAAGGAAATTTAATATATTTTTAAAAAAGAAATGTCTACTGTTACCAATTATAAGAAAGATCATCCCTAATCACTAATAATTACAAAAATGAAAAATAAAATCTCTTGGAGCTTTTATTTCATATCCACACAATTAAGAAGGATTTTTTTAAAAGATAGAAATAGTCAGTGCTTATGGATTGTGGAAATCTGGGCACACTAATAGCTATAAATTGCTCCATTCTGGAAAACAGTTTAGAATTGATAAAGTACTTAAAAACATTCATACTTTTTTTTTTTTTAAGATATCTCCCTGTTGGATATAGACCCTAAAAATATGAAAGATAAAAGGAAAAATCAACTTTGAATATGTCTTTGCATCAGGGATCTTATCCATATATTACCCCATGGATCTACTTAAATTCTTATTGTTCTGAAGTGCTAGTTGCCTAGGCTAAAGCTCTGACCACCATTCCCTGTTCCCTTATGTCAGCCCCATGCTAATCAATGTCTCTATGCCTCTTCTCTACTTTTCCATGTTACCATCTAGAACTCCTCTGATGCTATTAATTCCTTTTGGGGAAAAAATCTTTATATTCTTAGACTCCAAAACAGTGTCTGACATATACTTGGTGTTTTCTAATGCTAGTTGACCTGAATTGCATTGAAATAAATTGGAAGTGTAGACTGAACTTTCAATTCATGAAATAAGGAAGAAGGGGTTCAATTAGGTATAATAATGTCAAAAATATAACATTGTTATGTAATGATTTCTATTTGTTTTTCATGTTGAAGTAGTCACCCAGATCTATGTAGAGTTTTCTAATTGATTCTCCCCTCAGCCAAAGAGTAAATATTAAATCACAACATAGGAACTAGATATTTTCTGCTACTTTTCTACTCAGTAAGAAAAAAAAAATGGGCTTTATTAATAGCTAGGTTATCAATGTTACATAGGGTACAGTGCAAATATTTCTGACTTTTCTATCCATTCTCCACATTAGAAATGTAAACTTTATTTTTCTGATTTCTAACACCAAACTCACTGCTCTAATACAGTATTAGGTCTATGGAAATCAGAAAAGTTTAAATTATTTGACCACCATTTTCCTCTAAACCTTCTCCTTGTCTTCACCTTCTGCTATTTTCTTCTGCTATTCTAATTACTTTAAGCTTCTATTTTCACTTTCCTCAATGTCTCATATTCTCTACAACAATTCATGTTTCCAGGTCCCAGCATCTTTTGATTTCTCTTAATTCTGCCATTCATCATTTTCCTAGCATTCTGTCTAAATAGAGGTAAATATATAATCTCCTAATGCATTCTAAATCTTATAGACAATTTCATGTTCCCACAAAGATATCAGAGTAGGAAAATTGACCCATGATGATCCAAAACTATTACTATTGATCCTAGACAAATGAGATGTGTCTCAATACATTTTAAATATGAACTATGTTCTCAACTATTGAAATGCAATATCTCTAAGCAAGAAATAGCATCACTTATATGGGATGAGGATGTTTAAACATATATAATTTTGAAGTCTTAGTCTTGACGGATATTTTTCCTAAATATGTATTAGACATTCAGATTATATTAAAAATCAAAGGAATCCATGATTATTCACTTTCTAGTGATGATATCACTTCAAAAGTTTGTTAAGTATATCTGTGACACCAACTGTCAAAAACTGAGTTTATAAGCAGGCCTATATACTGCATTTAAACATGACAAAATAACATTTTTTAACAATGCCAAAGGACGGTCTATTTTTGAAGATCATGCCAGTTCCCATTGTGTAGGCCAACAAGGGTCATTAAACACCAATGGGTCTCTGAGTCCTCCTTCAGAGTCAATGACATTGTAGACTTCACTTGGGATCTCATTTTCTTCTTGCACAAGGTCTGCAGGGCAAAGAAGGCAAATGAACTATGAAAAACATAATCACTGCTTTTTACAGTTGCTTTTTTTGTCATAAAAATTCCATTTATTTAAATTCCATTAAAAAGCACATTTGGCTGCCGAGAGCATAAATATACACTTGTATGATACTTAGCATTTTTCATTTTTAAAAAATCCTGACATTTGTTTAGATAAAACAGTTAAAAATATTTTCTGTCCTACCTGTTTTAGCAGCTAACCATTTTCTACATGTTTGATGCACACACAGATTCTTGAAAACAAGTGATTTGAAATGCAATGCAAATCCAGGTGCAGACTTGGCATCAGAAGTGATTAACTTATATTGATTGTTATCTTCACCATGTCATTTGTTTGCTACTTATAAATATTCCTAAAATACATCTCTTACAAAAGGTGATTTAAACAGTCATTTGAGCTGTGTTGAAGTACATTTTAAACAAATCTTAGGAAAGTGATGATATTAATGTAGTTAATAAATCATTAAATATAAGGTTCTGGTGCTCTAGTGGTTACAAAACACTCTTTGAATTATAACTTAGCTACATATAAATGTTAGCACTAGTTGATGATTTAGCAATAATAAATTGTCGGAATGAATAAGACCTATTAAAGAAATTTCTTAAATGGCAGTGTGGAACTTATGATTTCTGTTAAGGATGTAGATGGAGTAAGCATACTACAGATGAGAGCAGTCACCCTTTAAGGGGTATTTTTAAAATTAGAAAATAATTTTCTAAATTAGAATATATATATATATATATATATATATAATCTCCACATGGCATCTAGCTGAGTGTTTCCTACAAAAGCATTTAATAAATATTACTTAATTGTTACCATAACTTACCTTACAAAAAATTCAGAGACTAAGGGAGTATGTGCTATGAAAAAGAATATTAGGCTGAGATTCAGAAAGCAAAAATTAAACCTTAAAGCCTGCCACTTAGACTGGTGCTGCACAAAAACAGTATGATCATAGAGAATAAAAGTAACCTTGTTCCCATAAATAAAGCCACTGAATTGTAAATTACTCAACCAATCATTGATTCTCTTTGGCCTCATTTTGTCTATTAGTAAAAGGGGAATGACAATAATTCCCTCTGAATTCATTGTATCATAGAAACAACAATTCAACAATAATATATTTGCACAGTTCTTTTTGATTTATAAAGTACTTTCATCCTAGCAACCCATAGAGATACAATGTGGTAGGTGTTATTACTGTCATTTAATAGACATGGCAACTAAGGCCTTTGGAGAAGAAAAAGACAAACCACTTCAGTGTCTTTGGCAAGAAAACCCCATAAAAATGAGGTCACAAAGAGTCTGGCAAAACTAAAACCACTTAAAAACAACAAGGCTCAGAAAGATTGAATTATTGCCCAAGGTCATTCAGCTAATGAAACAAAAGAACCAGAACTTGAAACCAAATCTTCAGAACATGGGATCAGTGCTTTTGTCCACTATACCACTTTGTCCTCCAATATTGTACAAGTTTATATAAGCAAAGGTATGAAATTTTTAGAATTAAGACTTTATGTAAAGTGATGTATTTTAATTGAAAATGAATATGCAGTCATTAAATACCTATAATAGGGAATATTGAGAATAATTGCTGTGCTTAGAATGTTTCATTTTGGTAAAGACATAGTGTGTAAAAACTATCATTTATATTAAAGGCTATTGGTGCATTACGGAAAGCCAGAGATCTTTTGAGTTGCTCAGGTATTTAATTAATTGGCATTTATTAAGTCCCTACTATGTGTCAAACACATTAAGTGCTAGGGATATAAAGACAAAAATGTCATTGTACAGGGAGAGCTTATATTTATTAAGGGAGGAAATAATACATATAAAAAATGTGCTACAAACATACAAAATAATTACATGATAATAATGAAGATTTACTATTAATAGGAAAACAGGTCTTCTTCATGAGGGCATTAATTTGAATTAGTATAATTTCACTTGTCTAAATAAGTCCTGGAAGTCCTCCTTAATATCTCAAGTAACTTTTTATCTTCCAGTAGGAAAAGTATTTCCATATCTCAGATTCAAAGCCTTCCATGTTTGTTTCATAGTATCCTAATATCATAGATTTAGAGCTTTAAAGAAACTTAGATGTTATATCCAACCCTCTCATTTTATAAATAAATGCTGAGATATGCTAAATAACTTGTCCAAGGTCACATAGCAAGTATCTGAGATGGGTTTTGAAGCCTAGTCTTCCTGATTCCAAGTTTAGGACCAATCAAACTAAGTTTATCAAGCATGGTAGTTACTACACAGGTGGTTTATAATAAGCAGCAAATATTATTGACAGGAACTTATATAGTGTTTCTAGGAATCATAAAGTCCTGGGAAAGACAATGATGACCTCATTGTTGAAATGTGGTCATTTTTTATTTATCTCTTATTTTCTCATCCCTTGTGTGCCAGTTCCTCCCACTCATCATTGTATCACTTTAATAGTTAAATAAACTCCCCTTCACCTTCTTTATGGAATTTAATCCTCATTCTTAAGCAGTCTCTACAATTTTTTCTCTCATCAACTTTTCCAAGTTCTCTCTTTCCTCTTCTTAATCTATCAGTTTGATAACCCTCCCCTTGTGATACATGAATAGAAAACTAATCCTGGAGTAAAGAATATCTATATCCAAATCTATTTTCAGCCACTTATTAACTGTATGATCCTTAACAAGTAACTTAAGTTCTCCAGACCCCAGTTTCCCTATCTATAATATAGTATAATAAAATGACACTTTCTCCTTTTATAATAATTTGGATTTAATGGCTTTTTAGATAACTTCATAATCTTACATATTTTATTTCTTTCATCTAAAAACATTATTTTAAGAAGAGATTTGTAGGCTTTATCAAACTTCC
Source organism: Sarcophilus harrisii (assembly GCF_902635505.1). NCBI lineage: Eukaryota > Metazoa > Chordata > Mammalia > Dasyuromorphia > Dasyuridae > Sarcophilus > Sarcophilus harrisii. The sequence continues at coordinate 206,467,028 of NC_045429.1, forward strand.
AAAAGAGCCAGGATATACAAATTATTAAGAATCCTTGATCTTGTCCAACCTTCCTAATTTACAATCCCACAGAGATAAAGTGATAAAGGTCACACATGTGCAATGAATATGACAAATACCTCAATTTGTAATATAGTATTCACCTCTCCCAAATATTCATGTGGCATGTATAACATAAACAAATATAAACATAGCCAGAATATTGATAGAAAAGACAAATAATTTCTAAGAATTCAAAAAAAAAGAGTTGGGAATGCAAGTCAAGTTTCAGATGTCTCAAATACATAAAGCATAAATAATAAAAATTTAAACAAGATGTCAAAGTGAGAAGAATGTGAGGAACACTAAAGAAGTTTTTTTATATCCTTTCATAGTCACATTCTAATCATGAGACCTATAGTTCACCTTGCTCATCATAACATACACACACACACACACACACACACACACACGAGTGTATATACATGTATATACAAGAGTATATAGATGCATAAATATATCATCATTTTATATATACCTATATATATATATATGGATAAATGTATACATATATAAATATATGCATATATATGCACAATAAATCTTTTAAATGAACCATAGTAATGATATAATGAATAAATATAATACAGCAGTTTAATCAAAGTGCCAAAAGAAATGGAGACATTAAAACATACATACACATATGCAGACATAGATGTATAGAAAACTCAACTATATACTCATTCAATTAAATGAAGAAAAAATTGTGGTGCTAATAAAATAATATCAAGTAAAAGGAAAGATTAAAAAAGGGAAAGGGAAATCACAAGCATAAATTAAGCAAACACAAAAAACACACAAAAAAGAACAAAAGAAAGTAATAAAGTGTTCAATTTGGAAAATAAAATTAATACCTTGAATAAAAAACACCTTGAGCAATATCAAAATATAAGTGATAAGTAAGGCAAATTTAAGCTCTTTAGTGTAAGAGATACATCCTAATTTATAAGTATCAGAGAAACTGTGGAATGGAAATCCTTTTTGCAATATGACTATGAAGGATCAGAATTAAACCAATATTTTAATGTATCAAAGATATGATCATATACATACTTTCTATATTGGTGCACATTAAAGCACATGCATGCCTTTTAGTTCTATGTAATTCTTGCTGATGTCTTTTGATTTTCCTATGAAAGTTTTCCTAGATCTTGCTCAGGAGTCTTTACCCCTTTTGTGTCATAGATTTCTTTGGAAATATAGTGAAGCCTATAGACCCTTACTCAAAATAATATTTTTGAAGGGATTAAAATATGTAGTATAACAAAGAAAATCAATCATGTGAGAAAAAAATCATGTATTCTTTCCTCCAAGATCACTAACGTCTTGACATCTATCCATAAGCCCTTTAAAAATCCCTACATCTCAGGTAAAGGTCTCAGGCTCTAGGTCTTTTAACACATGGAAAATTGAGGCTGGCTACCTGTTAGTTCTCGTTTCCATTATTTGGCTTGACTATCCCCTAAAATCAAACATTTCTTTGGTCATTTCCTTAATGCAACTTTTTGCACAAGACAATTTTTTATAATTGCCATATTTTATTTACTCTAACATAGTGGTGCCAATGATTACTATGTTCCTCCTCTTAGCAAAGATAGCAAAGATTTACTGGCTAAAATGGTTTCAGACCAGTTTTTGTCTATTGGCTTTCTAATAGAGATAACTAATTTTTGTTGCTTAAATTTCTCTAAAAACTCATAGTCAGGAGGACCTGATTTCAAATCTGGATTCAAACACTTAAGCTTTCTAGCTGTATGACCCTGGGCAAGTCACTTAACCCCAATTGCCTCAGGGGGGAAAAAATCATAGTAGTCCATGTTAATGTTTTTATAATTATTCCTTCTCTACTTTTCAAATTCACTTTGTTGGATTGGAAGTGCTATCATTTCATGCATTCTCTGCTTATCCTCCTCCTTTTTCAAGACTGATTTCTAAAGTTACCTTTGCTCTAACTATTTAAAAGTTGGGTTTCAAACCTAGAACTAATTCAGAAATGGTTCCCTATAAGAAATCAGCCATTTCCTGTTTATTAAGATATAATCAGTTGTAATCTTTGTGATTCTAAGGACCTTCCAACTTTCTTATTAAAGCAAGTAAAAACAAGTTTGATTCTTCCAAGGAACACAAAAATCTATGGCCTCTTATTGGTCTTGATCATGAGCCAAAATTTTCTAACAATTTTTTTTTCTATTCTCACCTGCTCATTCTTTTGTGTTAAAGTCATCCAATATCAGGGTATAAGTAGTCTTGGTTTGAAATGTCTGTCAAATTATTCACAAAATTTCCTTACTCCTTTATCTTTCACAACTCAGGTAGACATATAAGCTACAATTATCTTGACAGTGGTCTTTTCAAGATTTGTTCTTTATAAGCACTGCAAAAGATGTTGAAGATTTATGAGTGTAGAAAGCCAAATTAGTTACTTTTACCTAACATAAGGTATTGATCTTTATCATCAATCATAGGGACCAAAAAGGAAAGATCTAGGCATTCCCTCCCATCCAGGCAGCGTTGGAGTTTTGAATTTTGTTAGCTCATTTCAGTGGCTAGTGTTTTAAAAAGTTCAGCCTTCTCATATGAAGAAGTTTTTGCAACTGGAAGCTCTGAAGATATAAGGCCAGAATATGGGAGCAGTACTTAGAGATCCTAAGGCCAACATAATAATATACCAAGAGTTACGTGTTTAGAGACTACTTAGAAGGAAACACTACATGATCAGTCCAGAAGAATGATGTATCTGGCAGAAATGTTACATCCAATAGGAAAAAGATCCATTGAGCTCAGTGGAGCAATAAGCAGTTATATTGAGAGCAACACAATGACATCATTAAACGATATACAAAGTCCCCAGAGGTATGAATTAGCCTATAGATATACCTATATATGATCCTTATATGTACTTATTCTTATCCCTAATGAAATACATATGCACATACAAATACAGATAAATATCTTTCTATATCAACAGAGAGAGAGAGAAAGAGAATTTATAGATGAATAGACCCCAGGTTTATGACAGAAATATTCTGCTGAAACTCATATTATGCTATTTTACTAAATGCCTTTGTTTTTACTAAATGCCTTTGTTTTGAAATAATTGTATCTTCAGGATGGCTAAAATAAAAGGAAGACATTGGTCGGAATTTCTGTAGTGTTGTTTTCAGTGGTTAAGGATCCATATAGTACACTGAATTGGAGGTGTTGATACTGGGGTTTTAGGGCTATTTAACTATATCAACCAAAATGAAGGAATAATCAACTGATCAACCAACACAGATTTTTTTTAAAAACTTTTTTATTTTCAAAACATATGCACAGATAATTTTTCAACATTGACCCTTGAATAGCCTTGTGTTTCAGATTTTTCCCCCATTCTCCCCACCCTCTCCCCTAGATGGTAAACAATCCAATATTTGCATGTTAAAATACATGTTAAATCCAACATGCAACAGAGATTTTTAAAAGACAAATATAGAAAAATAAAAAGATATAGGTAACTGAGCATGAATGTAAAAAGCAGAAATATATTTCAGTGAGATTAAACTTGTAACAAACTGAGAATTATGACAAATATCCAATACAACCAAAAAGGTTTTATTTTTAAAAAGAAATCCTACATTTTTGAAGTGACAAAAAAACTAAGAAATAAAGCTTGTTTATAATAAAATAATAAAATTACTCAACTAATATCTCCTTTACTTTATTTTTCTGTACCAGGGAAAAAAGTTCTTCAGATTAGTGAGAAAAAAAGAAGCATGGTTAATAAGAATGTAAAAACAAATAATTATGAAGTAATAATTTAAATGGTTTCCAAGATTTTGTAGTAATGGCAATTTAATTTTAAAAAATTGTCATACTCAACTTACATAAAAACATTTCTTAATTCATCAAATTAAACTTAAATAAAATTAAGAATTTAATACTTGTTGAGAGAGACGATATCGCAAGGTAGCCAGAAGCAATGTATGTATGTAGAAAGATCTTCCAAACAGGCTTAGAAAATATATCAGATGAATCTTTTTTTTTTTTTTTTTGCATGAAGAATTTTCATTTCAACATAAAGTGAAACCACAAGAAAAAGTTTACAATTGTATTTCAAAAGTTTTTTCTCTAAACACTGAATCTTGATGGGAGGGGAAAAAAAAGTCACAAAGAACAACAATTACATCACAATTCATAATAAGTGATTTAAAAAGAATGAACTATTTACATTCAAATGCAATAAGATGATACATGTGTTCCTTCTGATTATTATTATTAGGGATTACAGGGGAAATCTAATTAGATAAGTTTAAGAGTGGTTCTTTTATGTCATGATCTTAAAAGAAGAATAGGAAGAGAACCAAATAGGAATATCCTAAAGGGAGAAAGGGAAGGAAAATTCAAGAAAATTGTCTTACACAATTAAGTTGCACAAGTAGACCACTTTATGGACAAAGAGAAGGGAATAGGGGAAACAGCTGACACTTCAACTTTAGTCTCATCTGAATTGGTTAAAGGAAGGTAAAATACACAAATTATTGAGTACATAAAAATTGAGTAGATGGGGAAATTACAGAGGGAAAGGAGAAGGGAGTGAGAAATTGGGAAGGTATATTAAGGAAGAAAAGCAAGCAAGCAAGCAAAACAAACTTAAAGAATGTACAAAAAATATTTATAGCTATTTTGAGACAGCAAAGCAGTGCAACAAAAAGAATGAAAATGCTATGTAGTGATTCATCCTCAGTTTTCACAGTCTTCTCTCCATTTTGTACATGGCTCTCCTCATCACAAAATCTTTGGAACAGGCCTTAATCATCTCATTGTGGAAAAGAGGCACATCATTCAGAATTGATCATTGTAAAATCTTGCTATTGCTGTGTACAATAATCTCCTGCTTCTGCTCATTTCACTTAGCATCAGTTCATGTAAGTCTCTCCAGGTCTCTGAAATCATTCTGCTGATCATTTCTTATCAAACAATAATATTCCATAACATGAATACCCTCTGTTCTAGGACATCTGGGCAAGTTTTCCTTGATGATTTCCTGAAAGATGATGTCTAGGCTCTTTTTTTTCATCATGGTTTTCAGGGAGTCCAATCATTTTTAGATTGTCTTTCCTAGATCTATTTTCTAGGTCAATTGTTTTTCCAATGAGGATTTTTTTTTTTTTTTTTGGTTTAATTTGACTGATTCTTGAAGTGCCATTGAATCATGTGTTTCTATTTGTTCAATTCTAATTTTTAAAGAATTATTTTCTTCAATTAGCTTTTTTATCTTCTTTTGCATTTGGCCAACTGAGGTGTCTTGTTCATTGCATTTTTTTCCATTTCACAAATTCTGTTTTTCAATGAATTGATTTCTTTTTCATATCTATTTTGTAAGGAGTTATGTTTTTTTCCATTTCATCAGATTCATTTTGTAAGGAATTATTTGCCTTTTCCATTTTATTAAATCTATTTTTAAGGAGTTTTCTTCAGATAATTTCTGTTTTTCCTTTTACACACTCTTTCAAAGATCCTTTCCCCATTTTTCTTCTAATTCTCTTTTAAGATCCTTTTTTTAAATTCCAAGAGAACCTTATGAAATGGGGATCAACTCATATCACCCTTTGGAGATTCATCTGGAGTTGATTTGCCTTTAGGATCCTCAGGATATGAGGTCTGCTCTTCTCTTTCTCCATAAAAGCTGTCTATGGTCAAAGTTCTTTTGCTTTTTTGTTTATTTTTTTTAAAGGTTGAGGTCTGCTCTTAAAGCAGAGGGGTGACAGATGTTTTAGTTTTCCCTGGGTCTAATGTTGCTCACTGACTTCTCTGTGCTGGATAGGAAGGCCAGGCCCTGCCTAATCTGCTGAGCTTGCAACCAGGACAGAGTAGCCTAAGGCCCTGCATTAGATTCCCCAATGCCACAATGCCCTGGCTTCTCACCCTGGCTCCTTGTCCCAGTCCCCCATGCTGTAGTCTGGACTTGGCAGTCTCTCCCCTTGTCTGATTGAAATAGACCTTTTCTGAAGTTCTTCCAAAATATATTCTTCTGGAAATTTGTTGTACTCCAAATATTTGTGGATTCTGTCACTCCAAAACTAGTTTGCAGGAAGCTCGGAGGAGTCAAATAGAGACATCTACTCTGTTATCTTGGCTTCACCTTCCACCATGAAATATTTCATTGAAAATAATAGAACCTAGGGAGATAATTTTAAAAATTATTGCTCTACCTGAAAGCCATGATCAAAAAAGGGGGCTTAGACATTATCTTTCAAGAAATGTTCAAGAAAAACTGTCCTGATATTCTATAACCAGTAGGCAAAATAAAAATAGAATCTACCAATCACACTTTGAAAGAGATCTCAAGATGAAAACTCTCATGATAGCCAAATTCCAGAACTCCCAGGTCAAGGAGAAAATATTCCAATCATCCAAAAAGAAACAGTTCAGAAACAGCAGAGCCACAGTCAAAATAACACAAGATTTAGCAACTGATACATTAAAGGATTGGAGAGCTTGAAATGTTATCCCAGAGAACAAAGGGGCTAAGATTACAACCAAGAATCATTTACCAGCAAAACTGAATATAATTCTTCAGAGGAAAAGGTAGGTATTCAATGAAATAGAGGACTTTCAAGCATTAGTGATGAAAAAAACAGAGCTGAATTTTGATTTTCAAATATAAGAGTCAAGAGAAGCATAAAGGGATAATCAGAAAAAGGAAATAATAAGGGACTGAAGGTTAATCTATTTATATTCCTACATGGGAAGCTCATTCTTGTAATTCATAAAGTACTTTCTTATAATTAGGGCAGTTAAAAGGAACACATATAAGCAGAACCATGGGTGTAAGTTGAATATGAATGGATAATATCTTTTTTTTTTTTTAAATGAAATCAAGGTTGTGAGAGAGGAATGTACTGGGAGAAAAGAAAAGGAAGAGGTGGAATGATATAAATTATCTTCCATAAAAATGCAAGAAAAAGCTACTACAGTGAGAGGAAAGAGTGGGAGAAGAAGGGAATAAACGAATCTTATCTTATCAGAATTGACTCAAAGACAGAATAACATACATAATCAATTGAGTATAGAAATCTGTTTTACCCTGCAGGAAATTAGGAGGGGAAGGAAATATAAGAAGGGAGGAGTGGTGATGGAAGGAAAGGCATATTGGGACAGGGAGAGGAGTCAGAAGCAAAAATTTTTTTGAAGAGAGACAGAAATAAAATAGTATAAATGGGGAAGGATACAATTAGCAATAGTAATTGTGAAAAGAGTTTTAAAGCAAGTTTCTCCAATGAAGATCTTATTTCTCAAAGACATAAGGAATTAAGTCAAATTTAACAACAAAAAAAAGAGCAATTCACAATTAATAAATGATCAAAAGATATGAAAAGTTTTTACATGAAGTAATCAAACTATTTATAGCTATATAAAAATACTTTAACTCATTATTGATTGGAGAAATGCAAGTTAAAATAATTCTGGGATATTACCTCATACCTATTAGATTGGCTAATAGGATACAAAAGGAAAGTGACAAATGTTGGAGAGAATGTAGGAGAAATGAGACATTAATGCATTGTTGGTGGAATTGTAAGCTGATGCAACCATTCTATAGAGCAATTTAGAGCTGTTTCGGGAAGACTGAAAATCCTCCATACCCTTTGATCTAATAATACCATTACCAGACATATATTCCAAAAGAGATTAAAAAACAAAAAGAAAAAGGACCCATATATACAAAAATACTTATAGCAACTCTTGGGGCAAAGAATTAGAAATTGAGAGGATGTCCATCTACTGGGGAATGGCAGGATAAATTGGGGTGTGTGATTGTGATGGAATATTGTGCTATAAAATGTGATGGACAAGGTGCTCTTAGAAAGGCAGGATGCCCTGGAAAAACTCCCTTGGGCTCATATAAAGTGAAATGTGCTGTGTACTAAGTAAGAGCAATAATGTAAAATGATCAGCTATGAATTGACTTTACCATTCTCATCAATAGAATGACCCAAGACAACTCTGAAGAATGTATGATTTAAAATGACATCCATACCCAGAGAAAGAAATAATTGCCTAAATGCAGATCAAAGCATTCTTTAATAAAAATAAATAAATAAATAAAAACTAAAAAAACAAAAAACAAAAAAAAACTTTATTTTTCTCAAGGTTTTTTTTTTTTTTTTTTTTTTTTTTAAACGGGTGTGGGAGAAGGGGAGGAAATCTATGTTTTATTTTGCTTTTTAAAACAGGACTTTTCAGAAATATTAGCATAACTTCACACATGTCTTCTTAATGGGAGAGATGGATATTGAGGGGAATGGAAAGAAGAAAATTTGGAAGTTATCATTTTAAAAACATGTTAAAATCATGTTATATGTAACTGGGGAAAATAAAACATTAAATAAAAATAGAAAGAGATCTAATTTTTAAAAACAATTTATCAGAATTTCAGTAAAACAAATAAATAATAAAGGAAAAACAAAAATTTTATATCTATTTAGAAAATACTACTTAGTTTTCTATTCAAAATGTATACAAATAAACATAATAAAAATAACATAAATATGAAAGGTGAATCTCTTCTCAAAATATGGAATAATGGTAATATCATTGCTTTCAATTCTTTTTTTAGTTACTAATTAGTCAATATAATTATAACTATAATAGAAAACTCTGACACAGATAGGATCTTAAAACATAATAAAATATGTATCATGTTGTTTGATAAATCACTTATATCCATAACGTTACAATTTTTAAGATACAACATTTATTTCAACATGTGATTAAAAGACAAGAATATTAACCATTCTTACTTCTTATTCTTGGAGTAAAACCAAATGTCACATATTCATCTATGTCCACTAGGTTCCTTATATACTGTAGAGTATCTTTTTTTAAATGAGTTATTACTGTAGAGAGATCAGTTGATTAATGAAATACTTTATACTTCTATGTATTTCATTTAAAGCATAAGTAACTTATTAAATTAGGAAACAAATCAAAATATTATTTTGTAAAATTATGCATAATTCTTTTTCAAAATAAAGTTATTTAACTTTTAAGAGAATATGTAAAAGAAGTTTGCAAAAATTTATTTAGAATACTCATCTCCTCAAAAATATCACATATAAAAATTGGAAGACATTTTTACCATAAATTGAATTGTCTTAATTTTTTAATTAGCACTAAGAAAAAGTATAATTTCTTCTTTTAATTCAAATACCCTTAAAAGTATTGTGTCATGAAAAACTCAATGCATTTCATAATACTATAGGAGAGCTTCCTGCTAACTCTACACATCATAAAATTATACCACTGCAATTATCTTTGCCAAGAAAATTCCAAATGAGATTGTGAAGTGTTGTTAGACACAACTATCTTGCAAAAACAGTTTTTTTAAAGTAGATAAATCTATTAACACCTAAAAAAAAGCATCTACATTTGAATAAATGAAAAAAATATAAAATATTAAGGTATTAGGAACTGGGTTAGTTTCCAGAGATAAAAATACAATAGTAATGCATTTTATAATTTTAAGAAATGCTAATTGGGAAACACCACATATGGAATGGTAGCAAGAGAAAAGGGTTTTAGTTTGAAGGATCACAGAAATGACAAGTGAAGGCTGAGAACAGATTATTGTCATGCCCCTCACAAAAGCAAGGATTTTATCAATAGGCTTAATATGTTAGAGAATGAATTAGAATATGGTAGTGTAGAGATATGCAAAGTGAATTCTAAGGTTAATGGTGAACATGAAGAATGTTCTATGGCTATATGTGTGTGTGTATATATATATATATGTGTGTGTGTGTGTGTGTGTGTGTATATGTATATATATATGTATAAATGGATTTTGCCTTGTTTGTGGCACATAGTAAAGGCTTAATATTATTAATTCGTTCATTATTTCATTCACTTTTGCTTCATTCAATAACATTCAGCAAACAGGTTGGCTCAGACACATGGCAAAGTTCCAACTAAACTAGTTGGTAGACCCAACTCTTCTTCATAGTTCATTATATAAGTGAATATCCATGAAATATTTAATGAATCTAAATGTGTAAGGAGAAATTTTTTAATTTAATATTATTAATACCTTTTATATTTACGTAATCAATGTTTGCAATATAAATTTCTGCCCTCCCAGAGGACAACTGAATTTTTAAAAATTGAGCAAAATTAAACAACATAATAAAAAAGTATGATAATGTTTATATTATTTCATACCTATGATACACCACTTTACTAAAGAGTGACAGGTGCTTATTCATGTTTTCTTTGGGTCCAATCTCAGCCATTATGATTTCACATCATTCAGTTTCAATTGTATTTTATTTTTTAAAAAATTTTTCTATTTATACTGATACAACCATTGTATGTATTGTTTTCTTGATCCTACTTAATTCCCCATATATTAGTTTATATGATTTCCCATGCTTTCTATAGTTGTCATATTCATATTTTTATAGCACAGTAATCACAAAAGCAGAGCATCATGGAATTTAAATATTGTAGTGGATCTGAGTAACTGTCTAGTCCAACCTATACAGATGGAAGGTGGGATGGATAAAGTTCAAGGCCTACAGTCAGGAAGACACAACTTCCTGAGTTTTAAATTAGGCCTCAGACTCTTACTAGTTGTTTGATTATGGGCAAGTCATTTAACCCTATTTGCCTCCATTTTCTTATCTATAAAAGGAGCTAGAGAAGGTTATAACAAACTACTGTAGTATTTTTACTAAAAAAAACTCTAAATGAGGTCATGAAGAGTTAGACAGAACTGAAAAATAACTCAAGAATAACAAAATAAACAAAAAAGAATCATATTCAACTATATAATTATCATCCAGACTCCTGGAAGATCACCAAAGAAGGGAAATCTCCATCTCACATCCTCTCCTGGCAGATTATTCTAATTGTTAATGATATTTTAGTATTTCATTTCATATTTTACTTAATTTATGTGCCAAAACTTCTTTGGCCATAACGCAATCAATGTGTATCTAGTCTATCTCCAACTTTATGGTATTACTCTTGTGAATCTTAACTACTCAATGTTGATAGAGTCATACTAATCAGTGACAAGGATATCATCTTAAAGAGATGGACTGAACACTTCCAAGGTATTCTCAAAAACCCATTAATAACCAAAGATAAAGTCACTGACTAAATACCTCAGGTTGAAGTCAATCCAACCCTAGTCAAACTTCCAACTAATGAAGAGGATTTGAATTCCATTCAAATGGAATTTCTTACCTGCCAAATCAGCTTATTCAAGCACAGATCACTAAGGCAGGGAGTCCATCGTTCACACAGAATCTGATTGAAATCTTCCAAGTTATATGGCAGGAGAAGTTATCCTGCAGGAGATCAAGGATGCCTCCATAGTTCAAATCTATAAAGAAAAATGAAGTGGGTTGTCCTATTACAATAGCAGGGATGGTAGAGAGAGGTCTCTCTCTTAAGTTGTTGTCAGCAGGATTCTTACCAGAATCCTTTTTAATTGGATGATCTTTCACCTAGAAGCTGGTCACCACCAAAGAGTCAATGTGGTTTCTCTCTTTTTTTTAATTATAGCTTTTTATTTACAAAATATATGCATGGGTAATTTTTCAAGACTGACCCTTGCAAAATCTTATGTTCCAACTTTTCCCCTCCTTCCCCCCACTCCCTCCCCTAGATGGCAAGTAGTCCAATGCATGTTAACTTAGTTAAAGTATATGTTAAATCCAACATATGTATACATACTTATACAGTTATCTTGCTGCACACAAAAAAAAATCAGATCTAGAATAAAAGAAAAAACCTGAAAAGGAAAATAAAAATGCAAGCAAAAAATAATAATAATAATAACAGAAAGAGTGGAAATGTTATGTTGATCCACATTCATTTCCCATAGTTTTCTCTCTGGATATAGCTGATTCTCTTCATTACTGATCAATTGGAACTGGTTTGAATCATCTCATTGTTGAAGAGAGCCACATCCATTAGACGTGATCATCATATAATCTTGTTTTTGCCATATATAATGATCTCCTGGTTCTGCTCATTTCACTTAGCATCAATTCATATAAGTCTCTCCAAGCCTCTCTGAAATCATCTTGCTGGTCATTTCTTACAGAACGATAATGTTCCCATAACATTTACATACCACAGTTTATTCAGCCATTCTCCAATTGATGGGCATCCATTCAATTTCACGTTTCTAGACACTATAAAAAGGACTGCCACAAACATTTTAATGCACATTTGGGTCCTTTTTGCCTTCTTTAAGATCTCTTTGGGATATAAACCCAGTAGTAACACAGCTTGATCAAAGGGTATGCACAGTTTGATAACTTTTTGAACATAGTAACAAATTGCTCTTCAAAATGTTTGGATTCGTTCACAATTCCATCAACAATGTATCAGTGTGCCAGTTTTCCCACATCCCCTCCAACATTCATCATTATCTTTTCCTGTCATATTAGCCAATCTGAAAAGTGTGTGGTGGTATTTCAGAGTTGTCTTAATTTGCATCTCTCTGATCAATAATGATTTGGAGCATCTTTTCATATGACTAGAAATAGTTTCAATTTCTTCATCTGAAAATTGTCTTCATATCCTTTGACCATTTATCAATTGGAAAATGACTTGATTTCTTATAAATTAGAGTCAATTCTCTATTTTGGAAATGAGTCCTTTATCAGAACCTTTGGCTGTAAAAATGTTTTCCCACTTTATTGCTTCCCTTCTAATCTTGTCTGCATTAGTTTTGTTTGTACAAAAATTTGTCAATTTGATATAATCAAATTTTTCTATTTTGTGATCAATAATGATGTCTAGTTCTTCTTTGGTCATAAATTCCTTCCTCTTCCACAGGTCTGAGAGGTAAATTATCCTATGCTCTTCCAATTTATTTATAATCTCATTTTTATGCCTAGGTCATGAACTCATTTTGACCTTATCTTGGTGTACGGTGTTAAGTGTGGATCAATGCCTATTTTCTGCCATACTAATTTCCAATTTTCCCAGCAGTTTTTGTCAAACAGGAATTCTTATCCCAAAAGCTGGGGTCATTGGCTTTGTCAAACACTTTGTCCTGTGAACCTAACCTATTCCACTGATCAACTAGTCTATTTCTTAGCTAATACCAAATGGTTTTGGTGACTGCTGCTTTATAATATAGTTTTAGATCTGATACAGCTAGGCCACCTTCATTTGATTTGACCAAATTCTTGACCTTTTGTTCTTCCAGATGAATTTTGTTGTTATTTTTTCTAGGTCAGTAAAATATTTTCTTGGGAGTTTGATTACTATAGCACTAAATAAATAGATTGGTTTAGGTAGTATTGTCATCTTTATTATATTCGCTCAACCTATCCAAGAGTACTTAATATTTTTCCAATTGTTTAGATCTGACTTTATTTGTGTAGAAAGTGTTTTGTAGTTTTTCTCAAATAGTTTCTAACTTTCCTTTGGTAGACAGATTCCCAAATATTTTATACTATCAACAGTTATTTTAAATGGAATTTCTCTTTGTATCTCTTGCTGTTGGATTTTTTTAGTGATATATAAAATGCTGATGATTTATGTGGCTTTATTTTGTATCCTGCAACTTTGCTAAAGTTATGGATTATTTCTAATAGCTTTTTAGTAGATTCTCTGAGGTTTTCTAAGTATACCATCATATCATCTGCAAAGAGCGATAATTTTGTTTCCTCATTACCTACTCTAATTCCTTTAATCTCTTTTTCATCTCTTATTGCCAAAGCTAGTATTTCTAATACAATATTGAATAGTAATGGTGATAGTGGGCAACCTTTTTCACTCCTGATCTTATTGGGAATGGTTCCAGTTTATCCCCATTACATACGATGCTTACTGATGGTTTTAAATAGAAGCTACTATTTTAAGGGAAAGTCCATTTATTCCTATAGTCTTTTTTAAAAGGAATGGATGTTGGATTTTATCAAATGCTTTTTCTGCATCTACTGAGATGATCATATGGTTTTTGTTAATTTGGTTATTGATATAGTCAGTTATGCTAATAGTTTTCCTAATACTGAATCAGCCCTGCATTCCTGGTATAAATCCTACTAGGTCATAGTGTATTATCCTGGGGATGCTTTTCTGTAATCTCTTTACTAATATTTTATTTAAGATTTTTGCATCAATATTCATTAAGGAGATTGATCTGTAATTTTTTTCTCTATTTTTGTCCTACCTGGTTTAGGTATTAGTACCATGTCTGTGTCATAAACAGGACTCCTTTATTCCCTATTTTTTCAAATAGTTATTGGGGTTAATTGTTCTACAAATGTTTGGTAGAATTCACATGTAAATCCATCTGGTCCTGGGGATTTTTTCTTAGGGAATTGATTAATAACTTGTTTTATTTCATTTATTTCATTTTCTGAAATAGGACTATTTAAGCAATTCACTTCTTCCTCTGTTAATCAAGGCAACCTATATTTTTGTAGGTTTTTTCATAGAACCAATTCTTAGTTTTATTAATTAATTCAATATTTTTTTACTTTCAATTTTATTAATCTCTCCTTTTATTTTTAGAATTTCAAGTTTAGTATTTGAGGGGTTTTAATTTGCTCTTTTTCTAGTTTTTTTAGTTTTAGTTTTCTAGTTTTAGTTTAGTTTTTAGAACCCAATTCATTCATCATGATGAAACTGATTTCATGGGTAGTAGGAGAGTTCAGAAAGAAGTGTGTGTGTTCTCTCTACCATCTTGGCTCCGCTCCCTGTCATTTCAAAAAGGTTAACATACTGTTTGATTCCTGAAAAATTCAGAACAAATTCCAGGAAAAGAACAGAGGTCTGTATACATTTGTGAACATAACTGACACCTTTGGTCCTGTCACTCATGAATACTTGTGGAAGATCATGGCTAAATTTTGTTGCCCAGAGAGGTTTATCAGTTTTGTAAGCTAATTTCATGATGGTATATTTGCATGATTTCTGGATAATAGATGATACTCTCATGTTTTTCTAGTCACCAGTAGAGTGAAGCAGAGCTGTTGTACTTGTTTCCATGCTTTTTAGAATGCTATTTTCTGTGATATTGTTAGATGTCTTCAATAAAGACAAAAATAAAATGAAAGTGTTACCACACTGATAGTAAATTTAACTTTAAAAGTTAGAATTTGGTCAAGTTAGGATTAATTTGAAAAGATTACAAGCCAAGATTAAAGTAAAAGAAGAGTTGGGAAGCAACTTTTGTCTGCAGATATTGTGTACTCAACACAATCTCTGAAACTGAAATGAATTTGCTGTCTGCTGCTTCTGCCAATTTTGGCTTAACAATTAATACAGGAAAACACAGGTTATCCTCTAGCCAGGACAATACCCTTCTTCATATGTGTAACTAGCAGTCCTTTTTGTAGTGGCAAAGAACTGGAAATTGAGTGGATGGACTCAGGGAATGGCTGAATAAATTATGGTATATAAATGTAATGGAATATTATTGTTCTAAAAGAAATGATGAGCTGACATTTCAGAAAAGCCTGGAAAGAATTACATGAACTAATGATAAATGAAGTGAGCAGAACCAAGAGAACAATGAACATGGTAACAACAAAATTATGTAATGATCAACTCTGATGTACTTGGCTCTTTTCAATTCAAATGAGGCCAATTTCAATAAACTTGTGATGGAAAGTGCCATTCATATCCAGAGAGAGAACTATGAAGACTCAATGTAGATCAAAGCATAGTATTTTCATCAATGTTTGTTTGCTTGTTTTTTTTTTCTTGTGTTTTTTTTTTCTTTTTATCTGATTTTTTTTTCTCAGCATGATAAATGTAAAAATATATTTAGAAGAATTGTACAAGCTTAACCTGCATCAAACTTCTTGCTGCTTTGCAGAATTGGAAGGGAAAAGGACAGGGGAAAAAAATTGGAACACAAGGTTTTGCAAGGGTGACATAGAAAAATATCTTTGCACGGAAAAATAAAATACTGCTAAAAAATTAAAGCATTTGCCAAATAAACACTTAGTAATAATAACTAGCATTTTGAAGCACTTAAAGATTTTTAAATGCTTCATAAGTATTTCTTCAATTTATCTCCATAACAAGGTGGTGCTACTATTATCCTCATTTTGTAGATGAGGAAACTGAGAAAGGGGTTGGGTGACTTGCCCAGAGTCACACAGCTAGTAGGTATCTGAGGCAGGATTTGAACTCGGGTCTTCCTTACTCTATGGCATCTAAATGATATAGTAGCTAGAATGGCATACCTAGAGTCAGAAAGATTCATTTTCCTGAGTTCAAATCTGGCTTCAGCTACTTATTAACTGTGTTTAAGTTTACTTGCTCAGATCACAGTTAATAAGTGGCTAAGGCCAGATCTGACCTTGTTTGTCTCAGTTACCTTATCTATAAAATGAGCTGGAGAATGGAAACCACTCCTTTTTTCAAAGAAAGCTTCAAATGGTAACATGAATACCTGGACATGACTGAAATTTGAAAAATAACAAAAATTTTCTTACTCCAGGTTCAGTACTCACTACCTTTAGATTATTAACAAGATTAGTAGTCCCAAGCCTAAATCTTATTTCTTCATTCATGTTACTAAAATAATCTTTTTCTCACCATTTAAATATGAATAATATCTCCATTCCCAGATTTATTTATTTAGATTTTTTATTGGGGGGTGGGAAGGAGATTCTTTGTCTAAACTGCTATCTAACCTTAATCACTGAATGAATGAAGCCTTTCATCCAGGGCCATCTTCAGTTTTAATCTATATCTGGCCACTGGACCCAGATGGCTCTGGAGGGGAAAGTGAGGCAGGTGACCTTGAACAGCCTTCCTTCACTTAAATCCAATTCACTTGCATATCATGGCATCATCTCCCTGGTGTCAAGGTCCTCTTTGAGAATGAAAAATAAATAACAATATTAGTTACAGCAAATAGAAAAATTTTGAATGCTATAGATAAGCTCACTTATTTTAACAATAATACTTTTCAGGGATGTATATATAGATCATGAGGTTGATACAACCATTGCCAGAAGTAACTCAGGGTTTGGGAGGCTCAAAAGAAATGTGTGGAAGAGAAGTAGTAGGCTGACTACCAAAATCTATTTATCCTTGTGCTAACCTCATTGTTGTATGCCTATAAAACCTAGAAATTATACTAGCACCTTTCCAGGAAACTGAATTGCTTGCATTTGAATTGACTTAGGAAGATTCTGAAGATTACTTGACAAGATAAGGTATCAGACACTGTGTCCTTTCTCAAGCTGAACTGCCAAGCATTCAAAGTCTGTTGAAGAGAGCACAACTTCAATGCACTGGCATTAGAATGCCAAATATATATTTGCCTAAAAGACTATTTAATTGACTATTTCAGTGTTCACAATGATGTCAGAATAAGCAATACAAGGATATTTTCAAGGTTTCTCTGAAGAATTCTGGCATTGATTGTAAGACATGGGAGGCACCGACATAAGACTGCCCAGCACTGCATTCACACATCAAAGAAAGTGCCATGCTCTATGAGTAAATCAAAATTGCAATAGCTAAAAAAGAAAAAGGATGTGTACATTTAAAGACATCTCCATTCCAAATGTTTAATAGATTATTTGTGTCCCACCAGTGGTAGAGCCATCTAAACTAAAATCAATTTGATTAGCCATAGATGGATGTATTGTACTTTGATGCAGACATTTTAATGTCATTATGGTCCTCCTTTAATACAAAGGACAATGAACAAGCTACTACAAAAAGTGCTGGTGTAAAAATGTTCATCTATGTTGTATTTTTTGAATATTGATCTTTTGGAGTATATATTAATTGGCAGAATCTTTCAGAGGATATGGACCTTTTGGCAAATTTCTTATATAAATCCTATTTGCTTTATAAAATGATTAGACAGATTCACAACTCCACCAAAGGTAAATTTATGTGACCAACTTTGCAACCCCTCTCTACCACTGACTACTTCATTATCTTTACAATTCCCTGAAAGGGAAATGAAACCATAAAATTGTTTGATATGTATTTCTCTTATAACAATGATTTGTGAAAATTAATTGTGACAATTTATGCTTATACTTATACTCATGGTTTTTGTGGGTTTATTCTATATCCATATGTTTATATCCATAAACAGCAACTTTAATAAAGTTGCTAATTATCCCAAGTAGATTTTTAGCTAATTCTATGGGATTATCCAAGAATAAAATCATGTCATCTGCAAAGACTCCCTCATTATCTATTCTAATTGCTCCTCTTTTTCTTCTCTTACTGGTAAAGTTAACATTTCTAATACAATGTTGAATAATAATTGTGATAATGGCCATCCTTGTTTCACCCTTGATTTTACTGGAATGCTTCTATCTTATCTCCATTACAAGTAATGCTTGCTAATAGTTTTAGATAGATACAATTTATTTTAAGGAAAGCTCCAATAATCTCTATGCTCTCTATTGTTATTAATAGAATGCTAATAGGATGCTAATAAATGCTGTATTTTATCAACAGTTTTCTCTGTACCTATCAAGACAATCATATGATTTCTGTTAGTTTGGTTAGTAATATGGTAAATTATTCCTGATATTGAACCAGCCCTGGTATAAATCCCAGTTGGTCATGGTATATTATTCTAGTGATAAATTGCTGTAATCTCTTTGGTAATATTTTATTTAAGATTTTGTATCAATATTTATCATGTAAATTGGTCTATTACATTTTTTCTTTCTTTCAGCTCTTCCTGGTCTATATATCAACACCATATCTGTGACATAAAAGAAATTCTTCCTCTATTTTTCCAAATAGTTTTTATAGTATTGGGATTAATTGTTCTTCAAATATTTGGTAGAATTGTAAATCCATCTGGCCCTGGAGATTTTTACTTAGAGAGCCCATTAATGGTTTGTTCAATTTCCTTTTCTAAAATAGGACTATTTAACTATTTTAATTCCTGATTTGTTAATATTTTTTAAGTATTCATTCATTTCACTTAGATTATCGAATTAGTTGATATACATACAATTGGGCAAAAATGCTCTTTATCATTGCTTTAATTTTCTTTTCACTGTTAATAAGTTCACCCTTTTAATTTTTTTTTTTTTTACTGGTGATTTTGTTTTCTTCTTTTTTTCTAATCAAGTTAATCAAAAAAAAATTTTTTGATAAAAACTCAGTTTTATTAGTTCAATAGTTTTCTTATTTTCAATTTTATTAATCTCTCCTTTAATTTTTAGAATTTCTAATTTGGTCCTTAATTGGAAGTTGTTTTTTTTCCTTTTTCTAGCTTTTTTGGTTGCATGCCCAGTTCATAGATTTTTTTTTTTATTTTATTATTTAAGCATCTAGATATATAAAATTTCCATGAAGAAATGCTTTGGAAGTAAGTTTTGGTATGTTGTCTCATTATTGGCATTCTCTTGGATGAAATTATTGATTATTTCTATTATTTATTATTTGATCCACTCATTTTTTAGTATTAGATTATTTACTTTCTAATTGATTTTTGTTCTATTTTTCCATGGCCCTTTATTACACATAATTTTTATTGCATCATCATCTGAAAAGGATACATTTACTATTCCAGCCTTTCTGTATTTGATTGTGATGTTTTTATACCCTTATACATGGTCAATTTTTGTGTAGGTGCCATGTGCCTCTAAGTAAAAGTGATATTTCTTTTTAATCCCATACAATTTTCTTCACTGGTCTATCATACCTCACTGTTCTAATAATCTATTCACTTCCTTAACAACTTTCTTGTTTATTTTACAGTTATAAGTATCTATTCTGAGAAGGGCAGGTTGAGGTCCCAACACTGGTCTAATTTTGCTATTGATTTCTTCCTGTAATTCACTTAACTTTTCTAAAAATCTGGATTCTACACTATTTGGTGCATATATCTTTAGTATTGATATTGATTCATTTTCTATAGTCCTTAAATTGTGGTTTATAATGCTATAGGGGGTCTCATAACTGAAAGTGTAAGTCACAACATTAAGTTTTATTATCAGTAAAAGTTTGGTTTGCATATGTACTTAATGTATCTATATCCTGAGGTTCATTTTTGGACAAAAAAGGATCACAAGCAGAAAAGGTTTAAGAAGCCATAATTAATCTCAACTTTTTGAAAGATGCAGTTTTCTTCCTTGCCTCTTTTTTTCATTAAAACTATTTTTGTTTTTGCTTTGTCTGAGATACAAGATTATTACCTCCACATTTTTTTTTATTTCATCTGAAGCATAATATATTCTGCTCCAGCTTTTTACCTTTATTCTATGTGTGTGTCTGTTTCAAATGAGTTTTTTGAAAATAACATATTGTAGCATTATGTTTTTAATTCACTCTGATACATTTCTCTTTTCTGGGAGGGTTTATCCCATTCAAATTCAGTTATGATAATTAAGTATATATTTCCTTTCCTCTTATTTTCCCCTGTTTATTCCCCCCCCTTCTCTCTCTCTCTCTCTTTCTCCTTTAATTATCTCTACTCACCAGTATTTTGCCTCTGATAACAACCTCCCCCAATCTGCACTCCCTTCTCTTACTCTACCTTTTGCTTTGCTTTTCCACTTGCCCTCCTAATTTCTTATGTCAAGATAGATTTCTTTACCCAAATGAGAGTGCCTGTTATTTTCTCTTTGAGCCAAATTCAATGAGAGTAAGATTCACAAACTGCTCACCCCCTCCCTTCTTTCTCTCTACTTTACTATGTCTTCTATGCCTCTTCATGTGATATAATTTATCCTGTTCTGCTTCTCCTTTTCCTCTTCTCCCAATACAATCCTTTTTTCATGTCTTAATAAAATTTTGTGATCATCGCAACAACTCATAACTATGTCCTCTCTGTAAGTATACTCTTTTTAACTTCTCTAATAGAAATGCAGTTTTTAAAAGAGTTACAAGTATCATATTGCCTTTAAGGATATAAACAGCTTAACCTTATTGGAATATTGTGGATTTTTTTCCTTTCCTATTTATCATTTTCTGTTTCTCTTCAGTCTTGTATTTGAAGGTCATAATTTTTATTCACCCGTGGGGCGGAGCCAAGATGGCAGAGAAGACACACGCCATTTTCTAAGCTCTTCTCTTACCCTCTTTATCAATATTATATCGAGCCTCAAAAATAGTCTTGACTGCTAAAATTCGTAACGATAAGAAGTAGAACAACTCACCGGCCGAAGAAAATCCGCAGTCTCGCCAAAAAAGGTTGGTTCCGGGGCCAGGGGGGAGATCAGCGCAGACGGGGAGAGAAATTAGGCTCTGAGGAGAGCCTCAAACCGAAAGTGAAAGCACAGATCTCAGCACAAGCCCGCAGCCCCAACCCGCAGTACGGGGCTTCTCCTTGGGGCAGTTGTGATCCTGCCCGGCAGGAGGACGCAGCCCAGGTTAGCCTCCAATCTGCGCAGTGGGGAGCTCGGCTTGGGGCCATAGAGCTTTTCCAGGGCCGATTTGCATTGGGCAGAGACACTGGGGCAGAGTTCGGGGCGGTCTGCAATCAGCAGCTAATACTCACAGTCCCACAAGAGGCTCCGGCCTGGGGCAGTGACACTTTCACCCCTTAGTCTCTAGCCAAGGGCAATCGCTAATCCACTCAGCCCTACTAAGCAGTTTGATAGCTCGGCCAGTGCTGAATCCACTTCCTGTTGGGGGAAGGGAAAACTCTCACTCAGAGCACTCCAATACCTCAGAGCACGAAATCGGTTTACACCTCTCCCAGCTCTGCAGAGGAAGCTGGTAACCCCCTTGCCTAGGAGACCTACCCTAAAGGCTTTAAAACATGAATAAAAAGATGAAAAGAATAATCGACAGCTTCTACGCAGAAAAAGAGCAGGTCAGCAAACCTGAAGAGACCTCAAACAGCAAAAATGCATCAGACTGTCCTCCTTTACATGATGCTCTCATAGAAGAGACCATTAAATCTCAAAAGAGAGTTAGAAGATAAATGGGGAAAGGAAAGAGAAGCCTTACAAGAGAGCAACAACTTCCTGAAATACGAATTGGAAAAAGTAAAAAAATCTCAGGAAAGTAAGAATTGTGAATTGGAAAAAATAAAGAATTCACTAGAAAGTAGGATTTGTGAATTGGAAAAGACAAAGAACTCGCAAGAAAGTAGGATCCGTGAATTGGAAAAGACAAAGAACACGCAAGAAAGTAGGATCTGTGAATTGGAAAAAGAAAATAATTCACTAAAAAAAAAAATTAGTGAAATGGAAAAAAATTCCACAGACCAAAACAATACATTCAAAAACTCAATTGGACATATACAGAAAGAAGTAAAAAAAGCTAATGAAGAAAATAATTCTTTAAAAATTAGAACTGAACAAATAGAAACTAATGATTCATTGAGACAGCAAGAATCAGTCAAGCAAAAACAAAAAAATGACAAACTGGAAAAAACCATGAATTATCTACTTGCAAAAACGACAGACTTGGAAAATAGATCTAGGAGAGATAATCTGAGGATTATTGGACTTTCTGAAAACTATGATGAAAAAAAGAGCCTAGATACTATTTTACAAGAAATCATCAAAGAGAACTGCCCAGATGTAATAGAATCAGAAGGTAAAATAGGCATTGAAAGAATTCATCGAACACCTTCTGAAAGAAACCCTAAAATAAAAACCCCAAGGAATATTGTGGCAAAATTTCAGAACTATCAGATTAAGGAAAAAATTTTACAAGCAGCCAAAAAAAAACCATTTAAATACCGAGGTGCCACAATAAGGATCACCCAAGATCTGGCTGCCTCTACATTAAAGGAAAGAAGGGCCTGGAATATGATATTCCGAAAGGCACAAGAACTTGGGATGCAGCCAAGAATAAACTACCCAGCTAAGCTGAGCATTTTCTTCCAGGGAAGAAGATGGACATTTAATGAAACAAATGAATTCCATTTGTTTCTGAAGAAAAAACCAGAACTAAACAAAAAATTTGATCTCCAAGAATAGAACTCAAGAGATGCAGAAAAGGTAAAAATAACTCTTGAGAATTGTATTTCTGTTGTGGATATACAAAAAGAATACATGTATAATTTGATTGTACTGATATAACATAAAAAAGGGAAGTAGATATGGAAAAGGGATGATGGCAGAATAAGGTAGGAAGGAGGGATAAAAAGAGGGAAACCATATCCCACAAAGAGGCAAAGGAAACTTATCATATCTGAGGGAATTTAGAGAGGAGGAACATTGTGAATCTTACTCTCATCAGAAGTTAGCTCAAAGAAAAATGATTGACTTTTGTTTTAGAGAAATTCTCTCTCACCTCATTAAAAATGGGGAGAGGAAAAGGAAAGAAAAAGAGTTAATAAGGGAAGGAAGGGAAAAGACTCAAAGGGGAGGGAGGATTATAAAGAGGGTAAGCATCGTGTTGCAAGAGAATCTATATAAGTTTAAAAGGGAAAGAAGGTTGGGAGGCAAGAAAGTAAAAGCACAATCTAGGGTTATTAGGATGATAGGAAATACAGATTTAGTAATTTAACCGTAAATGTGAATGGGATGAATTCCCCCATAAAGAGGAGGCAGAATAGCAGACTGGATCAAAAGTCAGAACCCTACAATATGTTTGTTTAAAAAACACATTTAAAAGCAGGAGAATACATATAAGTAAAAGGTAAAAAGCTGGAGCAAAATCTATTATGCTTCAGAGTGAAGTCAAAAAAACAGGGGTAGCCATCCTTATCTCAGATCAAGCAAAAGTAAAAATTGATCTAATTAAAGAGATAAGGAAGGAAACTACATCCTGCTAAAAGTAACATAAACAATAGAAGCAATATCAATATTAAACATATATACACAAGTGGTATGCATCCAACTTCCTAAAGGAGAAGTTAAAGAGTTGCAAGAAGAAATAGACAACAAAACTGTAATAGTAGGAGATCTCAACCTTGCACTCTCAGAATTGAGACAAATCAAACCACAAAACAAATAAGAAAAAATTAAAAAGTAAATAGAATATTAGAAAAATTAGTATATTGGATCTTTGGAGAAAGTGAATGGAGATAGAAAGAGAATATACCTTCTTCTCAAGCAGTTCATGGAACCTATTCAAGAATTGACCATATATTAGGAACATAAAGACCTCAAAAATTAAATGCAAGAAAGCAGAAATAGTAAATGCTTTCTTTTCAGATCATGATGCAATAAAAAATACATTCAACAAAAAGTTAGGAAATAGACCAAAAACTAATTGGAAACTAAACAATCTCATCTTAAAGAATGATTAGGGTGAAGCACCAAATTATAGATACAATTAATAATTTCACTCAAGATAAGACAACTGATGAGACATCATACCAAAATTTGTGGGATGCAGCCAAAGCGGTAATAAGAGAATTTTATATCGTTAGAGCTTACTTGAATAAAACAGAGAAAGAAAAGATTAATAGAATTGGGCTTGCAACTAAAAAAACTAAAAAGACCAAATTAAAACCCCCAATCAAATACTAAATTGGAAATTCTAAAATTAAAAGGAGAAATTAAAATATTGAAAGTAAAAAACTATTGAACTAATTAATAAAACTAAGAGTTGGTTCTATGAAAAAGCCAATAAAATAGATAAGCCTTTGGTAAATCTGATTAGAAAAGGAGGGAGGAAAATGAAATTAGTAGTCTTAAAAATGAAAAGGGAGAACTTTCAACCAATGAAGAGGAAATTAGAGAAATAATAAGGAGTTATTTTTTTTTTTTTTATTTAATAGCCTTTAATTTACAGGATATATACATGGGTAACTTTACAGCATTAACAATTGCCAAACCTCTTGTTCCAATTTTCACCTCTTACCCCCCACCCCTCCCTAAATGGCAGGATGACCAGTAGATGTTAAATATATTAAAATATAACTTAGATACACAATAGTATACATGACAAAACATTATTTGCTGTACAAAAGAATCAGACTCTGAATTATTGTACAATTAGCTTGTGAAGGAAATCAAAGATGCAGGTGTGCATAAATATAGGGACTGGGAATTCAATGTAATGGTTTTTAGTCATCTCCCAGAGTTCTTTTTCTGAGTATAGCTAGTTCAGTTCATTACTGCTCCATTAGAAATGATTTGGTTGATCTCGTTGCTGAGGATGGCCTGATCCATCAGGACTGGTCATCATCTAGTATTGTTGTTGAAGTATATAATGATCTCCTGGTCCTGCTCATTTCACTTAGCATCAGTTCGTGTAAGTCTCTCCAGGCCTTTCTGAAATCATCCTGTTGGTCATTTCTTACAGAACAGTAATATTAATAAGGAGTTATTTTGCTCAACTTTATGCCAATAAATTTGATAACCTAAGTGAAATGGATGACTACCTCCAAAAATACAGATTTCCCAGACTAACAGAGGAGGAAGTAAATTGCTTGAATAGTCCCATTTCAGAAATATAATATGCATTTAATATTTAAATGCATTTCAAATATAATAAAGATGACAATAGTACCTAAACTAATCTATTTATTTAGCACTATACCAATCAGACTCCCAAAAAACTATTTTAATGACCTAGAAAAAATAACAACAAAGTTCATATGGAAAAACAAAAGGTCAAGAATTTCAAGGGAATTAATGAAAAAAAAATCAAATGAAGGTGGCTTAGCTGTACCAGATCTAAAATTATATTATAGAGCAGCAGTTACCAAAACTATTTGGTATTGGCTAAGGAATAGATTAGTTGATCAGTGGAATAGATTAGGTTCAAGGGATAAAACAGTCAACAAATATAGCAACCTAGTCTTTGACAAACCCAAAGATCCCAGCTTTTGGGATAAGAACTTACTGTTTGATAAAAATTGCTGGGAAAATTGGAAACTAATATGGCAGAAACTAGGCATTGATCCATACTTAACGCCGTACACCAAGATAAGGTCAAAATGGGTTCATGACCTAGGCATAAAGAATGAAATTATTAATAAATTAGAGGAACATAGGATAGTTTACCTCTCAGACCTGTGGAAGGGGAAGGTCTTTATGACCAAAGCAGAACTAGAGATCATTACTGATCACAAAATAGAAAATTTCGATTATACCAAACTGAAAAGTTTTTGTACAAACAAAACTAATGCAGACAAGATTAGAAGGGAAGCAATAAACTGGGAAAATATTTTTACAGTCAAAGGTTCTGATAAAGGCCTCATTTCCAAAATATATAGAGAATTAACTCTAATTTATAAAAAATCAAGCCATTCTCCAATTGAAAAATGGTCAAAGGATATGAACAGACAATTCTCAGATGAAGAAATTGAAACTATTTCTAGTCATATGAAAAGATGCTCCAAGTCATTATTAATCAGAGAAATGCAAATTAAGACAACTCTAAGATACCACTACACACCTGTCAGATTGGCTAAGATGACAGGAAAAAATAATGATGATTGTTGGAGGGGATGCGGGAAAACTGGGACATTGATGCATTGTTGGTGGAGTTGTGAACGAATCCAACCATTTTGGAGAGTAGTTTGGAACTATGCTCAAAAAGTTATCAAACTGTGCATACCCTTTGATCCAGCAGTGTTACTACTGGGATTATATCCCAAAGAGATTATAAAGAAGGGAAAGGGACCTGTATGTGCACGAATGTTTGTGGCAGCCCTTTTTGTAGTGGCTAGAAACTGGAAACTGAATGGATGTCCATCAGTTGGAGAATGGCTGAATAAATTGTGGTATATGAAAATTATGGAATATTACTGTTCTGTAAGAAATGACCAACAGGATGATTTCAGAAAGGCCTGGAGAGACTTACACGAACTGATGCTGAGTGAAATGAGCAGGACCAGGAGATCATTATATACTTCAACAACAATACTAGATGATGACCAGTTCTGATGGATCAGGCCATCCTCAGCAACGAGATCAACCAAATCATTTCTAATGGAGCAGTAATGAACTGAACTAGCTATGCCCAGAAAAAGAACTCTGGGAGATGACTAAAAACCATTACATTGAATTCCCAATCCCTATATTTATGCACACCTGCATTTTTAATTTCCTTCACAAACTAATTGTACAATATTTCAGAGTCTGATTCTTTTTGTACAGCAAAATAACGTTTTGGTCATGTATACTTATTGTGTATCTAATTTATATTTTAATATATTTAACATCTACTGGTCATCCTGCCATCTAGGGGAGGGGGTGGGGGGGGGTAAGAGGTGAAAAATTGGAACAAGAGGTTTGGCAATTGTTAATGCTGTAAAGTTACCCATGTAAATATCCTGTAAATAAAAGGCTATTAAATAAAAAATAAATAAATAAGGTGACAATAAAAAAAAAAAAAATTTTTATTCACCCTCTGTTCTTTTCATCAGGAAAGTTTGAAAGTCTCCTGATTCATTGCATGTCCATTTTTTACCCTGAAAGATTATGCCTAATTTTTCTGGGTATTTGATTCTTAGGTGTAATTCAGTTTCTTTTGCCTTCAAGTTGCCTTTGCCTCAAGTCTCTATTGCCTTGGAATATCCTATTCCAAGCATTTTTATTGTAGAAATTGTTAAGTCTTATGTAATCCTGATTGTGACTCCTGTTACTAGAATTATTTCTTTCTGGCAGTATGCAATATTTTACCCTTGATCTGACAATTCTGGAATTTTGTTATAATATTCCTTGAAATTTTCATTTTGGGATCTCTTTCAGGAGGTAATTGGTGCATTATTTAAATAACTATTTTACTTTCTCATTCTAAAGTATCAAGACAGTTTTCTATGATAACTTCTTTAAAGGTGCTGTCTAGGCTCCTTCTTTGATCATGGTTTTGATATGTTTAATATGGCTTACAGTGATTTTTAAATTATCTCTCCAGGATATACTTTTTTTATTTTTTGTTATTATAGCTTTTTATTTACAAGATATATGCATAGGTAATTTTTAAGCATTGACAGTTGCAAATCCTTTTGTTCCAACTTTTTCCCTCCTTCCTCCCACCCCTTCCCCCAGATGGCAGGTTGACCAATTCATGGAAAATATGTTAAAGTATAAGTTAAATACAATATATGTATACATGTCCAAACAGTTATTTTGCTGTATAAAAAGAGTCGGACTTTGAAATAGTGTACAATTAGCCTGTGAAGGAAATAAAAAATGCAGGTGGACAAAAATAGGGGGATTGGGAATTCTATGTAGTGGTTCATAGTCATCTCCAGAGTTCTTTCCCTGGGTATAGCTGGTTCAGTTCATCACTGCTCTATTGGAACCGATATTGGAACGTCCATCAGAATTGATCATCATATAGTGTTGTTGTTGAAGTATATAATGATCTTCTGGTCCTACTCATTTCACTCAGCATCAGTTCATGTAAGTCTCTCCAGGTCTTTCTGAAATCATCCTGCTGGTCATTTCTTACGGAACAATAATATTCCATAATATTCATATACCATAATTTATTCAGCCATTCTCCAATTGATGATCATCCTACTCAGTTTCCAGTTTCTGGCCATTACAAAGAGGGCTGACATAAACATTCTTGCACATACAGGTCCCTTTCCCTTCTTTAAAATGTCTTTGGGATATAAACCCAGTAGTAACACTGTTGGGTCAAAGGGTATGCACAGTTTGATAGCTTTTTGAGCATAGTTCCAAATTGCTCTCCAGAATGGCTGGATGTATTCATAATTCCACCAACAATGCATCAGA
This sequence comes from Sarcophilus harrisii, assembly GCF_902635505.1. Taxonomy (NCBI): domain Eukaryota; kingdom Metazoa; phylum Chordata; class Mammalia; order Dasyuromorphia; family Dasyuridae; genus Sarcophilus; species Sarcophilus harrisii. The sequence goes on from NC_045429.1 coordinate 206,495,632, forward strand.
GTCTCAGTTTTCCCACATCCCCTCCAGCATCCTGCATTATCTTTCCCTGTCATTCTAGCCAATCTGACAGGTATGTAGTAGTATCTCAGAGTTGTCTTAATTTGCGTTTCTCTGATTAATAATTACTTGGAGCACAAGATATATTTTCAAGATCAGTTTTTTTTCCCAATATCACTTAGCACCATTAGCTTCTACTTGCCTGATTCTAATTTTCAAGGAATTGTTTTCTTCAGGTAGCTTTTCCACTATTATACAATTATGTAATACACAATGTATAATTACATATTATATATAATATTCCACTATCTTCATATATATTAAAACTTTTTCAGCCTTTCCCAAATTGGTGGGCATTTTCTGATTTTCCAATTCTTTGTTACCACAAAAAGAGCTATTACAAACATTTTTGCACATGTGAATCCATTTCCCTCTTGTATGATTTCCTTGGGATACAGACCCAGTAATGGCATTGCTGGGTCAAAGGATATGTACAATTTCATAGCTATTTGGGCAGTTTTAGATTGCTCTTCAGAATGGTTGGATCATTTCACAACCAACAATGCTTTAATATCCCAGTTTATCCACATTCCCTTCAATATTTATTATTGCCTTTTCCTGTCATCTTAGCCAATCTGAGAAGTATGAGGGGGTATCTCAAGGTTGTTTTAATTTGCATTTCTCTAATCAATTGTGCTTTAGAGCATTTTTTCATATGATTATAAATGGCTTTAATTTCATCATCTCAAAATTGTCTGTTCATTTTCTTTGACCATTTATCAATTGGGGAATGATATTCTTATAAATTTGACACAGTTCTTTAGCTGTTTTAGAAATGAATACTGACTGTAAAGATTTTTTTCCCAGCTTTTACTTCTCTTTTAATCTTGTTTCTCTTGACTTTATACAAAAACTTTTTAGTTTAATGTAATCAAAGTTGTCCATTTTATCTTACATAATGTTCTTTAATTCTTCCTTTGTCATAAATTCCTCCTCTTTCCAAAGATCTGATACGTCTCTTGTTCTTCTAATTTATTTATTTATGCCCAAATTATATATCCATTTTGATCTTATTTTGGTATGGGGTGTGAGATTTAGGTTTATGTTGAGTTTCTGACATTAATTTCCAGTTTTCTCATCAATTTTTGTCAAATATTGAATTCTTAAACAGATTCTGGAGTTTGGAGGGTTTTCAAATACTAGATTTCTATAGGTCTTGATTATTTTGTCATGTGTATCCTATTGAACTAATCTACCCCTCTATTTCTTAGCCAATATCAAATGGTTTTTTTTACTGCTACTTTATAATATTGTTTTAGGTTTGGTACTACTAAACCATTATCCTTTGTATTTTTTTTCCATTAATTTTCTTGATATTATTGACCTTTTGTTCTTCCAGATGTATTTTTTTGTTATTTTTTCCACTTATATAAAATAATGTTTTGGCAGATTGATTATTAAACAAGTAAAACAATTTAGGCAGAATTGTCATTTTTATTATATTACCTCAGCCTAGCCATGAAAAATTAATATTTTTCCAATTTTTTACATCTGACTTTACTTGTGTGAGAAGTGTTTTGTAATTGTCTTGGCAAGTAGACCCCCTCCCCCACCTAGTATTTTGTTTTGTCTACAATAATTTTAAAAAGAATTTCTCTTTCTATCTTTTATTGATGGGCTTTGTCAGTAATATAAAGAAATGCTGGTGATTTTTGTGGGTTTATTTTATATCCTGCAACTTTACTAAAACTGTGAATTGTTTCTAATAGGTTTTTGGAGGATTTTCTAGGATTCTCTAAGTATATCATTTTATCCAGTGCAAAGAGTGATACTTTTATTTCTTCATTGCCTATTCTAATTCCTTTAATTTCTTTTTCTTTTCTTATTGCTAAAGCCAACACTTCTAGTACAAGGTTGAATAACAGTGGTAATAGTTGGCATCCTTGTTTCACCCCGATCTAATTGAGTAGCTATCCAGTTACTTTCCATTACATAATGCTTGATTTAGGTTTTAGATTGATAATGCTTGTTATTTTAATAAAAGTTCTCTTTATCCCCATGTTCTCTTACAATTTTAATAGGAATGGGTGTCGTATTTAGTCAAAAGCTTTTTCAGCATCTATTGAGATTATCATGTGATTTCTGTTGCTTTTGTTATTGATATGGTTGTTATTGATATGATATGATATCAATATTTGATATTGATGATGGTAATAGTTTTCTTAATATTGAACCTGCATTTTTGGTATAAATTCCATTTGGTCATAGGGTATTATCCTGCTGATAAGTTACTGTAAATAAGTTGCCTTAATACATGGTCAATTTTCGTGTAGGTGTCATATACTGCAAAGAAAATGGTGTATTGCTTTCTGTCCCTATTCAATTTTCTCCAGAGGTCTGTCATATCTAGATTTTCTAGGATCCTATTAAACAGTTTCTTTTTTTGTTAATTTTGTTTTCTCTTTCCACCCAGTACTTAATCATGTTTTTTTTAACCCACCCCTACATGACCTTATCTTCTATCCCCTCTCCTCCTTCTCTTACCTTTTCTCTAGAGTTTTTGCACTTCCTTCTATCCTATCCCTCCCTTTTCTTTTCCTCTTTTTCCTCCTACTTCTTTATAGGATTAGATAAATTTCTACATCCAATTGAATGATTAAGTTATTCCCTCTTAGAACCAAAACTGATGAGATCAAGTGGCAGACAATAATGATTCCCCTCCTTTCTTTCTCTGGATTGTAATAGGTATTCTGAACCCTTTCATGTGAACCAGTTTTTCCATTATAGCTCTCCTTTATTCTTATTCCAAAACAGACCTTTTCACATCCCTTAAATGTCTTTTTCTTTGATGTCATCACATCAGAGTCCATTCACAACCTCACCCTCAGTCCATGTGATACACCCTCTCTGTCTACTCCAGTGACAGATACCGTTCTCAAGAGTTACAGATATTGTTTTCCCATCTAGGGATGTAAATAGTTTAACCTTTAAATTATATATATATACATATATGGAAAATATATACATTGTTCCCCTATGTACCTTTCTATGATTCTCAAGTCCTGTAAGTACAGATTAAAATTTCTGTTTACTTCTGGTTTTTTTAATAGAAATAAATGATTGAAAGTCTTTCTTACTTCACTGAAGCTCTATTTCCTCCCCAGAAAGATGATGCTGAATCTTTCAAGGTAGTTAATTCTTGGTTGTAACCCCAGAGTCTTTGTCTTCCAGAATATGATACTGCAGACTCTCCAAACCTTTATTGTAGAAGTTGCCAGATCCTGTATAATCTTGACTGTTGCTCCTTGATATTTGATTTGTTTTTGTCTGGCAGCTTGCAATATTTTTTCCCTTGAGATTGCTGTTTTGAAATTTTGCAACAATGTTTTGCTTGTGGGAGCTCTTTCCTAAAGTGGTTGATTAATTCTTTCAATCAGGATTTCCCCTTCAGTTTCTAGAATATTGGGGCAATTTTCCTTAATGATGTCTGGTACAATGTCATCCAGGCTCTTCTTTTGGTCATTGCCTTCAGGTAGGACAATAAATTTTAAATTGTCCCTTCTGGATCTATTTTCTAGGTTGGCTGTTTTTACAATGAAGTATTTCACATTTTTTACCATTGTTTCATTCTTTTTAGCATATTTGACTGATTCTTGCTGTCTCACAAAGTCATTAGCTTTCATTTGCCCTGTTCTAGTTATTAATGTGTGATTTTCTTCAGTTGGCTTTTGTATTTCTTTTTTCCATTTGGTTAATTCCATTGTTTAAGGAGTTGTTTTCTTGAGACAATTTTTTTTTACTTCCTTTTCCAGGATGTTGACTCTCTCATGCATACTTCTCATTTCCTTTCTCATTTTTTCCTTCTACCTCTCTTATTTGCCTATCAAAGTCTTTTATGAGTTCTTCCAAGAAGCCTCTTTGGGATTTTGAAAATAATTTATATCAGCCTTTGAGATTTCCTCTGTGGATATTCTGTCTTCCTCTGAGTTTGTATTTTGGTCTGCCTTGTCACCATAGTAAGTTTTCCATGGTCAGAGTTCTTTTCTGTTTCTTGCTCACTTTTGTTTTCTTTTGGTATTTCCTCTTTTTTTTTTTTTACTTTTAAGATCAACCTTTGCTCCTGGGAGTATAGGGGCTGCAGATTCCTGTGCAACTCTGAGCCTTGACTTTGAGTACAGAGGTTGTGTTTGAAGGGATAGCTTTGCCTGCTCTTGTCAGGAAACAGCCTGGTTTCCCAGAGATTCCTTTCTGAGCTGAGAGTGGAAGCTGCCCCCTTGATTTACATCTCTACTGAACCAGGACTGAGGAACTTAGTTGTTGATTTTCTGTGATTAAGACTCTCTTACTGGTTTTCCCACAATCTATCTGAACTGGGCTGAACACCCTTTTTACACACAGATATAAATGGCATGTAAATTATTTTTCCTCCTTTCCTTTCTTTTTTTATGGTGTTACTATTTACATTCAGGTCACCTATCCGTTTTGAGTTTCTTATGCAATGTGGCACAAGATGTTGGTATAAGTATCGTTTCTGCTAAATTATCATTTAATTTTTTTCATACATTTCTATCAATAAGAGAGTTCTTTCCTAGATAATTTGTAATTCAATTTTTCAAAAGACAAACTGGATTATAGCATTGAATTATTTTTAGTTCTTCTTTGTCTAATCTGTTCCATTGATTCACTTTGTTTTTTTTTTTTAACCATTATCAAATATAGTAGAGTGTTCCTCCTTTATCCCTCCTTTTTTATTCTATTGCTTCATCAAATGACAAGTAGTATAGTGAATAGAGGACAGGGTCTAGAGTAAGAAAGTTATTGTTGTTATTATTTGTTGTTGTTGTTATTGTTGAGTCATTCAGTTATGTCCAACTTTGTAGGACACTTAGGGGAAAATTAGGGGTTAAGTGTTTTGTTAAGGATCACACAGTTAGTAAGAGAAGCCAGATTTAAACTCAGGACTTCCTGAATCCAGGACACTTAGCTGACCAAGTCTGGAAGACAAATTCAAATTCAGTTTCAAATATAAGCTGATTATAAACTAGTCACTTAACCTTTATTTGTCTCAGTTTCATCACCTGTGGAATTTGAAATAATAATAGCTCTTAGCTCCAAAGATTTTTATATCAAATGAGATAATATTTATAAAGTGTTTAGCACAGTACATGCCATATAGTTAATACTCAATAAACATGTTCCTCTTCTTTCCTTTATTCCTTCCTTATTTCTTTTCTTCACACATGTACAGAAAAAAAGAAGAGTTTAGAGTAAAGTTAGGAAGCTGCTCAAGCTCCCCCAGTTTCTCAAAAATCACATGAAACCAACCCTCTGAATAGAGTCTGACAGAATGAAACCACCCTCCTGCTCAAGATAAACTGGAAAAAACTTCAATGAAGGCCAGTTTCATTGGAGTGAAAAGGGTGTTCAGCCCAGTCCAGATAGGCTCTGGGAAAGCTAGTGAGAGGGGTTTTTTAATCACAGCAAATCACCAACTAAGACCCTCAGTCCAGACTCAATAGAGGAGCAAATCAGTGAGGCAACTTCCAATCTCCTGTCAGAAGGGAAAATCTAAGAAACCAGGCTGAGTTCTGAAAAGAGCAAGTAAAGCTATCTCCTGCAAACATTAGGGGTGCTTGTGCTCAAAACTAAAGCTGAGGGCTGCACAGCAAGTTTGGGACAGTGCCTCTTTTACCTCAGGAGCAGAACTTGACTTAAAAAGAAAAAAAAAAGAGGAATACCAAAAGAAAAGGAAAGAAAATGAGGAAGAAACAGAAAAGAATCTTGACCAAAGAAAGCTACTATGGTGACAGGGCAGACACAAACTCAGGTAAGGACAGAATGTCCACAGAGAAAATCTCAAAGGCTGATATAAATTGGTTTCAAGACTAAAGAGGCTTCTTGAAAGAACTCATAAGAGACTTTAAAAGCAAATAAGAGAGGTAGAAAAAAAATGAGAAAGGAAATGAGAGGTATGTGTGAGAGAGTCCACAGCTTGGAAAAGGAAGTAAAAAAAAAAATTGTCTAAAGAAAACAACTCCTTAAACAGCAGAATTAACCAAATGGAAAAAGAGATTCAAAAGACAACTGAAAAAAATCACATTAACAACTAGAATAGGGCAAATGGAAGCTAATGACTTTGTGAGATAGCAAGAATAAAACAAACTAAAAAGAATGGAAAAATGGAAGAAAATGGGAAACATCTCATTAGGAAGATAGCTGGCCTGCAACACAGATCCAGAAGAGATGATTTAAAAATTATTGGCTTTTTTGAAAGTCATGACCAAAAAAAAATGAGCATTCTACATTCTACAAGAGACATTAAAGAAAATTGTCCCAATATTCTAGAAACTGAGGGGGAGATTAAAAGAATTCATCGACCACATTTGGAAAGAAATCCCTCAAACAAAACTCATTGTTGTGAAATTCTAAAACAATCTCAAGGAAAAAATACTGTAAGCTGCCAGACAAAAATCAAATATTAAGAAGCAACAGTCAAGATTACCCAGGATCTGGCAGTTTCTACAATAAAGAATGGGGAAGGGGGTGCTTAAAATATCAAATTCTGGAAGACAAAGGATCCTGGGGTTACAACCAAGAATTAATTACCTAGCACGATTCAGCATCATCTTTCAGAGGAGGAAATGGAGCTTCAATGAAGTAAGAGACTTTCAATCATTTCTATTCAAAAAACCAGAACTAAACAAAAATTTTAATCTACACTTACAGGACTCAAGAGAAGCATAGAAATGTAAATGGGGGGGGGGGGGAGGAATATATATAATTTAAAAGTTAAATTGTTTACATTCCTAAATGGGAAAACAATATCTGTAATTCTTGAGAACTGTCTCTGTCACTGGGGCAGACAGAGGTGGGCATCACATGGACTGAGGGTGAGATTGTGAATGGACTCTGATATGATGACATCAAAGAAAAAAAACATTTAAGGGGTGGGGAAAGGTCTGTACTGGAAAAAGAAGAAAGGAAAGGTATAATGGGAAAATTAGTTCACATAAAGAGGTGCAGAACATCTATTGCAACCAGGCAAAGAAGGGAGGGAAATCAGCATTATCTGAAGCTTGATCTCATCAGTTTTGGCCCCTAGAGGGAATAATTTAATCATTCAGTTAGATATAGAAATTTATCTAACCCTATAAAGAAGAGGAGAAAGAGGAAAAGAAAAGAGAGGGACATGATAAAAGAAGGACAGGAACACAGGGATGGGGCGGGGAGTGGGGGGAAGACAGGGGAAGGGAGGAAGTGTGGATAGAAAATAACGGAGGGGGTGATAGGAGGTAAGGCAGTGAGTGGATGGGGTGGGTAAAAAAAAAAAACAAGACAAAGGACAGGGTAGAAACAGAGAACAAAAGTATATGCAAGAAAATGGGATGGAGGCAAATACTGTGCTGGTAATCTTAATTGTGAATATGAATGGGATGAACTCTCCCATAAAACAAAAGCAAATAGCAGAATGGATTAAAAAAGAGAATCCTACAATATGTTGTTTACAAAACATACATTTGACAGAAAGACACATACAGAGTAAAAGCAAAAGGCTGGAACATAATTTATTATACTTTAGATGAAGTGAAAAAAGCTAGAGTAGCAATTCTGATCTCACATAAAGCAGGAATGATAATAGATCTTATTAAAAGATATAAGAAGGGAAAGTACATCTTGATAAAGGTACCATAAATAACTAAGTAATAACAATACTAAATGTGTATACACCAAGTGGCAGAGCAGGCAAATTCCTAGAGAAAATAAGCCAGTTACAGGAAGAAATAGACAGCAAAACTATTCTAGTTAGGGACCTCAATCTTCCTCTCTCATAATCAGACAAATCTTCTCTCAAAATAAACAAGAAACTAGGAAGGTTAATAGGATCCTAAAAAAGCTAGATATGACGGACCTTTGGAGAAAATAGAAAAGAAAAGAAAGGAATATACCTTTTTCTTGACAGTACATGGCTTCTACACAAATTGACAATTTATTAGGGCATAAAAACCTCACAATCAAATGCACAAGGGCGGAAACAGTAAATGCTTCTTTTTCAGACCACAGTGAAGTAAAAATTATATTCATTAAAGGGCAAGGGAAAAATAGATTAAAAACCAATTGGAAATTAAATAATGTAATTCAAAATGATGAGTGGGTCAAATATCAAATCATAAAAACAATTAATGATTTCATCCAAGATAATTAAAATATTGAGACAACATGCAAAACATGTGGGATGCAGTCAAAGTAGTTCTTAAGGTAAATTATATATTGCTAGATAGCTACATGAATAAAATAGAGAAAAAGGAGATCAGTGAATTAGATATGTAACTAAAAAAGCTAGGAAAAGAACAACTTAAAAGCCCCCAAGTATATACCAAATTAGAAATTCTGAAACTCAAAGGGGAGATTAATGAAATAGAAACAAACTATTAAATTAATAAATATAGAAAAAGAGTTTGGTTTTATGAAAAAAAACTAACAAAATAAACATTTGGTTAATTTGATCAGAAAAAGGAAAGGAAATCATCAGCATCAAAAATCAAAAAGATGAACTTGCCACCAATGGAAAAGAAATTAAGGCAATAATTAGGAGCTATTTTACACAACTCTATGGCAGCAAGTTTGACAATCTAACTGAAATGGATGGATATTTACAAAAATATAAACTGCCTATCTTAACAGAAGAGGAAATAAATTGCTTTAAAAATTCCATTTTAGACAAAGAAATTGAATAAGTCATTAATAAACTCACTAAGAAAAAATCTCTAAGGCCAAATGAATTCACAAATAAATTCTACCAAACATTTAAAGAACAATTAATTCCAATACTATGTAAACTATTTGGAAAAATAGGTAAAGGAGTACTGCCAAATTTCTTATGACACATATATGGCACTGACAGCTAAACCAGAAAGAGCCAAAACAGAGAAAGAAAATTATAAAACAATCTCCCTAATGAATGTTGATGCAAAAATTTTAAATAAAATATTAACAAAAAGATTACAGCAACTTATCAGCAGGATAATACACTATAAGAAAGTGGGATTTATACCAGGAGCATATTTAATATCAGGAAAACTATTATCATCATCATCCATATCAATAACAAAACCAACAGAAATTATATGATAATCTTAAGAGGTGTGGAAAAAGCTTTTGACAAAATACTCATTCCTATTAAAAACACTATAGAGTATGGGAATATTTGTAAGGGAGAGAAGATGGACACTTTCTCAAAAAGATTAGAAACAAAACAAGGATGCCCATTATCACTATTATCATTCAACATTGTACTAGAAATGTTGGCTTTAGCAATAAGAAAAGAAAAAGAAATTAAAGGACTTAGAATAGGCAATGAGGAAATAATACTATCACTCTTTGCATATGATAAAATGATATACTTAGAGAATCCTAGGAAATCCTCCAAAAATCTATTGGAAACAATTCACAGCTTTAGCAAAGTTGCAGGATATAAAATAAATTCACACAAATCACCAGCATTTCTATTTATTACTGACAAAGCCTATCAATAAGAAATAGAAAAAGAAATTCTATTTAAAATTATTGTAGACAAAATAAAATTCTTGGGGGTCTACCAGCCAAGACAAACCCAAGATCTGTATGAACACAATTAGAGAACACTTCTCACACAAATAAAGTCAGATCTAATTGGAAAACTTTTGATTGTTCATGACTAGGCTGAGCTAATATAATAAAAATGACAATTCTGCCTAAATTGGTCTACTTATTCAGCGCCACACCAATCAAATTGCCAAAACATTATTTTATAGTAGAAAAGTAATAAAAAAAATTTCACCTGCAAGAACAAAGGTCAAGAATATCAAGGGAATTAATGAAAAAAATACAAAGGATGGTGACTTAGCAGTACCAAACCTAAAACTATATTATAAAGCAGCAGTCATCAAATAGAGTGGTGGATCAGTGAAATAGATTAGATACATACAACATAATAATCAAGGCCTATAGAAATATAGTATTTGATCAATCCCCAAACTCCAGCCTCTGTTGTAAGAACTCAATATTTGACAAAAATTGCTGAGAAAACTGGGAAATAATGTCAGAAACTCAGCATAAACCTACATCTCACACCCCATACCAAAATAAGATCAAAATGGATATATGATTTGGGCAAAGGATGATACCATAAACAAATTAGGAGAACAAGGGATAAATTATCTATCAGATCTTTGGACAAAGGAGAAATTTATAATTAAAGAACAACCAGAGAACATTATGAAAGATAAAATAGACAACTTTGATAACATTAAACTAATGTACAAAGCCAACAGAAACAAGATTAAAAGAGAAGTACAAAGCTAGGGGAAAAAATCTTTACAGCCAGTATTCATTTCTAAAATATATAAAGAACTATGTCAAATTTATAAGAATATGTCTTTCCCCAATTGATAAATGGTCAAAGGATATGAACAGACAATTTTCAGATGATGAAATTAAACCCATTTATAATCATATGAAAAAGTGCTCTAAATCCCAGTTGATTAGAGAGATGCAAATTAAAACAACTCTAAGGTCCCCCCTCATACCTCTCAGATTGGCCAAAATGACAGGAAAAGACAATAATAAATGTTAGAAGGAATGTGAGAAAACTTGCATATTAATGCATTGTTGGTGGAGTTGTGAAATGATCCAACCATTCTGGAGAGGAACTTGGAATGATGCTATAAAACTGTGCATATCCCTTGACTCAGCAATATCATTACTAGGACTGTATCCCAAGGAAATCATAATAGAGGGAAATGGATCCACATGAGCAAAAATGTTTGTAGCAGCCAAGAATTGGAAAATGAGCAAATGCCCACCAATTTGGGAAAGGCTAAAAAACGTTGTGGTATATGAAGGTAGTAGAATATCATTGTTCTATAAAAAATAATTAACAAGCTGATTTTAGAAAGGTCTGGAAAGATTTACATTTACTGATGTTAAGCGAAACAAGCAGAACCAGCAATATATTGTACACAATAACAGCAAGAAAGTGTGATGAACAATTATGAAAACCTTGTTTCTTCTCAGTGATCAAAAGCAATCCCAATAGACTTTGGACAGAAAATGCTATCTACATCCAGAAAAAAGAACTTAGGAGCTAAACGTAAATCAACACATGCTATGTTTACTTGAGGTTTTTTTGTTTTTTTTTTCTCTCCCATGGTTTTTCCCTTTTGCTCTGATTTTTCTCTCCCTACATGATTCATAAAGCAGTGTTTATTAAAAATAAATAAATTTACTACAATTAGAAATGGAGATTTTATTTCTCAATTAATTGATCATAACATTTTTTAGGCATATAATCCTTTTTTTCCCATCATACTATGTGAAACTGGTACCATTCTAATCAGTTTTGAATATGATTCATCAATCATTATTTAAACTACATGAACACTTGCATTTAACATCATTTTGCTTTTAACAAGCAAGTTTGTTATTCTTCAGAATGTGAAAGTCATGTTATTAATCATAAATAATCTACTATGATGTCACCATTTTCCCCCTTAAGTTTTTTTTTTTTTTTTTTTTTTTTTTTTTTTTGCTTGTTAAAAGTATTTAATTTATTTTGGAAGAATTTTAATGTCTTCTCAATGTACTCTATTTGTATATTTTGAAGATATTTCATGTATTAAGTTTCTAGCTCCTTGCCCCTACACAATTTGTGGAAAGTAAACACAATGGCCTTTCCTTTCCACCAATAATGATACTTTTCAACTTCCATGACAAATTTAGCAAATTGGATTATCTGTATTTTTTTTTAATTTTCTTTTTCTATTTTACCCCTACTTAAATTATTCTATTATCTTTCCTTGAACTAGTTTCAGCTTTTCTAGTGGATTTCCTTTTCCAATTGATTGTGTTACTTATCTAACAATAAATCAGTGATTTCATTTCACTTATTAAAATTAGGGACAGTAAAATAGCAGTTACATATAATTGTTGAAAATGTCAATTATCTGGAGTCATTCTAAAGACATTTCCATTTTTAAAAGTTCTAGGAATATTTTTTTAATTAAAAGGAATGATTCTGAGAAATAACAGATGCCATAGTTTCAGCTTATACATGGAATTGTATTAACTTAGAGTTTACACATTTCAAATATTGAAGGGAAGCAAGCACTGTGATTCTTACAGCATGAACAATATTTACACTCTATGATTGCAACAAATCCTACTTATGATGAAACTCAACAGGTGTCTATACAAATGTAATGTCATTTGTATGTACTGTAGTAAATAATCATTGTGCTGCATTTATTGTCAATTAGTGAATATGATATGTGAATTTCATTTTTGTTAATAGTGACTTGAATTTTGATTTCACTGAAAAAGTAGCTGTAATTATATGATAATTGTATTAAATACACAATAACTTGTCCATTGATTTGTGCTCTTTCCCCAAGATGGTTTTTAACCTAAACTCCACTTTGGAAAATTATGTGATAAATTATGAATTAACAATTCAAGTTATTTGTAATGAGTTTAAATAAAGTCTGAATAAACTGTATCTCAGGTACTCAATGATCTAATTTGCATTAATACTGGACCCATCTGTGATTCCTAATCAGAAAAGAGGAATCCATATGCATCTGCTGGTTATCTTGATATTTGTCTAATTTTTTTTCTGGGCAATTGGGAGTTAAATGACTTGCTTAGGGTCACACAGCTAGGAAGTGTTAAAGTGTCTGAGATCACATTTGAACTCAAGTCCTCCTGACTTCAGGGCTGGTGCTCTATCCACTGTGCCACCTAGCTGCCCCTTGTCTAAAAATTTAATAAGTCATCATCATTTAGAGTAAAACAGTCTAAGAATTATAATCAAAATCCAGATTTATACATAAGGAAAGGAAAGAACCAAGACAATATTAAGATATAACGTCCTCTCTTCCATATGCACTCAAACTATAGTACCATATATAACAGTAGTACATCACAGAATTTACCAAATATATATATAAAACCAAAAAGAAAAAAAGAAAGAATATGTAGCTGGGTAACCAATTATATTAAAAACTGAATGTATTGTTTATCTTCTTTTATTTTAAGATAATCATGCTAATGAAACTGGATTTATCTCAATATTAATATTTATCTTCTATGTTCAGTGAAATTTACATCTGAAAAAAAATCAAAGTTCTCTTTGCCTCATTCTAAAAGATAATGAACTTCATACATGACAATGAATCATTTTATAAAGTTATCCCTTATCAAACTGATGTGATACAAGTTGATAAGGTAACATATTATGTTTTCAATTTACAATTTGCTATAAAAATACTTTCTTCCAGAAAATCATGTATTTATGTGTGCATCTGTACATACTTGCCTATTTTTGTGCATTTCAGTTAGTTCATTTTATTCCCTATATGATTTATATAATGATCCCCAACACACTTGTGCAGAACTCATTGACTCAGACATTTGAATACAGTTCACTTTTCTGTATATTTAAATTTTCAGTCACTTGTTAAGTTGCTTTTGATTTTCTTTTCCTCTCACTGCTATCTGAACATGTTGACCTACACTAAAGCTCATCAGGTGATGGCTGAGACACAATGAACAACACATTGATTCTCAATCAGTTCTCTTTACTATGGGTTCTCAAAGAACACCTGCTATCTTAAAAATGATTTAAGTGACCTAGGATTAAGACACCCCATTATAACAATTATGGTACTTGTGACTGAAGTAAATTATGTGAAAGCTACATCTTCCCTGCTTAAATTTAAATTCATAGCACTACTGAGCTGAGATTCTGAACATTAATGGCATATTTTACAAGAAAATGCCAAACAGACCCTAAGTGATTTTTTTTCCCATTTTGGAGAATAGAAATATTGACAACCATATTGTTACAATTTTCCCTCTGCTGGATATTTTGTAGAACTACTTCTGGTGGAATATTGGGTATATTTGCAGATGAGATCATAATATATCTTTGTTTATATTTCTTGGGAAAGCTACTTATTTTCATTCTCTATAATCCTTTCCATTTACTCACTCCTAAATTCTAAAATCTTATTGGTGACCTCAGCAATCAACTGAAACTGTTCTTTTGAAAACTATCTATGATATCATAATTGCCAAATCTTATGGTTTGTTCTCAGTCCTAATACTTCTCAACTAATCTGCAAGGATTTAACACTATTAACTATTCTCTACTTCAATATACTTTCTCCTCTGTGGTTTTTTTCTTTTATTTTGGTGATAATACTTTCTCCTAGTTCACTGACTAGTTAGCCACATTTTCACAGGCTTCTTTGCTGACTCATCATCCACATCACATCTTATACCTCTGTGTATTACCCAAGGATTTGTCCTAGAAGACTCTATTTTTCTCACTCTATGCTCTCTCAGTAATTATTTCAACTCCCATGGTTCTAAACATCATCTCTATGTATGTAATTCCTATATCTGCACATCTAGGACCAGTTTCTTTCCTGATCTTCATTCCTAAATGAATAACTTCAGTTGACTATTTCAAACTGAATGTGCCAGAGACATCCTTAACTCAATATATACAAAACTTTCCCCTAAACTATTGCCCCTTCATAAGATTGGCAAGATGTTGGATTCTCATTCTCCCTTACCCCACTTATCTAATAAGTTACCAATCTCCACCATAACAAATTCTCTCATACCTAACTATTCTCTCTACTCACAAAGCTACCAAATTATTTCTCACTTGAGTTGTTTTCAAAAGCCTCCTAATCTGTCTCTCTGCTTCAAATATCTCTTTATTCAAATCTATCCTACACCCTGCTACCAAAGTAATTCCAGGAAAGTATAGTTCTTACCCTGCAACTCTTCAGGACACAGTCAATCCCAATGGTTTCCTATTGCTTCTTGATCACAACTGTCTTTTCATCTTTTCTGAACATTACTCTCCCTTGTACACAGCACAATTCAAATTGGTTTTGGCTCTGTTCTTTATCTATACCAGTCTTTATCCCCTCTGTTCTTTTCATTGAATATCCTATATACCTGTAATATACTCTTTTCTTACTTTGCTTCTTAGAGTTTCCCTCTTCCCTTGTAGTTTCCTTATTGGTAATTTGAAATCTTTTCCTCCAACTGCTCACTAGTGTTGTTCCTACCAAATTACCTTGTATTTAATTACTTCATATATATTTTATTTATTCATTTTGCAATTGTGTTGTACCTGTTTTTTTGTCTCTTTTCAAAATATGAACTCTTTGAAAATGTCTTCTTTTATTCTTTATATATAGAAAATATATGTGTGTGTTATATGTGTATGTATGTATGTATGTGTGTGTATATATATATATATATATATATATATATATATATATGTATTATATGATTAGGTCTCTCACTCTGAAGATGAAGTGGACACTCACGGGCCCAATCCCACTGCAGTTTTCTAGAAGTTTGACCCTCAGTTTTCAGTGTGGGCTAATTCACCCCTAGTTGGGCATCCTGGTGGCCCCTTGCTCCCCAAGAGCTCACAATTTGGTGCCAGATATACTGTAAACAATGTATATAATCCTATTACAGTTTAAGCCATCTGAACACAAATCATCCCTCACCCTTGGCATCCCCCAGTAGCAAAGATTATAGTTGTATGCTACAACACCAGCAACTTTTTTTTGTACTTATTGCTTTAGTACTTGTTAAATGTCTGGTACATAATAAGTATTTAAATTATTGCTTAAATGATGGATTAATGTTGGAATGACACAAATATTATGACATCATTCACTAAAATTATGTGTTTTTATAACCAATAGTTTTATTTCCTATTGAGGGAAAGAGCAAAAATGGAAAGTGAAGAAGAGAAAAATTGTTCAAAATAGCAAAATCTTTTTTAACTTCGAAGTAAAAAGAAGCACTTGGTGTATTAATATCCCTCATATTTGCCTTATGATGTTTTTCCCCTACAAAAACTGGATCAAAGATTTAAATACCACAAGCAATATGCTGGTGAAAGAAATTCAAAGTAGAAAGTAGCCTTTATTCATCTGCTAGGATCACTACTAGCAATCTCAGATGACTCATTACTAGTTTAAATTTTTTTTGTATAAAATGACTCCTGTATTACTGTTTTAATTCTTTACTTCATGTCACACGGAGGCATAATAATTCAAAATAAGTTAGAGATGTGAAAATCTACAGTTTTGCATTTTATACTTACGACAAAAAAGAAACCTCTTTATATTTTATATAGAATTAATCAGTTATCTTAAATTAATAAAAATAGAAATAAAATATAAAATATTGATTAAAATACATGATATTTAAGTATTTGCATAAACACATATATTTAATAGAGTTGTGCACATCTGGAGACCTCCACTAAAGGCCTGCTGAAATAATTATAAGATTAAAGGATCATAATAAAATCATTGATGTAGATAGACTAGGAGGAATCTGAAAAGAAATCTAGTTCCACTTCCGTATATTTTATAGGCTTAGGAAGGTTACACAGGAATTAAGCATGAGAGGGAAGAATAGAACATAGGTACTCTGTCCTGAGTCAGCATTCTTTCTTCTATATCACATCATGACATGGCAGTGACCCTGGGTTCTTGATGGATATGTCTGTAGAAATGAAGCTGTGGTGGTATCTGGCAGGCTAGGTTTTCTTTGAGATAATAAACTATCATATAAGAACAAGTTTAGGTAAGTTTTGGAGAAGACCAACATTAGACTGCTCAAAGAGTTATATATTATTAGGCCAAAGGATTTTTTAAAAAGACTATCTAGAAACTTGAAAAGGCAGAGCCCAAATGACAGAGTAGAGAAGCACTCGACTGAGTTCTCCCAACATTTCCCTTCAAATGATTTTAAAATAGTACCTCAAACCAAATTCTAGAGTGACAGAGCTAACAAAAGGGGAAAGAGACATTATTCCAGACCTAGACTACTAAAGAGGTCAGAAAGAAGGGTCTACACACAAGTATAAAGGCTAGCTCACATCTACACCCAAACAGTGGACTATGGGAACTGAATGTGGATCATATTTGAACTGAGTGTGGATACAACATAGCATTTTCACTCTTTTTGTTGTTGTTTCCTTCCATTTTCTCTTTTTTTTTTCCTTTTTGATCTGATTTTTCCTGTGCAGCAAGATAATTGCATAAATATGTGTGTATGTGTGTGTGTATATGTATATGTATGTATATGTAGTATTCAACATATATTTAAACGTGTTTAACATATATTGGATTACTTGCCATCTAGGAGAGGAGATGGAGGGAAGGAGGGGAAATTTTGGAACACAAGGTTTTGCAAGGATCAGTGTTGAAAATTATCCGTGCATACGTTTTGAAAAGAAAAAGTTTTAATAAAAAAAATTTTTTTTAAAAAAAGCTAGTTCAGAGATTATGTGGATAAACCTTCAGTGGTGAATTTAGGTGATTGTGATAAAAGCAGAAGCACCTTCAGGAGCTCTCAAGAAACATAATAAGGGAACCTGAAACTGATCCGAAAGACTACAGAGTACCCCTGTGTTACCATTGGATGCTAGACCAGACACTGCTGAGAAACTCCATTGCCTGCACACACTTCAGCTTCAAAATCTAGGACAGAGAAGAAACAGAGAAGAACACTTTTGGTCAAGAAAGAGCGAAAGTCCTGATGGATAACTGACAAATGTGTGTGTGTGTGTGTGTGTGTGTGTGTGTGTGCGCGCGCGCGCGTGTGTGTGTGTGCGTGTGTTTACAAGCTCAATTGATAATAGAAATCTATCTTACCCAACATGGAAATAGAAAGAGAATAGGGTTAAGATAAAGGGCAAGCAACAAAAGGAAGAGTGGATAAAAGAAGGACAAAATCAGAAGCAAAACAGATTTTACAGAAAGGACAGGATAAAAAGAAGGATAATAATAGAATAAAAAGATATGTAGTTAGTAATTATAATTATGAACATAAATAGGTTGAACTCATCCATAAAAAGGAAGCAAAAGTGGATTTGGACCTAGAATTTAACAATATGTTGTTTACAGAAAGACAATGGAAACAGAGAAACACACAGGGAATTAAAATAAGAGACTAGAGCAGGATCTATCATATTTCAGATAAAGTAAAAGGTCAGGACTACCAATCATTTCAGACAAAGAAAAAACAAAAAAGATCTAATTAAAAGGGATAAGCATAGAAACTACAACGAAGTAAAATATCAATACCAAAATGTCAAATGTCATTGAAATAAAGTTCTTTAAGAAAAAGTTAAATGAATAATTGCAAGAGAAAATAGTAAAACTATATTAGTGGGGAACCTCAATCTTTTCCAATTAGAGCTAGATAAATCTAAAAGTAATAAGAAAGAAGTGAATTAAATAGAATCTTTTTTTTTTTAGTTCTAATGGACCTCTAGAGAAAACTGAATAGAAACCGAAAAAATATACTTTTTTTTAACAGCTGTACATGACACATCCACAAAAATTGACCATGTACTAAGTCATAAAAACCTTACAACCAAATGCAGAAAAGCAAAAATATTAAATGTAACTGTTTTAAACTTTAATGCAATAAAAATTTAATTTAATAAAGGATCATAGAATCATAGATTAAAAACTTATTAGAAACTAAATAACCTAATCCTAAAGAACAAGTGAGTCAAAGACCAAATCATAAAAACAATCATTCAAGAAAAAAGTAATACAACATTCCCAAGTTTGTGGGATGCAACCAAAGCAATATTTAAATTAATCTTTAATTTCAGACATTATTTTTTAAAATAAAAGCAGATCAATTAATTAGACAAACAAATAAAAATATCAAAAAGTAACAAATTAAAAATTCTCAATTAAATAGCAAAATAGAAATATTGAAAAGCAGGGATTAAATTAAATGTAAAAAATAAAACATGAAAAAAATTGAATAATATTAGGAGCTCATTTTATGGGGAAAAACAAATAAAATAGTTAAACCACTGGTTAATTTAAGAAAAAAAAAAGAAATTACTAACTTAAAAATGAAATGGATGAATACAACTCTAATGAAAAATTCACAGTGATTATTAGAGTTATTTTGCTCATTTTATACCAGTAAAATTGACTATCTAAATAAAATGGATGAACATTTACAAAAATATAAAATTTCTTCATTAACAGAAGAAATAGAATACTTAAATAAGAATCATAGAAGACAAAGCTATAAGAATCATTAGCCCCAAGGATCTGAGTCACATAACAAGCATAGTTTGTTTCAAACATAGTAATTACATTTTGAACACATCAAAGTAGTTTTCCTATTTCCCTTGCCTAACTGAACTGCCTATTGGGACCAGCCTAATTAACTGTCAACCATTCTTTCATAATAGACTTTGGAGATTTCTGACATAAATCCAAAGTTCTCAAAAATTTACTTTACATCAAATCCATCAGCTCCAGCACGAGTCTTTCTCTTGTGAAATAAATAAAAAATGTATGTATTTGTTCCCAAGATCTACAGTGGAAGCCTTTGGTTTTGATAGACCATTCTAGATCCAGTGATCATCATTTCAGTTTTCATCTTTGAAAGAGACATGGTTCAACATATGGCTGAGTCAATGTTTCTTATAGGTGACATGATCATTGTCCTTCAACATCCTCACTGTAACTCTTCTATGTAACTCAGTTCAGAAGAATCCATATATCTTATGTTGTTGAGGAGTACTCATGTTCTGAACTTCATCATGGATTCCTTGCTTATATGTCACCTTCTATATCCAAGGGACACAGTGTCTGGCACATGATAAATAACTAATAAATGTTTTTGATTGATTTAACTGAATCAGCTTCATATACCATGGAGCAAAGGAGAAGGGATGTATATTAATAGTAAAATACTAATATAAATAATAAAAATGTAATAATAAAGTTAGCAAGAAATATCATGGCAAGAAAAATTAAAGAAGTAAAGCCAAGAGAAGAAATTGTTTCAAATAAACCTTCAAGAAAAAAAAGAATGGAATGACCATTAAGCATCTTTTGGAAAGGCCAAAAGATAAGAAACAAATTATTTAGAAATGCAATTATAACTCTTGAAGGAAGAGTTGGAAGAAGAATAAATATCTAAAACAAAAAATAGAAAATCTCACTCAAATATTGAAAAATTCTACAACCACATCAAAAACCTAAAAAATTAGAAGAAAATAGATGATATACCTATCATCAAAACCAACTGGCTTAGAACAACAGATCAAGGATAGATTATTAGGAATCATTCAAATGCCTAAAAATATCACCAAACAGAAAGCCAGGATATTAAAAATCTTAAAGAAAGCTGCCCAGATCAACTAGAGCCTAAGTACAAATTAAAAAGAGAAATTCTACTAGTCAACTTCAGAAGGAAACCTCAAATTAGAAATAATATGGTATTTTAAAAGTTAGAAACCAAAATTTCCCCTTTAAACTAACTCAGGAAATGTTTGCTATTTTTGGTAATGGACCCCCTTTATCTAGATTGATCTTTAAAAGAGTTTGACTAGTTACTAAACATCAGAAAGCCTAACCCCAACGACTGTTATCTTGTATAGAACTTAGGATAGAGGTTAAATTTTGCTTCCAATAATCAATGTAGGCTAAGAGGCAGGTCATAGAGACTATCAAGAGGGAAAGTATAAAATAGAAAAAGTAGGAAAGACAACAATTTTTGTCTATTTTTTTTCAGGAATCTCTCACATGAAGAGCAGCATTGTTCCTTTGTCAGAAAAAAAAGAACCCATATTCACTTAGGTGCTCTTTCTCCTCTTCCTTTTCTTCAGTCTACTCTTTCCCTCTCTCTCTAATGGTTTGAAGCTGGGAGGGTTATGTGATCTTCATCAAAAGTAGGCCTAAATAACTCAGGAGAAGTAATCTAATTCCAACTTATTGGTAAGGAAATTTCCCAAATTGAGAGGGTATATGATCTGGACAATCTGCTGATGTCTCTTCTTCTATCTTTCATTATTTAAAGTTGCTTTTGAAAACTATATTTATCCTATTAATTAATTATCTGTACCAGTGTAGAATCAGGTCCTCTCTTAAGTGCCTCTCAATAACTGACACTAAAACTACTTTCTACTGGTCAAAAATTGTAGAGTAAATCAGTGACACAGACTAGATAAATTGAATTAATAGACAGTCAAACTCAGTAACACAGTATTTGATAATTCCAAAGATATAAATTATCCAAAAAAAATGAAAATCCACAAAACCCAAACAAAGCAACAACAAACTATCACCAACAAGAATAAGAAATTTAGACCAGCATTTCACATGTATATAAGAGTCAGTTTTAAATAGGTAACGGTAACAAATGGAAAATAAACAGAAATACTTTCACAATGAAGACTGCAGGAGAATTTTTTAAATCTCTAATTTATTTTAAGTCTTTTTTTTCATTTTAAATTCCCAATTCTCTTAGAAGACAAGCAATATGATATCAATTATACAAATAAATGGCAGCTACGCTTGAAGTAAGGGATACATATTTTCCTGAGTTCCAATCTGACCTTAGACACTCATTAGCTTGTGATCCTAGGTAAGTCATTTAATCCCACAACTGTAAAATAAATTGGAGAAGGAATGGCAAACTACTCCAATATCTTTGTTTAAAAAAATCAAATGGGATCAAAAAGAATCAGACATGCATGTATACTTATTGTGTATCTAATTTATATTTTAATGTACTTAACATCTACTGGTCATCCTGCCATCTGGGGGAGGGGGTGGGGGGGTAAGAGGTGAAAAATTGAAACAAGAGGTTTGGCAATTGTTAATGCTGTAAAGTTACCCATGCACATATCCTGTAAATAAAAGGCTATTAAATAAAAAAAAAAAAGAATCAGACATGACTGAACTGAACAACAACAACAACAACAAAAAAAAAAAAACATGTCAAGTCATGCAAAACATATTTCCAAATTAATCATAATGAAAAAAAGTAAGAAACAAAGTGAAATAGTAAGTCTCAAACTGCATTCAGAGTTCATCAATTCTCTCTCTGGAAGCGTAGATCACTTTTTCATCATGAGCTTTTGGAATTGTCTTGAATCATTGTCATGAATACCTAAATATTTCATAATTGATCATAATTGTTTTTACTATATAAAATGTTCTTCTGGTTCTACTCGTTTGGAATTTATATCAATCTTCACGAGGATTTTCTGATCTCATTCTGTTCATCATTTCTTACAGTGCAATAATATTACATCAAAATCATATATCACAATTTGTTTAGCCACTCCCCAGTTGATTGACATGCCCTGAATTTCCAATTCTTTTCCAGAACAAAAAGAACTATGAACTATTATAAATATTGTTGTACATATAAATCTTCCAACATTATTTTTATTTTCTGACAAGTTAACCATCCTTTCAAGTGTAACATGAAACTTCAGAGTTACTTTAATTTGCTTTTCTCTAATCAATAGTTACATAAAGCATTTTTATATGACTATTGATTTCTTCTTCTGAAAACAGCTGGTTCATATTCTTTGACCATTTATCAATCAGGGATTGATTCCTACTACTAATTATTAGTTTGCCTCAGTTCCTTATATATTTGAAAAATGACATCATCATCAAGAGAGAGACTTATTTTTTTTTAAATCCCCAGTTTTCTTCTTTCTTTTTAATTTTGGCTGCATTAGTGTTGTTAGTGCAAAACTTTTAAATATCATGTAATTGAAATTATCCATTTTATCTACCATGATCTTCTCTATCTTTTGACTGATCATGAACTCTGTCTTTTGATTGGTACATTTTTCCATGCATCCTTAATTTATTTATTACATTATCCTTTATATATTTTGAAATATAGTTTATGATACTGATTTTTCTAGTTTCTTCCAAACTACTTTCCAGTTTTCCCAGAAATTTTTCGTAAAATTCTAAATTCTTCCTCCCAAAGTTTGGGTCTTTGGGGTCATCAAACACTATTAATAGTTGCTACTATAGCCTTTGCTACTGTATATTGTGCATAATCTATTCTACTGATCCACCATTCTATTTTGGTCTCACCATGAGCAATTAATATTTCTCTACTTGTTCAGCTCTCATATGTGTGTGTGTATGTGTGTGTGTGTGTGTGTGTGTGTGTGTGAAATATTTTGTGATTGTGGTTTTATAGTCTGTGGATTTATCTTGGTAGGTAGACTCTCAAATACTTTATGTTTGCAGTTATTTTAAATGGCATTTTCTTTACTTTTTCCTACTTTGTTTTGTTGGCAATATATTAAAATGCTTATGATTTATGGGCATTTATCTCATATCCTGAAACTTTACTAAAGTTAATTGTTAGAACTTGATTTTTATTGATTATGATTCTGTGAGAAAACCATCATATAATTCTCCTTTTTTAATTATAGCTCTTTATTTACAAGATATATGCATGGGTAATTTTCAGCATTGGCAACTGCAAAACCTTTTGTTCCAACTTTTCTCCTCCTTCCCTCTACCCCTTCCCCAAGATGGCAGATTGATGAATACATGTTAAATATGTTAAAGTACAAATTAACTACAATATATGTATACATGTCCAAACATTTATTTTGCTGTATAAAAAGAAAAGGAAATCAAAAATGCAGTCGGACAAATATAGAGGGATTGGAATTCTATGTCGTGATTCATAGTCATCTCCCAGAGTTCTTTTGCTGGGTGTAGCTGGTTCAATTCATTACTGCTCTATTGGAACTGATTTGGTTCATCTCATTGTTGAAGATGGCCATGTCCATCAGAATTAATCATCATATAGTATTGTTGTTGAAGTATATAATGATCTCCTGGTCCTTTTCATTTCACTCAGCATCAGTTCATGTAAGTCTCTCCAGGCTTTGCTCGCAAGTGTTTTTAATAGGAATGGATGTTGGATTTTATCAAATGCTTTTTCTGCATCTATTGAGATGATCATGTTTTTTTTAATTTGATTTAATTTGGTCAATTATGCCAATAGATTTCCTAATATTGAACCAGCCCTGCATTCCTGGTATAAATCCTACTTGATCATGGTGTATTATCCTGGGGATGATTTTCTGTAGTCTTTTTGCTAATATCTTATTTAAGATTTTAGCATCAATATTCATTAGGGAGATTGGTATATAATTTTCTTTCTCTGTTTTCAACCTACCTGGTTTAGGTATCAGTAATGTCTTTCCAATTTTTCTTACCTATAGCATTATTATATATAACTTTTTCCATGTTTTCTCTACTAAACAGTGAAATGCTTGAGAGCAGAGACTGTATTTTTTTTTTTCCTTTTTTAGCACCAGCACTTAGTATGGTACCTAGCATACAATAGCTGTGTCATAAAAGGAATTTGGTAGGACTTCTTCATTCCCTATTTTTTTTTTCAAATAGTTTATATAGCATTGGGGTGGATTGTTCTTTAAATGTTTGGTAGAATTCACATATAAATCCATCTGGCCCTGGGGATTTTTTCTTAGGGAGTTGATTAATAGCTTGTCCTATTTCTTTTTCTGAAGTGGGACTATTTAAGCAATTTACTTCCTCCTCTATTAATCGAAAGCCCATATTTTTGAAGATAGTCATCCATTTCACTTAGGTTATCAAATTTATTGGCATTAAGTTGGGCAAAGTAACTCCTTTTTATATCTCTAATTTCCCCTTCATTGGTGGACAGTTCTCCCTTTTCATTTTTAAGACTAATAATTTGATTTTCCTCTTTCCTTTTTCTAATCAGATTTACTAAAGGTTTATCTATTTTATTGTTTTTTTTTATAAAACCAACTCTTAGTTTTATTTATTAATTCAATAATTTTTTTTTACTTTCGATATTATTAATTTCTCCTTTTAATTTTAGAATTTCAATTTTAGTATTTGATTGGGGGTTTTTAATTTGGTCTTTTTCTAGCTTTTTAAGTTGCAAGCCCAATTCATTTATCTTCTCTTTCTCTATTTTATTCAAGTAAACCTCTAAAGATTTAAAATTTCCCCTTCTTACTGCTTTGACTGAATCCCACAAATTTTGGTATGATGTCTCATCGTTGTCATTATCTTGAGTGAAATTATTAATTGTGTCTATAATTTGCTGTTTCACCTATTCATTCTTTAGGATGAGATTATTTAGTTTCCAATTACTTTTTGGTCTATTTACCCCAAACTTTTTGTTGAATGTAGTTTTTATTGCATTGTGATCTGAAAAAGAAGTGTTTACTATTTCTGCCTTCCTGCATTTAATTTTGAGGTCTTTATGTCCTAATATATGGTCAGTTTTTGTATAGGTTCCATGAACTACTGAGAAGAGAGTGTACTCCTGTCACCATTCAGTTTTCTCCAAAGTACTATCATATCTAATTTTTCTAATATTCTATTTCCCTCTTTAATTTCTTTCTTATTTGTTTTGTGGTTTGATTTATCTAATTCTGAGAGTGCAAGGTTGAGATCTCCAACTATTATAATTGTGTTGTCTATTTCTTCTTGCAACTCTCTTAACTTCTCCTTTAGGAAGTTAGATGCTATATCACTTGGTGCATATATGTTTAGTATTGATATTGCTTCATCGTCTATGCTACCCTTTAGCAAGATATAGTTTCTTTCCTTATCTCTTTTAATTAGATCAATTTTTGCTTTTGCTTGATCTGAGATAAGGATGGCTATCCCTGCTTTTTTTTACTTCACCTGAGGTATAATAGATTCTGCTTCAGCCTTTTACTTTTACTCTGTATGTATCACCCTGCTTTAAATGTGTTTCTTGTAAACAACATATTTTAGGGTTCTGATTTTTGATCCATTCTGCTATCCACCTCTGCTTTATGGGAGAGTTCATCCCATTCACATTTATGGTTAAAATTACTAATTCTATATTTCTTACCATCTTATTATCCCCAGATTATGTTTTTCTTTTTCTTGCTCCTCCTTTACCCCCTTTCCCAGTATTAAACATATGGGCCCCACTCGCATCGCACAGCTCTCCCTCTTTAGGATCCCTCCCTCCTCCCTTTGAATCCCTTTCCCTTTTTTGTACCCTTCCCTTATTACTCTTTTCCTTTTCCCTTTTCCTCTCCCACTTTTTAATGAAGTGAGAGAAGATTCTCTTCAAAACAAATGTCAATTATTTTCTCTTTGAGCCAATTCTGATGAGAGTAAGATTCACACAATGTTCCTCCCCCTCGCTAAGTTCCCTCAAATATGATAGGTTACCTTTGCCTCTTCATGGGATGTAGTTTCCCTCTTTTTATCTCCGCTTTTCCCTTTTTCTGACACTATCCCCTTTCCATTTCTACTTCCCTTTTTTATATTATATCAGTAAAATCAGATTATACATGTGGTTGTTATGTATATCCAGAACAGAAATGCAGTTTTCAAGAGTTCCTTTTACCTTTTTCTGCTTCTCTTGAGTCCTATGATTGGAAATCAATTTTTTTTGTTTAGATCTGTTTTTTTCCTTAGAAACAAATATAATTCATCTGTTTTATCGAATGTCCATCTTTTTCCATGGAAGAAAATGCTCAGCTTAGCTGGGTAGTTTATTCTTGGCTGCATTCCAAATTTTTTTGGCTTTCAGAATATCAGATTCCAGGCCCTTCGATCCTTTAATGTTGAGGCAGCCAGATCTTGAGTGACCCTTATTATGGCACCTCGGTATTTGAATTGTTTTTTCCTGGCCAGTTGTAATATTTTTTCTTTGGTCTGATAGTTCTGAAATTTGGTCACAATATTCCTTAGAGTTTTTATTTTAGGGTCTTTTTCAGAAGGTGTTCAATGAATTCTTTCAATGCCTATTTTACTTCTGCTTCTATTACATCTGGGCAATTCTCTTTGATGATTTCCTGTAAAATCGTACCTAGGCTCTTTTTTTTCATCATAATTTCCAGGAAGTCCAATAATCCTCAGATTATCTCTCCTAGATCAATTTTCCATGTCTGTTTTTCCAAGTAGATATTTAACATATTTTCCCTAATTTTTCATTTTTTTGGTTTTACTTGACTGATTCTTGATGTATCAATGAATCATTTCTATTTGTTCAATTCTGATTTTTAATGAATTATTTTCTTCATTAGTTTTTTTTAAACTTCTTTTTGTATATGTCCAATTGAGTTTTTAAATGAGTTGTTTTGTTCTAGGGAATTTTTTTTTTCCATTTCACTATTTTTTTTAGTGAATTATTTTCTTTTTCCAATTCACAAATACTACTTTCCTGGGATTTCTTTACCTTTTCCAATTCACAAATTCTGTTTCCCTACACTTCCTGGGAATTCTTTACCTTTTCCAATTCACATTTCAGGAAGTTGTTACTCTCTTGCATAGCTTCTCTTTCCTTTCCCCATTTTTCTTCTCGCTCTCTTTTAAGATTTTTAATAGTCTCTTCTAAGAGAGATTTCTGTGATGGAAACCAGGTTACATCTCCCTTTGTGGTTTTGTTGGGAGACTGTTTGCTATTAGTCTCTTCAGGGTTGAAAAGCTGCTCTCTTTCTATATAGAAGCTATCCATCATCCTTTTGACTTTTTTACTCATTTTTTAAAGCCTGTAGGGTCTGCCTTCAGGGCAAGGAGGTTACCACCTTCCTCTGCAGAACAGGGATAGATGTATGGACAGTAGCTGTCCTGCAAACAGACTGCAAAAAGCAGCGAGGTACAGGAGTTCTCTGGGGAAAAGCCCCCCCACCTCCCCTCAAGTGATTTAGACCTGGTTAGCATAGCAGAGCCGTGAAAGTGCCCAGTGAAGAACCCCACTGTGCAGATTAGCGACTGCCCTGGGGCTAGAGACTGAGTAGTGAAAGTGTCACTACCCCAAGCCAAAGCCCTCCATGAGGCTGTGGGTATTAGCAGCTGAGCAGTAGATTGGAAGTGTCTCTGCCCAGGGAAGTACAGTAGTACTGTGGAAGTTCTATTACCCCAGGACAAGTCCCCCACTCTGCAGTTTAGAGGCTGCCCCAGGCTGTGCCCCCCTGCCATGCAGATTTTTGGCTGCTCTGGGTGAAAGCCCCATGCTGCAGGTTGCAGCTGCACAGCTATGTTGTGGTCTGTGCTGAGTCACTCACTTCCAGTTTTGGGTGGATATAGCCAATCGTGTTAGGTTCTGACATTTTTTAGAGTACCCTCTACCTTTGGCTTTAATTTCTCTGCTGCTCTGCTGTTTTGCAAGCAGAGCAGAGCAGTCAGCCTATGGCAGAGTCATCTCTGTAGATTTTCTAACCATAGAGGCCACCCCCACTGGTCTGCTCAATATGCTAGCCTTTAGTTCTATCCCTGCCTGTGCTGGCCTTTTCCCACCCCTCAGAACAAATCTTTTCTGATGAATTTTCCAGATTATTTTTGGCTGGTAAATTGTTTTACTTCTAATCTTCATGAATTTTAGCAATCATGCGCTATTTTTGAGGCTAAATTTAATAATTGGTCATGAGGGTATGAAAGAAGTTTAGAAAGTTGCATGTGCCTTTGCCACCATCTTGCTCCACCCCCCATCATAAAATTCTCAATGAGCAATAGTTTTGTTTCTTCATTGGCTTCATTCCTCCAATTCATTTCTATTTTTTTTATTGATATTTATTATAGCATTTATAATACTATATTGAAAACTAGTGGTAAAAATGGACAACTTTGCTTCATTCTGATCTTATTGGGAAGCCTCCTAACATCTCCATTACATATAATGTTTGTTCTTGTTTTTATATAAACATTTCTTATCAGCATTAAGAAGACTTCCATATATTCTTGTGCTTTCTGGTATATTCACTAGGAATGGGTTTTATGTTTTGTCAAAAGCTTTTACTGAATCTATTGATATAATTATATGATTTTTGTTCTTATTTTTATTGAAAATATCAATTATGCTTATAATTTTCTTGTTACTGAACAAATCTTACATTTATGGTATAATCTCACCTCATCATAGTATGTGATTTTTTTATATATTTCTGTAATCTCCTTACTAGCATTTTATTTAAGATTTTTGCATCAATATTCACTAGGAAAAATTGGTCTATAGTTTCTTTCTCTGTTTATGCTGCCCCTGATTAGAGTAAGAAAATAATGTTTGTGTCATAAAAGAAATTTGGTAGGACTCTTTTTAATCTTTTTAAAATAGTTTACATATTATTAGAATTAATTGTTCCTTAAATTTTGGGTAGAAATCACTTGTAAATCCATAAGGTCATAGGGATTTTTTTCCTGAGGGAGCTCATTTGTATACTATGTTCAATTCCTTTTTCTGATAGGGTTACTTGGGTACTCTATTTTTTTTTTCTGGGTTAACCTGGGCAATCTATATATGATTTATAAATATTCATCTATTTAATTCATACTATGCTTTTCTGACATATATTAGGTTAAAAAAAAACTCCTAATAATTGGTTTAATTTCTTCTTTGTTGGTGGTACACTCATCCTTTTCATTTTGATTCAGGCTATTAAATTTTATTCTTTCTTTAATTTAATCAAATCAACCAATAATTTTATCTTTTTATTTATTTATTTATTTTACAAAATCAGTTCCACTAGTTCAACAGTTTTTATTTTACTTTCAATTTTATTAATATCTCCTTTCAATTTTGCAATTTCCACTAAAGGGTTTAATTAGTTTTTTAATTTGCTTTTTTAATAATTTTTAGTTACATGTACAATTAATTGTTTTCCTTTTCTCTCCTTTATTGATTATACATTTAGAGCTATAAATTTCCCCCCAGAGTAAAGTTTTGTTTCCTACAGATTTGGTTATGTTATCTTACTGTTTTCATTACCTTTAATGAAATTATCGATTCATTCTATGATTTGTTCTTTGATCCATTAATTCTTTAATATTAAATTATTTAGTTTCCAATTAACTTTTAATCTATGCTTTCATTGCCTTTTATTGAATACAGAAAATTTTTAATCATGTAAAACAAAAGATTTCACAAAAGATAAAACGATTTTAATTATATTAATTAGCCTTTTGTAGAAACAAAATCATATTGATAAATGGTAAAAATTCTTGAGACAAGTATTTCTGATAAAGTATGATAGCCAAGATATTTATGGAATTAAGACAATTATACAATACTTAAGAGGCATTCTCCAATTAATAAGTGGCCAAAATATCTAAATAAGTCATTTCCAAAGAAGTATACACTGTTATCAGTAATAGGAAAGATTATTCCAAATCACTATTAGTAAGTGAAAAACACATTCCAAACAACTCTGAGAATTTCCATTATATCCTGAAAATCAGAAATGTCAAAATATGGAAATAGTCAAGATTAGAGTGTTTGTTGAAAGACTGGTGTAATGGGATTGAGTTCATCCATACTCAGTCACCTAAAATGTTAATATCCACATAGATGATAGGGATTCTCTTTGGAAAATTAGAAGATTTTTATATTTATGGACAAAACAACATTTCATATGTATTTGCCCTATGGAAGGGAGCAATATTTTTTATGCATTAGGTTGCCAGAACTATCTGGTATCTAAAATTTCCCACATTAGAAATACTGGTGGCTTTTTCCTGACTCCATCTGAAGATAAAGGATTTTTTCACTCACAGAAGATGATATCATACAGTAGGCCATAGTAACCCTAAGAAACAGACTTGAGCTATGGGCCTTTTTTGTCTGTCTTATACAGCTTTATCTGTACAGAGTTTAGGCTTTTACTCAGGAGCGGTACCCAAAGGGATCCAAAAGTCTAGAAATCCAAACTTGATTTTGTACTCATTCCAGCAGGGAAGATCTGAGAAGTCAGGGTCTCAAAGCTCATATTAGAGTTTTAAATTTGAATTTGGTGGAAGTAATGCTATTACAGCAATATGATAAAACTGCAAGCTTAATTTCTTTCCTTGTTCTCCCAAGAAAACAAGGCAGTATAAAGTGGAATTATATTCCCAATTGGGGGGCCATGAGTTTTTACATTTGATGTATATTTTTTGAAGTAAACATCCTCCTGTAAAATCTAATACTATTAAATCAAGTCATTCTCCAACTGATAAATGGTCAAAGGATATGAACAAACAATTCTCAGGCAAAGAAATTGAAACTATTTCTAGCCAAAAGAAAAGATGCCCCAAGTCATTATTAATCAGAGAAATGCAAATTAAGATAACTCTGAGATACTACTACACACCTGTCAGACTGGCTAGAATGATAGAGGAAAGATAATGAGGAATGTTGGAGGGGATGTGGGAAAACAGGGACATTAGTACATTGTTGGTGGAATTGTGAATACATCCAACCATTCTGGAGAGCAATTTGGAACTATGTTCAAAAAGTTATCAAACTGTGCATACCCTTTGATCCAGCAGTGTTACTACTGGGCTTATATCCCAAAGAGATCTTAAAGAAGGGAAAGGGACCTGTATATGCAAAAATGTTTGTGGCAGCCCTCTTTGTAGTGGCCAGAAACTGGAAACTGAGTTGGACTAAACATCAGTTTAATAAATTCAGTTTAATAAATTGTGGTATATGAATATTGTGGAATATTATTGTTCGGTAAGAAATGACCAACAGGATGATTTCAGAAAGGCCTGGAGAGACTTACATGAACTGATGCTGAGTGAAATGAGCAGGGCCAGGAGATCATTATATACTTCAACAACAATACTATATGATGATCAATTCTGATGGACCTGGCCATCGTCAGCAATGAGATGAACCAAATCAGTTCCAATGGAGCAGTAATGAACTAAACCAGCTACATCCAGCAAAAGAACTCTGAAAGATGATAAAGAACCATTACAGTGAATTCCCAATCCCTATATTTTTGCCTGCCTGCATTTTTGATTTCCTTCACAGGCTAATTGTACAATATTTCAGAGTCCAATTCTTTTTGTACAGCAAAATAATGGTTTGAGCATGTATACTTATTTTGTATTTAATTTATACTTTAATATATTTAACATGTATTGGTCATTCTGCCATCTAGGGGAAGGGGTGGGGGGGAAGGAGGGGAAAAATTGGAACAAAAGGTTTGGCAATTGTCAATGCTGTAAAATTACCCATGCATATAACTTGTAAATAAAAAGCTATTTAAAAAAAAATCTAATACTATTAAATGGTGGAACTAGTGTACTAATCACTGAGTTTCCAAAAGAAGGGAACAAAATTAGTGGAGGCTTGAATCAATAGCAGAGAAATAGAAACTTCCCAATCCTCTTGGGTTACAGGAGAATCCCTGAGTGGATATAAAAAAATAATAGACTAGGCTATCACAAATTAAGTCCAAAGTCAATCAATATTACATAGCCATGCTAACAGAAAGTATGGAGAGGAGAGGTATTAGACTGACTACCAAATTGAAGGTCTACAGAGCCATTGTGCTGATCTCATTGTATACACATGAAACATGGACAGTATACCAGCACCATGCCAGGAAACTGTTTCACTTCCATTTGAATTGTTTAGGAAGTTTCTGAACACCATCTGGCAGGATAAGATACTGACATTGAGGTCCTTTATCAACTAAACTGCCAAGCATTCCAATTCTACTTGCACAACTCCACTCAGCTGGTCACATTGTTCAAATGCCGATTGTATGCTTGTCAAAAAGATTGTTTTATAGAGAATTCACACAGGTCAGTTGCTCACAAGGTGGTCAGAAAAGGCAATTCAAGGATACTCTCAAAATCCCTCTTAAGAACTTAGAATTTATTGTAGGACATAGGCCCAGCATGGCATGCCCTTCTCAAAGAAGGTGCTGTGACTATGAGTAAACCAAAATTTGATTAGCTCAGAAGAAACACAAGATGCACAAAGTTAGGGAAGTCACTTCAAATGTTCATAGGGACTATTTGTGTCCAATCTGCAGCAAAGCATTCCAAACTCATATTGGTCTGATCAGCCACAAGCAGACACACTGTAACTCAACTCTAAAATAGTGATGTTATTTGGGTCCTCTTTGAGAACAAAGAACAAAGAGCAAGATTCAATCAACCAACAACCAGTCTCTACTGATAGATTGCTACCCAGCTACATTGATTCCACTGCTGAAAAAAAATTGGAAATATATGAAAAAAGTGACTGAAATATCCATACTTTTCTACTTATCCATACTTTTTCTACTTCCACTCCTGAACATAAAAACCCAAAGAAGATCACAGATAGGAAATTTCCATACATACCATCAAGAAGAGAATCCATTTCAGTGGATTAAATCTGTGAGTAAAACTAACCACTTATGGAATACAATGAGAAATGATTTTGTTGTGAAATATGTAAACATATAAAATTCATCAAACATAGAAGACATGAATGAAAGCAGAGTGAGGCAAGCATAAACAAAAAAAACAATATATACAATGACTACAACAATATAAGAAAAAAAATTAAAATCAACTATATATTTATAATGATATATCTTGGCACTAGAGAAAAATGGGAAAAGTATAGATTCCTCCTTTCATTTAAGAGATGGGGAAATGTATGTATTGCATATGGTTTTAGGCAAGGTCAATATTTTGGTTTGTTTTTTTCTGAACTGTTTTTCCCCTCAAAATCTTTGTTACAATGGAACCCTCACTGAGTAATTGGAAGGCAGGGGAGGAGACACAGCTGTTCACATCAGACAGGCATCAATAATGCCAGGGCTTTAATTATGGTTGAAGATGAGAGTAGACATAAAAAGGTTTGGAACAGTCATTGTAGAGAAAGATGGTAAATGTTGGTAAGTAGTATCTGATTCATTAAGAAAAGACTTCATTGGGAAGTATTAAAAAATTAATAAATAACAATATGGGGGAAGGATTATGGCATTAGGAAAGAATAAATATCTTGATCAATAAGTACCTAAAGAAAAAAAACTCTCTCTTTTCTCTCTCTCTCTCAATTTCATTCTTTCTCTTTCTCCTCACCCCCAATATAGTAAAAAAAAAAAAAAAAAAAAAAAAAAAGAAACAATATTTGGGGTTACATTATCCAGATTCGCATTTCAATTCTTCTTTTTTTTAATCTGTTTTACTTTGGAAAAGTCAATATTCCTCTCTGGACTGTAACTTTCATGTATGTAAAATAGATGATTTCTAAGAGGCAGGTAGGAGATATAGTAAATAAAATACTGAACCTGGAAAAGTCAATATTCCTCTCTGGACTGTAACTTTCATGTATGTAAAATAGATGATTTCTAAGAGGCAGGTAGGAGATATAGTAAATAAAATACTGAACCTGGAATCAAGAAGAATTGAGTTCAAACCCAGCTTTAATACATCCTAGCTGTGTGACCCTGAAGACACTTCTCTTTTATCTGCCTCTCTTTTCTCATCTTTAAAAAGGATATAATAATAGCACTTACCTCTGAGGATTTTTATGAGGATCAAATCTGACAATATTTATGAAGTATTTTGCAAGCCTTAAAGAGATATAGAAATACTAGAAATTTAAGGTCCGTATCTAACTATAAATAGTCTGATCACATGACCAATTCCTCTCCCTAAGTTAACGCATCTGGAAAAATTCCTTAGACACAAATTGGGAGGATGCATGTTCTTGATATTTGCTGGCATCTCTCTACAACTCACCTCTAGATTAGGAGGAATGAAATTATTGAGTAAAGCATCAAAAAAGATCTAAAAGAGAAACTACCAGTAGTTAAATTCATCTCTTTCGGTCAATATACTTTCTTTTTTATATAATAATACCTTTTTTATTTTTCAAAATGCATTCCAGAGATAATTTTCAATATTCACCCTTGTAAAACCTTGTGTTCCAAATTTTTCTCCCTTCATCTCTACTTTCTCCCTGGATAGCAAGTAATTCAATATAGATTAAACATCTGCAATTCTTCTAAATATTTTTTCACATTTATCATGCTACACAAGAAAAATCATTAAAAGGAAGGAAAAATGGGAAAGAGAAAACAAGCAAAAAACAACAACAAAAGGTGAAAATACTATGCTGTGATCCGCATTCAGTCCCCATAGTCTTTTCTCTGAAAACACATGACTTTCTCCATCACAAGTCTATTGGAATTGGCCTAAATTTTTATGTCAGGCAATTTGGGTTAAATGACTGGTCCAGGATCACACAACTGGAAAGCATTAAGTGTCTGAGGATAGATTTGAACTCAGGTCCTTGTGACTTCAGGGCTAGTGTTTTATCCCCTGCCCGATCTAGCAGACCCCACCAATATACTTTCTGAACAATTTTTCAAGCAATTTTTTTAATCATACTTGACCTACACATTTGAGATTGTGACCACTGGTAGTTGGGCAGAGTGCAATATTGCTGAGAGCTAGGTTTTTAGTCAAGTGAACTATACATTAACATGTTACCAAGAAAGAGAAGGGATTTTTTTTAATGTCATCCATAGGAGGTCTGCTTTCTGTGAAAGCTTTCAGCTCCTGAAAAATGTGTTCTATCCTCCAACATAAGGTTCATGGTGCCACATTTCCAGAACACATATAATTTTGGCTTAGTTCCACAAAATGAACCATTGAGCTGCTTCTATTTAATTACCACCCTCGGAAGCATTCTGACAGCCGCCATGCAATGCTTAGTAAGCATTTTGCTTCAGACAGCTTGAAGATGTATTGTAGCTTAGAAATTACAATACATGCCATGCCTGGTTCTGTCATCTGGCTTTGGGAATACAGTCTGCTTGTCTCTCTAATGAGCTGTCTGATGTTCCACCCATCTCACCTGTGGCAAACAGGAGTAAATGTAAGTAACCATAAGTTGGCAGATTAGTGAGATCCAAACAAAAAAAAATTTGTCTCTTGCATGAGGCCTTAGTTTCTTTAACTGACTAGACAGACACAATACATAATTTACTCAGACTTGCGCTCTGATGCAAAACATTACACCTTTGAAAATTTTCAGCATAAATTAAAACAAACTCCAAAATGATAGTTTCTCTCTCTCTCTCTCTCTCTCTCTCTCTCTCTCTCTCTGCACAATAACTAGAAAGCTGATCTATAGAGACAAGTCTAAAGAGGAAAAATACACAATCACTCATCAATCAGATACCTTTCAACACAGTTTGCTTCCACATGGGAGAGTACTTCATAAAACTGATGTGAACATTAAACCTAGCAATTCCCTTATTATCTAAACATGCTCTAGTGGGCTTTTTAAAATATGTAATTATATTGGAGAGGTCATTCTTTGATATGCAATGGATACAAATCAATATAATTTATCTTTAAGGAAGAAAGGTAGGCAGCATAAAAATAAAAAAGAAAAATTTTGAAAGGGATCAGATCTGAGTTTAATTCTTACTTTACAAATTGATCTCTATATAACATCTGGTACTCACCATCTCTTTCATTCTTTCTGAAATAAAATAACCATTCCTGCCCATCACTTTCTATATATGCTGTTTCTCCATTAGAATGTAAGCTCCTGGAAGATAAATATTGCCTTTGGTTTTGCATTTGTACACCCAGGAATTATAAGGCACAAGATTTGGAACATGCTAAGCACTTTCTTTCCTTTCTTCTTCCCTTCTTGATTTCTGTCTCTTTTCTCTCTCTACCTCTCTCTGTCCCTCCCTCCCTCCTTCTCTCTCTCTCTCTCTCTCTCTCTCTCTCTCTCTCTCTCTCTCTCTCTCTCTCTGGAAATATAAAGATAGGGAAGATATATTTTCTCTCTGGCTCTGACTCTGGCTTTTTCTGTTTCTGTCTCTGGCCCAAACTTTCCTGAACTATAAAATGGTAGAATTCAACTTGATTTTCTCTAAACTATTTTCCATCTCTAAATCTATGATCTTAGTGTCAGACCATTTTACTTTTCTTAATCTCAGTTTCCATATTTGTAAAATAAGGAATTTGGACGCAATGCTTTCTAAATTCCCATCTGGGGTAAATTCAAAGATAAGCATTACATAGGAGAAACATGTATGAAAAGCAGTGTCAGAAAAATAGTGTTTCAGACACATTGTTTTGGTTTTTCAAAAATCTACAATGCAAATGTCTCAAGACCAGTGAATTTTTAAACTGACATCCTTATACACCAATTTATCTTGTATCTCTACATAGCTATTTTCATTACCAAAAAGCTAAGACAGTCTGAGTGTTGACCTAGGACAGATAGTCTCTGACTTTATCTTTTGATATCCACAAATTGAGAAAACGGATGTTCTTCAAGAAAAAGATCTTGTCACTAAACATAAAGAAACCATGTGTTATAAAGAAAGACAATGGGAAACCACTCAACAAATGGCAACCTGTATAATAAAATCCTCTCTCTTTTGAATTCTTAAAATTACCCAATGAAATTATTTTTTTTTTCAAATTTTTTTTTCATTCAACCTTTAGAGGAGACAGGTGTTACAATGCTTCTAAAAAGGGACTTCCAGCCCAAGAAAAACATGACTGAACCAGCTTTGAGGTCTCAGTGAAAAATTAAAATGGGCATCTTGGAATGTCTTTTGTTTTTATTGTTGTTGAGTTTGATATATAAGCTATCTAACATACATAATTTGTATTTAGCATTCATTGGGCAGAAGAAGCCTGGGGAACTGTACATTAGAACATGTATTTCAAGGAAGTTGTTAAAGTACTACTTTCAAAAAAATCAATCTCTACTGATTCTCAGACAACCTGTGATTATGAAAGTAATGCAGCACTCTGGGGACAAGAAAAAGATCATTGAGACAATTCTTGGCATCAGGATTTGATTGTTAGTAAATTTTTGAAAAGGTCCCTGTTTGTCGTACCTCTCTATAGGATTGTTATTAGCATAGTGCAGTGGGAAGATTCTGGGCTTAGAGTTGGGGGCAACATAGATTTGAATCCTGACTTTGAGATTTAGTAGCAACATGACTGTGGAAAAGTAATTTTCCCATTTGGAGTTCCAAATTCCTCATCTGTAAAATGGGAAGTCATACACATATCACTTATTTCATGTAGCTCTTCTGTAGATGTGTTTTGTACATCTTAATGCATTTTAGAATAATGAATCATGATTTTCAAAAACCATTCCATTTAAAGTATTTGTAATCTAATGTTAAAATTAGAAGTTGATGTCTACGTCATGAAAGTTTAATGACTAGCTTGACATTGAAGAAGAAATATTAGAAAGTGTTATCTCTGAGCACATCCTCCCCTTCCCTTTCTTTGCAGAAGAGACAACAATGGGTATAGAGTAATGTATATAATGTTGAATTTGGTTTATATGTTAGTTAACTGTAAAAACTGAGGGTTTTTTTTTCATTCTTCCTTATTATCAATAGATTCCCTGTGAGCAGGAGGAAAAAATATGTTGACAAATGACTGTGATATAAAAATAAAAGATGCCAATACAATTTTTTAAAAGTTATAATCTATAGCTATGAAGTCTGTTGCTTTGATCTTTTTGTTCTATAGTTTACAAGCCTATTTTGTCAAGCTTGTCTTGAGTCTGACAACATTGAGGACATGTTTTATAGTATCTTTAAATAGTGCTGAATGGCTTTCTATCCACCTTGTGTGAGGTATTCAATAAAGATTCTATACAACAAGAGAAATGCACATCCCTATATTGATTCAGGTGCAAGAGACATTTTAAATGACATTCAGAGACTATGAGCGTGTCAAATTCAATTAACCCTGAAAAACTAAACAAAGAAAGATGGCAAGCATAGTTTAATGGAAAGTATTAATACTAGACTTAGAATCTTGACTTGAATCCAGATCTTCTGAATCTTGTCTTTACAAGTTTTATAATTCAATGAGACTAATAACCTCTCCATGGCTGTTTTCTCATTCTGAAATGGAACTATATTGACATTGCCTCTCTCAATGTTGTTTTGAGGAAAGTGCTATAAAAGTTGTAGGACATTTTTGTAAATATAAGATATCTGCTGCAATTCTTCTTGCCAAATCCTTCCCTAGTCCTCATGCTGGCATGGAGGGAATTTCAAGTTACTGAAGTCTGTGCCAAGGGAGTGCAAGCTCTCCAAGGTTCTTTTATCTAAGCTTTCAATTATGTTATCAGCAATAGTTTGAATGTGAATATTTGAGATGTTTTCCACACATCAGTGAGAAAATCATTTAAGCTCTCGAAGAATCTAGATGATTCACTGGATAACTTGGGAGACTGGAAGATCTTAATTCAAATATGACCTCAGATGCTTACTATTTTTGTAATATTGGAAAAAAGTTGCTAAGCTTCAGTTTCCTCCAAATGGAGAAACAAGGTAAGATTGTAATAGTCTCTATCTTACAGGTATATTGTGAAGATCTTTATCTGTAAAATGAGGGGATTGGACTGAATAATCTCTCAGATCCTCTTCAGCTCTAAATCAAAGAATTTATGACTCTTTTCAAATAGTAGTGTAGGTAAGTACAGTACTTCACCAGTAAATTGGTCACTAGGTGATAAATGCTTTAGGCATGATAATGCATGAAACAAAGAAATATACAAAATGATTCATAATTTTTTTGTTACACTTTACTCCTATAGTGATAATGGCAAAATTTTGGAAAATGGTAAGAATCACCATTTTTAGACTATAAAATTTAGTATAGTTGTTTATACTATAAATAAATCCCAGTATGATGACCAATGAATGGCATACTACTATAGGAATTGAACTTTATCAATCTTGACATTCTCATTAGAAATAAAATATGGAACATTTACTTATTGAGAGCAAAAAAAAATAAAGAGATGGTCAGTCCAAATGTTACACTAGTATCCTCATAATACAAGAAAAATTATAAGGACTCCATTCTTAGCACATTAAATGTCCTACTTATGGTAAACTTATAAGATAAGATATTGACAATAGTCACATAAGATGAACTTTTTATGGATGGCTTGCTATCAACTTCAAAGGAGGAAATGTACAAGTTGATAAGATCACAAATCCAGTTGGAAATTTGATCACTCATAGCATAAATGATAAAGCATTGAATATTTTACTACTTTATCTCTAAGCAATGAACAAAAACTGGCAAATGCTCTCAAAATATGTATAACAATCTAATTTAGCATAAGGGCTAATACATGCACAATAAATTGACTAGGGTTTAAGTGACTATCCTTGATCCTGTATCAGAAGCATCTGTATAGTCAAAAGATATTTTGGACATGGGAACAACAAATAATATGGATGATCCAATAGCAATTAACATGGAAGAAATCAATTTCTGGCCCAAACTCTTGATTCTAAAATTTTTCAGACATTAAAAAAGCATAATTGATTGTTAACTAATTTTTTTGGTTGTCTTTGAGTGTGTGTGTGTGTGTGTGTGTGGCTTTGTTTTACTTTAAGAGAGTAATAAAGGAGAAATTTTTTTTAACTGCCATAAATAATAAAACATACTTTTTATAGATTGTTTAATAATGTCTTATACTTATTCTATGTCTCCAAGGAAAACTTAAAGCCACCACCGCTGGATGCCCCTTTCTCCCTTCCCTTCCTCGTTAACTCTTTTTCTCTCTCCAACCCCCCAGAACTCCAAAAACAAAAATCTGTTTAGGTTAGTTAATTATTCATACAGCTTAGATGTCATGAAAGTCATCAACTTCACTCCTTTTGATGAGATAGTGGACCAACTTCCTTTACTATCTACCCTACTATTCTCTCCTAAGAACTTCTAGGTCCAAGCACTGGAAACTAATCCATTGATAAAATCTAAGAATTCTTGGGCCTTTTCTTAACCATTGAATCATTAAATATTTAGGTCTCTGAATCTTTCTGCACCTAAATTTTGCTTTATGTGTGTTCTCCTCCAATTAGAATGTGAGCTCATAA
The DNA here is from genome assembly GCF_902635505.1 of Sarcophilus harrisii. Classification (NCBI taxonomy): domain Eukaryota; kingdom Metazoa; phylum Chordata; class Mammalia; order Dasyuromorphia; family Dasyuridae; genus Sarcophilus; species Sarcophilus harrisii. The sequence goes on from NC_045429.1 coordinate 206,536,187, forward strand.
GATCAGACTATCTCACTGTTTCTATTTGTATCTGCAATGCTTTGCATATTGTTTGACATACAATAAGTGGTAAATGTCTCCTTTATTCATTCATAAAATAAAAATTTGCATTATAATTTTAAATGAGATTCATAGTAGGTTTGGTCAACCTATGATTTCCAAGTATATTAAAGAAATAGAAACAATAATACTAATAATATCAACAATAATCGTAATGCATTTTATTACCATGATATTAAAAAGGCTTTCTCATACTTGAAAATTTGGAAACCAATGTACTAACCCAAATTATCTCCCTGGTTTTGGCTATTCCAACCCCTATGGTCTTTTTTGCTAATATAATAATAGGCATTTTCAGTTAAAATATGCAAAGGAAATTATTTACATCATATTTTTTAAATCTGAAATTTAACTAAGGCTATGATTTTAAAACAGCTGCATCAAAACCATTGAGACATATTACAAAATACAATTAAAAAAACACAAAATTTTGAAAGAAAGAAAAAGAATCTAGCTTGCTACACTATTTTAAGGAAGAAACTTGCAATAAAGTATTTTAAGATTGAATATAAAGTTTAGACAACACAGTATTTTAAAAGGATCACTGGATACAGCAAAAGTCTTGAGTGTCTTATCTCCATAACTTAATATCTAAATATCATAACCTCTCTGAGAATTCAGTTTTCTTATCTGTAAATTAAGATCAATATTATCACCCCTACTTACTTCATAGGTTTGTTATGAGGCGGAAATGAAAAATATATAAGTAAAAGTATGGTGAAAATTTTATAGTGGTAAATATAAATGTAACATACCATTACTTTGATATTTTAATATGTCTGCATTTTATCAACCTGCTTGTTCTCTCCAATGATGTAGGTAATTTTTCATTCATTCTCATTTGTCTTCTTATCTATGTTTCATTTAAATTCTCAAGAAACAATCCACTCAATGTTTCCAGGACCTTAATTTACATTTCCTGCCATTACATCAACACTATTGAAACAAGAGAATGTTAAGATATCATAATTATTTAAATATGATTTACTCTTTATGTTTTCATTAACAAGATGCAGCAGCTAGGCCAACATCTGCCTTATGATTGGTGAATATTTACCTTGGCAATAATCCAAAAAAAATTAAATTGATCAAGAGTCAAATCCATGAAAGAAATATTTCATAAGCAGTTCACCTATATGATCAGTGTCTAAATTTAGTGGATATCAGAGTGACTTGATTGGCACCTAGAACTTTTCATTCCAAATTGAAAATGTTTGTACAAATCAAAAATTTATCTTTTATCTGACATCATCAATTCTAGAATCTAAAACCAAAAAAAAAAAAAAAAAACTTCATTAAAATTATTCACAAAATCATCTCATTTTGTGTGTAACTATATACAATAAATTAAGTTAAAACTGGTATATGTATTTCCTCCAAGGACATATTCTATATTACAATCAAGAGTAAGAAAGGCACAAACTTTCCAAATCGATTTTTTATTTTTGTTTAAACTACATCCTTCTATTACAAAAGTCTAATTTTTCAAACTTTGTTTTACCTCCTATTTTAAAATAAGTTAGTATAGCTTGTTTGTTTAAAAAAAAAAAAAAAAAAAAAAAAAAAAAAAAAAAGCTGTTCTATTGAAACCAGCTATATAGAAGATTTCACTTTCCAATGTCTATTGGCTCTTTTAAAAGCTTTGGTTAATAACGCTAATGCTTGCAGTTGGTGCTATTGACACTGTCTTTTTTTTTTTTTCCAGTTTCCTTCAAGTCACAAAAAATGTAGCTCCCTTTCTACCCTAGGAGAAAATAAAAGATATATGAAGAATGACTTTCACTTCCTTAGACCTTAAGGCTTATCAAAACAAAAAGTGCCTAGGGATTTAGAAAGCATTTTCCCACTGACTGTTCATTGAAAGCAAGAGTTCTCTATCCCCTCCCTCCAGATAGATAGATAGATATATAGATAAATATGTTTATAAGAATATCAATATAAATATGTATAGATATGCATAATATCCATAAAGAAGGAAACACTTGAAACAGAGGCAGAAAACTATGGATTATATTCATAGCCTATTATTCCATGATGGACAAAATATCCAGAATCTACCAAGGCTTTTTTTTTTTTTTTTGAAAAGCATATATTCTGATTCCTTTTATATAAAGATAAAAAGGAAAGCTTGTAGGTCAAGGGCTATGAGGGGGAGGGGAGCTAATGTTCCTTGTGCTTTGAAGTTACAAGCAGTTCTTTATTACTGAAGTGTTCTGGTATAGTATTAAAGGTGCTGGTAAACTGAACTGGAATATCTTATAGTTAGCTTCCACATGAGTAGCACGTGGTTTATTTTCACACAGCCCAGCAAGACAAACATAAGTGCATTATGAGCAAATAACCAACCTTTATTATTTTAGTATGTTAACATTACTTTAAAATATGGCATAGCTAAAAGGTAATGTATGATTTATGAATCCCTTAGGACGTTCTCTGTTTAGAAATATATCTGAAACACTGATAGATAGCAAACCAGGATTAAGTGTTCTTCTCGAAGTAAAATGCAACACATAAAATCCGTTTTATACTTATGTGAAATGTCTGAAAAGAGAAAATTCCAGTATATTTGAATGTTGTATATAACACTAGTGATTAATAGCATATGGTAATATTGCTAGTTTTGAATTTGAAGGAATTCCTCTAGAAACCTCTCAAAAGCAATAGGGTTTAATTTGCTTCTTAGAGGGACAACTAAGGGATTCATTTCACTTCCACTGAAATCACTTTTAAAAGCTTGTGAACTTTCAACATATACAGAAGACTATTTAGAGATGTGTTGGAGAACTGTTAAGCAATGTTTTTGTTATCGGTTTCGCTTGATTTTTTTTTTATTGTTTTGTTTTTAATCTCATCATAATCTATTTGGAGCAGGAAGGGATCTTAGAAGTCATCTAGGATATAGACATCTTCAAATTCTACAAATCTCTGGCTAAATATTTAAGACAAAGAAGAAGCTCCTCCTTAACTCATTCCATATCTTAACACCCCTTTCCAGCATCACCCATTCTATCCAGAATGAAGTAAATCTTGTTGCCATGGTTTGCTAATGGCTCCCTTTCCCTCCTATCTCCTCAGGGAGTTTGTACCTCAATCATTACTCTCTTTTGTCCACCTTTAATCTCTCTTTCTCCAATGGTTCCTTTCTTGCCGTCTACAAATAAACCCATGTATCCCCAATTTTGAAAAGCCTTTACTTGACCTTGGTATTCCCTCAAGCTATCACACCATTTTTCTTCACCCTTACAGACTTCTAGAAATAGCTGTCAACACCTATTGTTTCGATTTAACCACCTCCTGCTTACTTCTCAATCCTGATTTTGACCCTCCTACTCAATTGAAACTGCTTTATGCAAGGATTACTTCCTAACCTCAAAATTCTATGGTCTATTCTTGGTCCTTAAACTTTTTTCAATCTCTGTAGCATTTGATACTGCTGATTACTTCTTCCTTCTTACCTGACCACTCCATAGTTTGATTTGCTATATCACATCTCATCCCTCATTTATGGATATAATTTAAAATTTTTCTCTCATCCCAAATTAGTAATATATGTACTATTAATTACTGATAAATAATTAACTATGAATGATAATTTACTATCAATGTAAAATTGGTAATTTTACAAAATGTTTTTTTATACCTCTGAGATGCTAATAGTACAAAGACTATTATCTGTTTTACAAACAAGGAAGTTGATTATTAGAACAATTTAAAAGTACTTTGTCAATAATTAATCAATTTTAAAGTGTTTGAATCCAAGTTTGTTAACTCTAAGCCTGACTTTGTATTACACTACACTGCACCTAAATTGCTAAAATTTATGTAATGCTTTATGGCTTACCAAACATTTAATAAATACCTTTTCATTTAGTCCTCACAATAACTCGATGAAGGGAATACAAAATTATTACCTCTGCTGTCTTACTTAAGACAGTCACATAGTTAATCTAACAGTTTCATTTTCCTTTATGCTATCCTATCTTTTTTTCCCCTTTTCCCTTTTTCTTAGTCATTTTATTATCTTTTGTTTTTAGAGCATAATCATTTAAACTTAGATTCAGTCACATTTAACATTTCCTTGTAATAATAATCATTTAAGCAGAGCATATTAACACAGCCATTAGATCTAACAGCATACATTGCATTGCATGTCTGAGATCCTAAACTAAAAAGACCAAAGTGGATTTCTTTGGTAGTTTCCAAGACTAAAAGTTGTTCATTACAATTCATAATTGTTTGATTTTTTTTTTTTTTAGTGCTATGTTTACCTGACATTATAGCACTCTTTTTGTACATTGTGTCCTCATTTTTGTTTTTTGTATTCACTCTCAATTCCTACAAATATTCCCATATTTCTCTGAAATCCTCATATTTTCCTTTTCTTGTGACTAAATAATATTCCATTAAATTCAAACACTGTTATATTGATTTAACCATTCCCCCAATTGATACAAACCTTATTTTTCAGGGTTTTGATTTGGTTTGGTTTTATTTTTCTACCAAAAAGATTACAGCTCAGAAGAGTTTATTATCTAGAGAACCTTTATTTCTGTCATTGACCTTCTTGTGGTATATGATAGTTATGAGAATGCAAAGGCTATAAATGATTTAATGCCTTTTCTTGCAAAATACAAATTGATTGCCATGAGTTAGATCAATTCATATCTCTACATCATATACTATATGATAGATGTGGTATCTATAGTATATATTAGTGTGTTTCTGCAACACCTTCGATATTAACTATTTCCTTTTTCTATCATTTTTGTTATTTTATTGGTTATAAAGTGAGTTGATCTTGTTTCCTTTAGTTATTAGTGTTTTAAAACTATATTTCCCATGGTTGTTGATTATATAAATTTTTATTTAATTTTTATATAAATTGTTTATGCATAACATTTTGCCACACATTTATTGGGAAACATTTCTTGTTCTTTTGTATTTGTGAGAGTGTACTGTATATCTTATGTATCAGATTTTTATCAGATAGTTAATTCATAGATTGTTCCCCATTCAACAATTTCTTTTCTTATTTGAGCTTCATTTGGCTGTTGGGTAATACAGCAGATAATGTACTGAACCTGTAGTCAAGAAGACTTTCATTCAAATACTACTTCAGATACTATTAGCTGTATTATCCTGGATAGGCCACTTTCCCTATTTGTCTCGGGTTCTTCACCCATAAAATGGAGATAGTAATAGAACTTATCTCCCAAAATTGTGAAGATAGAATCCGATATTTGTAAAGTATTTTGCAAAGGCTATATAAATACTGTTTATAATAATATTAGTTAATATAATTATGCAACTTTAATATGTTATTATGAACCAGCATCCCCAAATTAATGATACATTAATATTCTGTATATAATTAGTTTATAATAATATTGTAATTATTATTATTTAATGTTTTTATTTACCTAAACATGGATCCCTCCTCTTTATTATAAATTCTCTTCCTTTCTCAGGAATCTCATTAGCTATAATTAAATTATTATTTTTATGAAAACTACTATCTAATATACATAGCCAACACTTTTCTCCCGAGCTACAGCTGTAAAAAACCAACTACGTGTTGGAATCTTCACTCATTGTGCATATCAAACTCACCATGTCCAAACTGGATCTTATTATTATTTCTCTGAAACCAATTTCCCTTCCTAACTTTTGAATTTCTATTTAGGGCACTACCATTCTTCTGAGTCATCCAAGTCAACAATCTCAGCAAAAGTCTTCATTGTTTCTCAGCAACCATGCCCCTCTGCTATTCAACCAGCTACCAAGACGAAACAATTCTGCTTCCACAATCTCTTCTCTATCCAAAAAGTCCAATATTCAATTTTGGACTACCAACATTTCTTTATTTTGCTATTGCAGAAACCTCTTAACTGGTCTCCTTACACTCAATCTGTCTCCTTTTCAATATATACTACACATACCCACTAAATTGATACTGTTTAAATGTGATGCTGACACCAAACCTTCCCTACTGTTTTCCTACTTCAGTAGTTCCCTGTTTTCCAGATTGATTATATATCACTCCCCTTCAAAACTCCACTTTATATTCTAGCCAAATTGATTTGCATGCTTTCAGTAATACACAATATTCTGTTTCCTTATTCTGGTCAAAGACAGTTTGTAACTCATGTCTATGAAGTTGTTTCTCTCTTCTTTTTGCCTCTTGGAATCCCTGGCTCTTTTTATAAACCAAATCCTACTTAAGGCTTTTCACAGCCCTCTCAAATGTTAATGCTTTCTTTACTGAAATAACTTTGTTTATACACACACACACACACACACACATACATATATGTGTATATATATGTGTGTGTCTGTGATATATTCATATATGTGGATAAAGAACAACTTATAGATCAATGATAAACACACATAAATATAGATATAGATATGTGTTATACATATATGTAATATATATATATGATATATATGTATGTGTATATTTATATATGTTAGAATATCTTCTGTCATAGACTACAAGCAACTTGAGAGTAGAAACTATATTTAATTTTTGTATCACTAGCACCTTGCATAGTGCTAGTACATGGTTCAATTTTTTTCTTAGTTAAATTTTATTGAGAGTATTGAATTTAAATGTATACTACTGCTTTTATTTTATTCAGTCCATAAGCCTGCCAATTTTAAAAGCAATCATCTACTGACTGCATTTTTTCCTGTCGATGCATCTCAGCTTTATCATATTACAATTCCTATATGACTGTTTCAAAGTCTTTAGTAGAAATTCAAAATCTGCCCCGGGGGAAAAAAAAAATCTTTACAGAAGACTGGAAACCATCTCAACACCAATTTTCCAATTTTTTATCTTGTTTTTAATTCTGGCATGGTAAAGAAGTTTGATGCCTTGCATCATTCATTCATACTTGAAACCACTTATGATGAGAAATAAACATCCTAATTCAATCACCATATTTAAATCGAACGCTATTATCTTTCCCCTGAAAAAGCTTTCCTTCCTAACCTATCTATTTCTGTTGAGGATACCACCATTCTTCCAAGCAATGTCCAGTCACCTAAATCTTTATCCCTCTATGTCATTATTTTAATATGCCAGAATTTTTGAGGAAGCAGGAAATTTCAAGTAGTTATCAAGTAGTTTTATATCACTGAATGGTCCAATATAGATATTATATATTCTGATAGTCTATAAATTTTTCCTGGAAATGTTGAGCAAAAAAAAAAATTATGTTGCTCTCTAGTGATTGGATTTTGAATTAAGCCTAGAATTCAGAAAATACAGAAAAAAGTTTATTTCTAATCAAAATGTACTTGAAGAATTCCCTCTTACTCTTTTTTTTAAATACTCCTTCACTCTTCCCAAAACTAACTCTTCTACCTATGTTTTACATTTCCTTCAGTATCATGTACCTTCAATTATCCTCCTTTTATATCTTTAATTTCTCACTTTTCATTAACTCTTTCCTTCTGCCTAAAAAGATGCTCAAGTCTCCCATCTGCTAAAAAGTTTTCTCTCGGCCCTATTACCTCAAGTTCTCATTTTTTTGTTTTCTTCCTTTCCTTCATTATCAACATCCTTGAGTTATCTGTAATTGATTTCTCACATCTTGCTAATAGATTGCTTCCAGTGGCTTTCACTCAATAACTTTATTGAAATGACTCCCTAGAAGGCCAATAATCTCTTCAACATAAAACTGAAAGTCTTGGTTTTTTCTTCACAGAATTTGAAACTCCAACTTTTCATTTCCAGTGTACTACCCTAGATGAAACCTCCATTATGTTTCACCAGAACCATTTGGAGAGTGTTTTTCCTGACTATTGGCTCTCTTCCTTTTAGTCCTTTCAAGATAGTGGCACCAGAGTAATCTCATTTATGAAAAGACCTTCAATGACTGTGCATTGCCCACTGAAGAAATTCAAATAGTTTGGCATTTAAAGTCTTCCTTTTCTTAAACTATTATGCAATCACTTACACTCTTTTTTATTATTATTATTTTTTAATTATAGCTTTTTATTTACAAGTTATATGCATGGGTAATTTTACAACATTGACATTTGCCAAACCTTTTGTTCCAATTTTTCCCCTCTTTCCCCCATCCCCTCCCCCTGATGGCAGGTTGACCAATACATGTTAAATATGTTAAAGTATAAATTAAATACAATATAAGTATACATATCCAAACAGTTATTTTGCTGTACAAGAAGAATCAGACTTTGAAATAGTGTACTATTAGCCTGAATCACTTACACTCTTGACTCCCTTTCACATATTAAATCTTGCAACCAAAACCAAACTGTATTATTTACTATGCCTCAAATATGCTTTGCATTTTTGTAACTCAGTTCTTGGTTCCCACCATTCTCTGTGGCTGGAATACCTCCATTCAATTCAGTATAATTCAACATGGATTTATTAAATTCCTGTGTTCTATACACTGTGCTAGGAGATGAAGATATAAATACAAAAATGTATTATTTTGTATTTGGATATCTGGATATCTTTGTTTTGGAGACTGTTTTGGAATGCCTTTGGAATACAAAATGGCAAAGAACTTAAGATTTGTCTTAAAGTCAAATGGCAAAAAGAGAAGTTTTTATTTTATCCTATAGGCAATGGGGAGCCCCCAAAGTATAATGAATAGGGCAGAGACATATTTATATCCATGCTTTAGGAATATCAATTTGGTAGTTGTGTGCTAGGATAACTCACCTCCCTCTTCTTCCCATTCAAGCATTATCTACTCCATCAAATTTTCCTTAAATGCAGGTCAACAAATGTAAGAAAATTATATAAACATCAGGCTTTTTCATTGTCTTTGGAGAACCATCAGCCTCAAAGAGCTAGTGGGGAGAACCTTTGGTAAATAATTACATAGTATGATAAAATAATCTTCTCAGCTAGAATGATCTCTCTATCCTCTGAATTCCCAATGCACTCTGCCTCTTTTTCATATCATTTATTGCAGTTAGACTGGTATTATAATTATTTTTCTCAATTACTATCCTAGTTCTCATTTTGATATTAACTAGCTATGTGAAAGGACAGAGGAAACTAATACTTGTCGCTCCCCATTGCAACTCCCAGACTTTCAGCATAATGTCTATCCTTCCATGAGCCTAGCCCCTTGGTCACAATCTCTCTTCATCCCAACTTCTGGATCCATAGTAGAGGGCTTCTAACTAATCATTGTATTGTCTCAAGCAGCCTAACTTCCCAATTCTTTAATATAGTCAGATTCCCCAATGGACTCTCAAATTCCAGTTTCTCTATATACAGGAACAGTAATATCCTTGATGTTGCTATCACTTATCAGGACTCAGTTTCCAAATTCAAGAATTCTGAAATTCCTGCATGTGATCATATCCTCATATCATTCATCTACTATTCCTTATGACTTCAAACCTGTTCTTCATTATGATGAGCAATATTCCCAGCCTTCAATTCTAAACCACCCATTTGTACTCTGGTTACACTCTGCTTCCTTCCTGTTCTCATCAATTAATGAACTAGTTCAAACTCATACTATTCTCTCAACTACATTCATGTCCTGCTTAATGGAGCTGGATGAAATCATGAAAACATGCAAACTGGGTCCACCACAAATTTATTCTTCTACTCTTTGATAATTAATTATTTTCCTCTCCTTACCATAATAATGATTCCAAAACTTCCTTTCTCTACTCAAACTTCCCATAACATCTTCTCCCATCCTTTCAGCTGAGGACCTCACCTTACAATTCACTAGAGAAAAAAAAAAAAACACACTATTCACCAAGAGCAACTTCTTCTTACTTCTTTCCCAGTATGTTCTATAGCATTCTCCATTGAAGATATCTAATGGCACCTCATTTTGCTATGAACATTTTCTATCAGGGTTTAAAGGCTTCTCAGTGGATAGGTTTTGATTGTGGATATGATGAGGGAATGTACAGCTACCATTTAAATATATTCAAGGATAAAAATGAATTCTTATTAAGAAAAGGGAGAAAATGATTGTGCTTTGGCCATGACAAATCATTGACCATAGAGCCATAGATTTAGAAGTTAGAAAAGTCTTTTGGAAATAATCTAGTCCAACCCATTCCCCCTCTAATGCTATCTGGGTGAAATGACAAGTTATAGCTCAGAACAACTGAAGATGATCCTGGACCACTAAAACCTCCCAAGATATCTTGTGGTTTACAGCCTGGGACATATGTGTGCATACACATATTTTTACTAGGTCTTAATCACTTAATTAGTATTGTCTCAGTCAAACTGAGACTTATTAAAGACTTTAATTTATTTAAAAAGGTCAAAGGCTCCTTGCATTCAGGGCCATCTCCACCTATCCTGATCTATATCCACTGGATGAAGAAGCTTCTGGATGAGAAAGTAAGATTGATGATTTTACACTGCCCTCCTTCATTTAAATATAATTCACTTGCAAGTCATGGCATCATTTCCCTGATTTCATGGTCCTCTTTGAAAATGAAGGACAAACAATAGCAACAAGTCTAAGATCATTTTCTACTATGTCTTCCTGCCAGCCTCCTTTTTTTTGCCAAGGTCAAAGCCTCTAAATGCAAGCTTGATCCTATCCCATTCTTACACCTTCAATAGATTGCTGTAGATATGCCTTCTATCTCTAATTTTCCATTTCTTCCTAACTAACAATACCTCTGTTGCCTACAAACATATGCAATCTTAAAAACTATAATAAATCTTACCACTTCTATTACCTATCATCTTTACCAATCTTCTCCTCAACTAAACTTTAAAAATCCATCTACACTGGACCACCTCTACTTTCTTTTTTCACTTTCTTATAAACCGCTAATCTTGATAAATGGTCTTTTCTTAATACATGTCATTCTTGATCCCTGTGTAGCATCTGACACTCCTGATTATCTCTTTCTGAATATTTCCTCCTTTCTCAGTTTCCAAGACCTTTTCTCATGGCTTTCTTCATATCAAGTTTCCTCTTTTTTCAGTCTCTTTTGCTGAAGTCTCCAACAATGCTATCATTAGTAACTATGAGATCATTAGCTCTATCCTGGTCCTTCTTCTCTTTTCCCTTCTATACCACTGAACCAAACTTATAGCCCAGCCTCGTACAAAACTCTGGAAGTATATATAAAAATTTAATTGAGAAATGTTTAACAAAATAAATAAAATACAATAAAACATACAATATCAATTTGAGGTTTCCTAAATATATGTGCAGCCAATAAAATCCATTTCTATTTGAATATGACACCACTGGTCTACAATCTCTTGGTAATCTTATCAACAACCCTATATAGATTCAATTGTTTTCTCTGTGCTAATGATACATAGATCTATTTACCCAATTGTGATCTTTCCCCTGAATTTCAAGACCAGTTCATCAACAATCTATTAGAAAGTTCATACTGGATATCCCAATGACATCTACAATTCAGTATATCCAAAACAGAACTCATTATCTTTCCCCAAAATCATACTCTTATTCAGAACTTTGCTGTTACTGTTGAGGACATGATCATTCTCCTTAGTCACCCAAGTTTACAAACCTATTATTTCTACCTCCACAACATATCTCACATATTCCCTTTTTCCTATTCATCCAGAGAGTCTAATGCAAGCCTTCAGCCTCTCCCTATTGCAATAGCTTCCTATTTGACCTCCCTTACCTCAATCTTTCCCTAGTCTGATCAATCCTCCACACAGCCAACAAAGTGATTCTTCTAAAAATATACGTCTGATCATTTAATTACATTACTCAAAATGTCCTGCTCTTCCCAAAAATCAAACTTAAACCCAATTAAATGCCATTTAAAGCTCTTTAAAAACTAGTCTGTCCCTACCTTTTTGGGTTTTCTTATGTATCAATCTCTTCCATGTATTCCATACTACAGAAACACTGACCTATTTACTGTTCCTTGCACACACTACTCCATCCCTAACAAGTGTACCTTTGCACTGTTCAGTCTTCATACCAAAAATATTTTCATTCTCTTCTACATTGTCAAACACTAGCTTCCTTTAAGATTCATTTCAATGATTTCATTCTACCAGAGGTCTTTTCTCCCTTCTTTCTCCATTGCTAGTATCTTCTCTTCTAAAATTACTTTCTATCTAGTGGATAGAACACTAGGCTGAGTCAGAAAGACCTAGATTCAAACAATGCTTTAGGCATTTTCTGACTGTTTGATCCTGGGTAAGCCAATTAACCTCTCTAGACAGATCTTATTTACAAAAATGGAAAATTAGCTCAGTTGAGTATAAAGTCCCTAACAGCTCTTAATCTATTCTATGTATCATGCACATATTCTATATCTTGCATAGATAGATATATGATTTTTATATGTGCATGTATATATACATATTGCTTTGCCATTAGAATGCAAACTGCTTGAAGGCAGGGAATGTTTTTGCTTTTTCTTTTCAGCCCCATGGTTTAACTCAATTCTTAGAACATCATAAGTACTTAATAAATGCTTATTGATTAATGAAAGCCAGGAAAATGATTTCACTTACTTGGGATTTTACAGATTATACCTTTTGGTACATCATAGAAGAAGGTCTGGAATAGTAACTAAATTTTGATTTTAAAGTCAAAAAGATTTGGCTTCAACTACCTCTTCTAATTGTTTGACCTTGAGCAGGTAACTTAACCTTTTTAACATCTCAAATTTCTCCTTATGATATTTTTGCTAAATAAGAGTCTAATTTTAAGCCAAATTATTGGAGTGATTACTGCATTCCCTTAGATTTTGTGTTAGTAGTAGGAGGGTAGTTAGTTGTTACAAGAATTAAACACATTAACCTGGCAATCAAAATACCTGGGCTCTAGCTGCAACTCTTCTTAATCATCTGACCAAGTCATCACTTCTGTATAACTTAGTTTCTTCCTGTGTAAAAAAAGAAATTTCATCAAGTTATTTTCTAATTAACCCTGGCTCTCCAGCTCTATAATTCTTTCTGATCTCAGCTAGCTAAAAACATGCAACAAGGTTTCCTGTAGACTCTGTACTATGGGTTTGATTGGACCACCTTATGAAAGAGAACATTGCTAAGCATGTCTACTAGCTGCAATTATAAACATCTATTCAGTTTCCAATAAACTTGGGTCATAAGAACTGGAAAATTAATACAAAGAAAGTTAAAACAATATTTATCATTCCATATTTATGGTAACCATCTCCATTTGGGATTGAGATTTTAAATGAGGGATACCTTTATGGGCTTGCCTGATATTTTCCACAGTTAGAGCATATCCCCAACTGTCTTAGCATTCTTTATACTTTTTTCTGGCACTCAGCCGTTTCAGAACATTATGTTACACAGTTCTAGGATATATAATATATATTTCTTTTAATCTTTCCTCATAAATCAGCTTTCACAGTCTCTTAATCAGTTTTGCTGCTCTTTTCTGAACTGAATTTTCTGACATCTTTCCAATATTGAAGTTCCCAGAAATTTATGTGTTGTTCATTCTATGAATAATTTCATGGGGACAAAGTTTATTTTGAAACAGCCTAGGTCCTCTTTGCTGGCTTTTTTGTTGTTGTTGTTGCTGATATATCAAATTGTCCTAACCTAACTTTCTTTAAGGAAGAAGGGGGAGAAGTTCATTGACAGAGCTAACAAGAACTTTAGAGCACTTGTAGTCCAATTCCTTCATTTTACAGATGAGAAAACAGATCCATAGGGATCAAAACATGCTCAAAAACTTGCAAAAGAAATATTGTCACCTATATTCTAAAAAATCATAGCATGGAATGTTAGTTAAAATTTTGGATTTAGAGAATACTTGAATTCAAATGTCATCTCTTATATTTACTAACTTATTGACCAGAACTATGAGAATCAAATGAAATAATACATGTAAAATACTTTGCAAATCATAAAGCATTTCACAAATGTCAGTTCTCTTCATCAAGATATAAAGGAAAGATATTAAGATTTAAGACACAAAATGAAAATTCTTACAGAATTATAAAAAGTAATTAATAAAATAAAATTAATAAGTACTAACAATTAATAATAATTTCCAAGAAAATAAAGAAATTATATTATTTCTGAGAAAAGAAAGAAAGCAAAAAAGGAGATTAACAATTGGAATATAGTTCCAGTTGTGAATATTTCCATGATTCCTTTCCCTTGTTTAATCTTATTCTTCTCTGTGATTCTACTATTTAATTATTTTTGGCCTGGATCTATGCTTCAGTATCTAGAGCTCTTAATATGGAAATTCACACACTAATATGTATTTGCAACTAGGTGCCTGGGACATTGAGAGATTAAGCAGCTTCTTAAAGGCTTGTGTCAGAGGCAAGACTTGTATACAACTCTAACCTTATGATCTTATACAATGCAGACTCTCACTTTATTAGATGACTTGTAAATTTTGCCAAAACAGCCATTTAGTAGTGTTAAGGGACATGCCTAAGGGAAGGGGCAGGTCAATTCTCCGAGAGCCTCCATAGCTGTGAATCATAACACTTGAAGGAGTTACAAAGCAGCCTTTACAGATGTTCCTTGTGGATTGGGAACGAAATAAATTGGAGGCAGAGGGAAGAGGAGAGAGGTCAGAGAACACAATTGCCTCTCAGTCTCCTTGTATCATCATCATCCTCTCATATGAAGAGATCCATTCCATAGGTCTGAGTTAGACCTCCAGCAGCCACTGGCAGGTGGCTCCTGTAACACAACATAATAGAGTTGATATTTTGCCCTACTTAAATTTGGAACTCTGTTTTCATTCTAAATCCTTAATAATTTGTGTTGTAAAAGTAGCACTGATGTGTTTCAGGTACTCTAAAAGAGTTAGCTATAATAAGGAGTTAATTAGCTATAATAAGTTTTAAGAAGCATATGAGACATGATAGGGGGCTGAGAAAAGAAATACCATTAAGTATGGGAAAGGGGAGGAGAGAAAGACACCATGAGGCAGAATACTTCCAGGTCAGGTTAACCCAAAAGTGACTCAGTCAAGATAGTGTGAGACATAAACAGATTTACAAGGAAAATTTAACCTCAGGGATTTGACCTAACTTCTAATTAGATATAGTAAATTGAGGTACCATGAATTCCATAGGAGTGGTCTTGTAGATTGAACTGATCCCCTTTAATGCCCTTCCTTGTTTGCCTCAGGGAATAATCTTCGTGACCCAGGACTTCATCATTATGATTTAATAATAACCAGGCTTAAAGCCAGGAATGCCTTGCTTCAAGTCTCTCTTCTGACATATGCCAGTTACAATAGGGCTTCTTAAACTTTTTCCACTCATGACCCCTTTTTGCTGGAAAAAATTTTTATATGATCCTATCTCAAATCTGAGCTAAGATGTTTCTGTCAGTATTTGTACATGCACAATACAAAGTATGCATGTTATATGTTCAGAACTAAGGTTGCAGTGAAGTCACCAGATGTAATATAGGAAGGCACTGCCAGAAACACCTCAGATTCATTATGAATTTAATTTTGAATTAAAATTTGAATTTTTTGGTAACTGTGGTCAGAAATCCTTTACTGTTGCCAATTTTTTCATGACCCCGACATTCAGCTACACAATTATGGGCAATTCATTTAAACTTCTCAATGCTCTTGGCAGATTTCTAAGAATATAAAGTATAGAGAAAGTGCTTATCTTGACTGGAAGAGGGTTTTTCTTCGCTTCATACCTTCCTTTGATTTTGCAATGTCTGCCATTACTGGAGCCCAGAAAATCATTTTCTCTGTTACTATCCTATTTTGAGTAGATATGTTTGATATTTTAGGAATGAAGAATATATTCTAGACTAGGCTACAAAAATCTGGGTTGTATTCTCAGCTTTGTGACATTAGGTAAGTTTTCTGGACTTCAGTTTCCAAAATTGTGAACTGAGGAGGTTGTTTAAGCTTCATGATCTCAAAGATCCATTTTGAAGTGAACATGTCATTATATGATGTATCTGCTAATTAACTTTTAAAGGATGATGTTTAATTAGAAATTTCAGGGTATTGGAATGGGTGGATGAGGCAGACTATCAGAATAAAACTTAACTTCTTCCAGTACACTTTTTACAATGCAGTCTTCCTTTGTTTTTTCTCTAAGTTACTTTACTCTCTCTATTCTCCTTGGAGTTTAAGGGCTATGACTATGCCTTAAATTCAAATCACTGGGGCTTTCATTGACTGATAAATAATAGGTCCAGGCTAAGCTTGACTTAGTCATTGTTTGGGCCCTGATTGGCTGAGAGAATGTAAATAGCATTATTTTGGCCACAAACTTTCTTCCTTTGATTTTTTTTTAACTAAGTAAAAAAGGATCATTCTCTGCCTCATTGACCTAGCCTTAATCACTGATTAGACATTGCTTCAGTCAAATTTAGACCTATTAAAGACCTTTAAAAGCTTTTTAAAGCTTTAAAAGGTCAAAGTCTCCCACAGCATCCAGGACCATGTCCAGCCTTTCTGATCTATATCTGACCATTGGACCTAGATGGCTCAAGAGAAGAAAGCAAGGGTAGTGACTTTGCACAACCCTTCCTCACTTAATTCCAATTTACTTGCATGTCATGGTATCGCTTCCTGATGTCATGTTCCTCTTCAAGAAGGAGGGATAAACAACTTTTCTCTATCTTTCTACATACTGTTTTTCTGACTCTCTTATTTTGTCTTCTTCCTTAACCCCCTTTTCCTCTTTTCCCTTTCTTCTCTTGTATGACTCTCCTTTAACTGAATGTATATGACAATGAAACAAATTGCAAATAGATAAATACAAATTATCATCTTATTTTCATTGTACAAAATCCCAGTTTTCTTGATCTTCATTTACAAAGTGGATATATTTTTCTAAGAAAAAAATTAAAATTGTGTTTCCTTTTACTTGTATTTGACCCTTCAAATTTCTCTAGATCAGTGACTCTCAGCAGAGATAGAGTTGCCCACTATTGGTTTAAAAGAAAATCAATGATTTAAAAATATCTGCAATGAAAAAAAAATCTGCATAACACAAATTCTTTCAAAGAGCACTTACATCTATTTTTCTCATTTGATCTTAATATTTTAACTAACAGGAGCATAGTGCACTAAAAAGTAACTTACCTTCTTTCCTAGTGTGGTTATTTGGAGATTGAAAGTGGTAGGGGTTATTATTTTCCCTCCTAGATCAGTTCTAGATGAGCTAGAAAACAGACATCACTCTCTGGTACTGACAAAATGTTGTGCTACTTTATAGAAGCAGCTGCTTTAAGTAATTAATAGATTTGATCTGGACCAAAATAGAAACCTAGAGACATATATGACAGTAGCAAGATCCCTCAGTAAATTAACTCAGGGAGGAGCCCATTTATAGGAAAACACTGCTAAAGTGTCCTAAACAATATGCAAAAAGAGTCTTGAGGTTCTGCACATTCATTCAGATCTATCATTATAAATCTAAATTCTACAGTCAGCATATATCATTTCTCCCTGTAAAGTGTATGTATATGTCTACTATTCTATTTTTTTCCTTTCCTGATTACAAAAGGATACTGAGCCAAATTAAACATTATTCTTAACTTTGGTTAGATTTATTTTTTGACATGCTTAAAAATACAGGTAATAATAGAATACAGACTGACATACTCTGAACCCACTTACTGTACTTCTTTACATAAGCCATTCACTTTAAATTAAGCCACTGGTCTGCAAACATATTACTGTACTTCAAAATGGAATGATTTTTGTGGTGTTTGATTTTCTTTGTCATGCATTATATTTTGTCTAGTTCTAGATGAATGACCTAATCTGATAGACTTCTGAAGGAAAATCTGTGAAGGTATTATAAAAGCTCTCATCTTCCATTTTACCCCTCCCTTTACTTGAATTCCAGTGCTTAACCAGTCTAAATTATTATGTTCAAGATTTAATGATAAACTGTTTCAGCACAAGAATCTACAGTATGTATGATGTAACATATTCTAACTCTTCAAATTACTTTCTACCCTGTAGCTTTATTATGGACTATTCTTCAATCAATAAATTTCATTGATGGTTTTCTCAATGTTAGAACAAGCCAATATGACAGTCACAAAACCATATACAGTTGGAATTTTCAAATTCCATTTTTGACATAACTTCCATTTACACCCACTCCCTTTAGGTTTCATCAATGTGACATTCCACAGAGCCATTCTAAGTTATGTTATATGTGAGTCTTTAAGAGTTACATTTTAACTACCAACTTCTTCAATTAAAAGCAAATTCAATAAGAATTCAGTTCACTTTAGAAAGACCACATAACAATAGAGTGATAGTGTAGTATAATGGATAAAGAGTCTGTTACACTCAAAGATGAGCTAGATTTCAGGCATACATCTGATACATTCTGATTATATAATTCTGGGTAAATTGCTAAGCTTAATACCAATATCCCATGTAACTCTCTATGCCTCTAAATTGCAATTTCAGGTCTCTAATGAGGTCTGA